>NW_019154094.1:44072819-44164441 GCF_002288905.1 Enhydra lutris kenyoni | reverse complement strand
GCTGGGGTCATGATCTCAGGGTCCTGGGATCGAGCCCCGCATTGGGCTCTCTGCTCAGTGGGAGCCTGCTTCCCCCTCTGTCTCTGCCTGCCTCTCTGCCTACTTGTGATTTCTCTCTCTCTGTCAAATAAATAAAATCTTAAAAAAAAAAAAAAAAAGGAAGTAACATCTTCAGTAGCTTCCTAGGAAAGGGTGCCTCAGAGGTGAGTTCTTTTTAGATTTTACACAGTTGACCCTTGAACAACATGGGTTTGAACTGCTTAGGTCCACTTATATGCAGATTTTTTTCAGTAAATATAGTACTGTAAATGTATTTTCTCTGATTTTAAAAAATATTTTGTTTTTTAAATAATTTTACTTTTAAAATTATTTTATTATTAAAATATTTTACTTCTTAAATTATTATTTTATTATTAAAATAATTATTTTAAAATGAGCAATATAAGGCTCAAATTTCAGACTCCAAGATCAGGAGTTATGTGCTCTGCCAACTGAACCAGCGAGTCACCCCCTTCCTTGTGATTTTCTTAATAACATGTTCTTTTTTCTAGCTTTTTTTTTTTTAAGATTTTATTTATTTATCTGACAGAGACAGTTGGGGGGGATACAAGTGGGGGAGAGTGGAGGGAGAAGCAGGCCTCCCATGGAGCAGGAAGCCCAACACGGGCCTCTATCCCAGGATCCTGGGACCATGACCTGAGCTGAAGGCAGACGCCCAATGACTGAGCCACCCAAGTACCCATATAATACATAAAACATACAAAATATGGGGCCCCTGGGTGGCTTAGTAGGTTAAGCATCTGCCTTCAGCTCAGGTCGTGATCCCGGGGTCCTGGGATCAGTCCCTGTGTTGATCATGTCATTGGGCTCCCTGCTCTCCCTCTCTCCCTCCCCCTACTTTCTCTCTCTCTTTCTCTCTCTTAAAAATAAATAAAAATCTTTTTTAAAAGTGTGTGCTAATCATAATCATAACATAACGTATGTTTATGTTATCAGTGAGGCTTTGGGTCAGCCTTAGGCTATTAGTAATTAAGTTCTGGGAGGAGCCAAAATTTTACCCAGATTTTCAACTAAGCACTCGAAGCTGATGCCCCTAATAACTTTCACGTGTGCATGGGTCATGTGTTTATCTAAACATGTCTTTATTTACACTCACATGCTTGACTGATAGTTTGACTAAGAGTAGAAATCTAAGCTTTTAGAAAGTGATTTTACCTCAGAATTGGAGACATTTTATTGTTTTCTAGCGTGGAGTGTTGGTTTTGAGAAGGCTGTTTGTACTCTTGATCCTTATAGATGGGATCCCTCTCTCTCCCCTCCTTTTCTCTCTCTTTCTTTTTTTTTTTTTTTAAGATTTTTATTTATTTATTTGACAGAGAGAGATCACAAGTAGGCAGAGAGAGAGAGAGAGGAGGAAGCAGGCTCCCTGCTGAGCAGAGAGCCCGATGTGGGGCTCGATCACAGACCACGGAATCATGACCTTAGCCGAAGGCAGAGGCTTTAACCTGCTGAGCCACCCAGGCGCCCCTCTTTCTCATTCTCTCTTGCTTTTACACTCCCCTCCACCCCATCGTTAAGATTTTTTCTTCATCCCCATTTTTCTGAAATTTCACATTATTTCTTGGTATAGTTGCTCTTTTATATATCGTACTGGTACTCAGAAAGTCCTTTCAATCTAGGAAATTGTTGTATACTGGTTCTCTGATGATTTCTTCCCTCAGTATTTTTTTAGTCTCTTTCCAGGACTAATTAATTGAATTTTGGATCTCTTGAACTAACCTTTTCAATTACTCATCTTTTCTCTCCTATTTCCAACTCTGTCTACTTCAGGGATAGTTCCTGATTTATATCTGTCTTCAACCTTTACCAGTTGTATGAGCATATCATTTAATCTTGATGTGCCAATTTCTCTACTTAGAGGTCAAATGGGGTTAATGTCACTGTGAGAATTAAATGAGTTAATGCATATAAAACATGACATGTAACAAATAATACATTGTGGCAAAGAGTAAACACCCCAACTCCTGCTGCTGCTGCTGCTGCTGCTGTTGTACTGTTCTTTCAACTCTTTGTTTTTTTTTTTTTATTCTGTTTTGAGCATCAGTACCTAGACATTTCAATTTGTACACAGTTTGTTTTTTTTTTTTTTTTAAATAAACATATAATGTATTTTTAGCCCCAGGGGTACAGGTCTGTGAATCTCCAGGTTTACACACTTCACAGCACTCACCATAGCACATACCCTCCCCAATGTCCATAACACCACCACCCTCTCCCGACCCCCTCCCCCTAGCAACCTTGAGTTTGTTTTGTGAGATTAGGAGTCTCTGATGGTTTGTCTCCCTCTTGACCCCATCTTGTTTCATTTATTTGTTTCCTACCCCCCGAACCCCCCACGTTGCCTTTCCACTTTCTCATATCAGGGAGATCATATGATAGTTGTCTTTCTCCGATTGAGTTATTTCACTTAGCATAATATCCTCTAGTTCTATCCACGTCGTCGCAAATGGCAAGATTTCATTTCTTTTGATGGCTGCATAGTATTCCATTGTGTATATATATATATATATATATATATATATACACACACACATATATATATATACACTACATCTTCTTTATCCATTCATCTGTTGATGGACATCTAGGTTCTTTCCATAGTTTGGCTATTGTAGACATTGCTGCTATAAACATTCGGGTGCATGTGCCCCTTCGGATCACTACGTTTGTATCTTTAGGGTAAATACCCAGTAGTGCAATTGCTGGGTCATAGGGTAGCTCTGTTTTCAACTCCTCCACGCTGTCAATTTGTACACAATTCTTGATACATGTACTGAATATCTAAAAAGCTGGGTAGTTGTGATTCTTTTCTAAGTAGTTATCCCAGCTTAAAATTTGAAAGTAAATTTTCCTTAGAAGTTTCATTTACCAGTATCTTGAAATGTTGGTAAGATGTTATATCATAAGTCCAACTAATTCACAATTTAATGTAATATACATACATTTTCAATCTTTCACAGCTCATTAACAAAGTTACTAGGAAAACTGGACTAGCACTACCCAAATATGTTTCAGAGTAGAAGCAGTTCTGATAGTCAAGATCAAGGAGTGTTGTTTAGTAAACAATTCCACTAAAAACAACATGGCAACAGAAGTAAGTTAAAATGTTCAATGCATAGTAAATGTACAAGTGTGACTCCAAACTGCCATTTAATGTGTTTTGTATAATAGGATATAAAAACTACCTCCCATCTGTGGAGTGTTAAGCTGACACTTAAGACAAAGCATTGCACATTCAGTATCTCACTGTTTTCTGGCTGTACCAAAAAAGATAAACCACCACCAAATGATTTTAGCTAAAAAATAAAAAAGTCATTTACGCTTTAAAAATGGGATGAGGTGGGATTGCTTTCTTAAAAGCCTTACTAGAGCTACTGAAAGCACTTGTGTCTACAAAATAGTTGATAAAAATATTACTCTGGGCTGTACAAGAAGAGAGATGGACCCCTGATAAGATGGGTTGTATGATACTAATCAAACTTGGCTTCTTTCTCTCCTGCTTCATCAGAGGCTGGACCGTCCTCATTCTAAGTTTCTCTGTTTTCTACGGAAAATTGTCCTTAGTTTCCTGGTAAGCTACTCCCTTTGTTCCCCTTTTCCCCTTTGTGCACTTTTTCATCTGAAGATTTATACTTTCTTGCCCTTTTGGCTTTGTTTCCACTGTAGGTTTAGCTGACAAACTCTGGGATTCCCTGGGCTCCCCTGACTCCACCCTTTCAGAGGAGCTGACCTTCTTCCTTCCTGCTCCCTGGCAGGCAGGAGTAAGCCAGGCAAGCCAGACAGAGTCTTTGTGAGGGTGGGCCACCAGAGTGGCTATAACCCACCACGGGGCGGGGGGTGGGGGTGGGGGGGTAGAACCAGATGGAACTGTATGGCAGCTTTTTATTGTCTCAGGGATACTGTAGCTTGTCCTGTTTCTGTAAGGGTGTTGTTAATTGCAGTTTTTTGCTCTTTTTTGTTTTCCTTTGCTTCTTACATAGTTGCTGTTTTATCCAAGTTCTTTTGTTTTCTTAGTTTCTTTCAGTTTCTTTCTTTCATATGGAAGCTTTCCTGAAATGGTTAATGATCCTTATTTTGGGTTCATGTTTTATAATGAAGCACTTAACTGAAAACAAAAAAGTGTTTTGTGTGTAAGGCTTATCAGTTAGTTTGGTTTGATTTAACTTTGGGGTGATTGGATAGTCATCCACACATTTTGTTTGGAGGGTGCCCCAGATGTCACTATTTATAGGTTTCTTTTCTGAGGCCATTCATTTTTTTCTTGTCAAGAATTCTTCAGTCTTGGGACGCCTGGGTGGCTCTGTCAGTTAAACGTCTGCATTCAGCTCAGGTCATGATCTCAGGGTCCTGGGTTGGAGTCCCACATTGGGCTCCTTACTCAGCAGGGAGCCTACTTCTCCCTCTGCCTGCCACTTTCCCTTGTTTGTGCTCCCTCCCTCTCTGAAAAAAAAAATATATATATATTTAAAAAAAAAAAAAAAGAGGGATGCCTAGGTGGCTCAGTGGGTTACGCTAACTGCCTTTGGCTCAGGTTGTGATCCCAGCATCCTGGGATCAAAACCTCCCCCAACAAGAGCTCCCAGTAGGGAGCCTGCTTCTTCCTCTGCCTGCCATTCCCCTACTGGTGCTCTTAAGCATGCGCGCTCTCTCTCTCTCTCTGACAAATAAATAAAAATCATTAAAAAATAATAAAAATTAAAAAATTCTTCAGTTTTTTTGTCAGGGATATACGCCTATTGCCAATATTTGGTGGTGGTGGTGATTTAAAGCTGTGACACAAGGAAGGGGGTGTTGGAGGTTTACCTTTCAATACTTTCATTTAGCCTTTGAAAACAGAAGATAGGGCTTCTTCCTTTGCTGTGAAAATGTGTTTGATGGCCCTGGGTCTGGGGCCTCTTTGGTTCAACTATATTTCTTTCTTCTGCAGTGAATGAGGAGGTGGTCGTTTTGGTGAGTTCCTGGCTATACTGTAGACAACCAGTCCCCTAGATTTTAGCCTGTTTCTCAGCCCTGCTTTCAAATGTGGGACCTAGAGTTCTAGAACTGAGCCTTTCCAGGGTCCTGGGGTGGGAATTAGTTTGTTTCTAGCCTCTCAGTAGTCCCTGGAATTCAGCTTTGTTCATTCTGCTGAGTCAGTTTCTCCTTCTTTCTTTCTTTCTTTCTTTCTTAAAGCTAGGCAAAGTCATAAAGATTTAACTGTACCCATATTTAAGTAGTTGTTACATGGTTATTGAAGACTATAAAGATAGGCCCTGTCACATAAACTGAGAGAAAAAAAGGTTTTTTTAAGATTCTAGCACATCAGTGGTTTAACATTAGGGGTACATAGGAAATCTAATGTTATGGTGAGAACGAATTTAGGCAGCTGTTGTTTTGTTACATGAAGGGATGTAGAACCACCCAGAGCAATTTTTCCAGATTCTATAAATAGAGACTTTCTTCTGACTATTCTAGTTTTTAAGTATTGGTTTAAAACCTACAGCACCCCCAGTCATCCAAAAGTCTAGCACTTAAGTGGTCTAGCACCCTTTTACAACCTCTGCTTTAGAGCATTCTTCTAACACCCGTGGTATTCCAAAAGTGACCAACATAGGATTAAAACATTCAGCAACTACCTTTTTCCTGCCCCAGTACAAAGCCCTAGGGACTAGGTCATTACATTTTAAGTAGGTAGCGGCATTTCACTATCCATAATATAAATTTGGTTCATTGGTACAGTTATTAATCAGAGAGCCATGTTATAGTCTGTTTCTACTAAAGTTCCAGAATAAACTTGGAATAATTCCTATATTCTATCTTAGATGCTATTACATTCTTACATGCTATTACATTTTGTTTCAAATGTTCTGCTTTCATTCAGTCTAAACAAGTATAGTATTGGTCAATAGCAAATTTATCAAGGCAAAAATTTTAGTTTTAGATTATAGGTCTGGAGGGGGAAAAAAAACCCTTGGACTTCACTCTGTGTACACAATTGGTTTTCCTCACGATAAACTAATTATCACTCATGAAGAATAACAGTTTTACTGCTTCAAATAAAGACGACTAAAAGCACCTTCTTCCTTTTTTTCAATTAAAAAAAATTACTATGGGACAAAAGTCAAGTTTGCATTTTTTATAGCATAAATTACCAACAAGGTCCAAACCTAGTAATCAAAAATTAAATAAAATCTCAAAATTTAAAACCAAGAAACAAGCTAAATTGCACACAGTTTTCTACCAAACAAATATTGGAATATTTCCCAAATAAAAATGTAGGCACAATTATTATATTCCATGTTTCGGGGAAAAGGCATTTAAGGATTCATGCCATAAGTTTATTTATAAACATATTGAGTATTTTGAATTCAAGAGTTTGATCCATTTTTCAAAGAGATTGCACCTTTTGAAATGTTCCTTTTCACATCTGCTTAATGGATTAATTAAAACATGCTTATTTCTTAAGTAGTTGGTGTCTTACTATTAAAAAAAAAAAAAGATGCAACAAATCCAGATCCAAAGTACACAGTCATTATAACTGGTAACCGCCACCTGTTTCCCACTGAAAATGGAAAACGCTTCTCGTGGTCCTCCTCACAGCAGCTCCTGCAGACCACAGAAGTTGTGAACCTCCAGATGCTCTATCACAACATAGTGCTACTTGAAGTTCTATGAAAGGCTCAGAGATCCAAGATGGAAAAATGACAGCGCCACACCAAGTCTTCCTCCTCTCACTGAGTTGGTTTCCATTCCACCTTCTACTTTCCATCTTCCTGAAATTTGTTAGTATTTGTGATCCACTGTCACCTTCTTGACTATCCTCTTTGTCCTTGTGGGTCTGTACTTTTTTTTTTAATCCCTTACTTACAACTTAAAAATGATTTGGTAAAGGAATAGAGATGATAAATGCATGTGAGTATTTGCTGTATTTAACTGGATGTCAGGGAAGGTACTACTAGTAAAGTAAATTGTAATTGTTCATTGATGGGCTTCTGGGTGCTCCAAAAATATTCATTTATCCATTCAACAAGTAGTTAAAGAGTGCTTACAGTGTGCTGTGCTAGGTTTTTAAGATAAGCATTCTGCTCACATGAAGCTTCTTTTGGAAGCAGTAAATGAACATCTAAACAAAAGTAAAATATCAAGAGAGCAATTAAGTGCTATAAAGAAAAGTAAAGAGATAGAAAGTGGCAGGAGTTACTATCTAAGCACATTCAGGGAAGACTTCCAGGAAGAGTGAAGGTGACGTTTAAAGGGAGACCCAAATGAAGTAAGAGTGATCCTTGTGAGTATCTGGGTGTGGGATGCACTCCAGGCAAGGAAGAGGGGGAGCATGCTTGGCACCAGTGACACTCAGAGTTGTTTAAAGTGGAAAAAGGAGATTTGATGGAAGGATACTCACAGAATTGAATCTCAGGATGTATGACCAGGCTACATGGGAACTGGAGAGCTGTCAGGTAACATCTCTCCAACTCCTTCTGGGGCCACATGATCACTCCTCTTTGCTTTGTTCTGAGAATGTAGTCATTTTCTACCAGCTCTCCAAGAACTAGCTTTTTCTATGTTCCCCAGCAATTTGGGCTTACACATGGCATCAGATCAAGCCCTGACCCTGTATGATCTTATAACTAACTTAACCTTGGATCACTCTTTTACTTCCATGAAGATGGCAGATCTTTCCATTTACTTGTTTTCTTTATTTTTTCACAAAGATACAGCATATTTTTATTTTATTTCCTTCCCTAATACTTTATGTTCTATAATGCTATTTGCAAATATATTAAAATTTTTATTTTCCAACTTTTTAAAAAGATTTTATGTATTTATTTGACAGAGAGAGAGATCATACCTAGGCAGAGAAGCAGGCTCCCACTGAGCAGAGAGCCCGATGTGGGGCTCAATCCCAGGACCCTGAGACGAAGGCAGAGGCCCAACCCACTGAGCACCCAGGCACCCCTTATTTTCCAACTCTTGCTGGTATATAGAACTGCAAGTGATTTTGTTTACAATTTTTTTGATTGAGCAGTCTTTCTCTTATTCTGATAATTTCTCTATATGCTCATTTAGATTTTGTTTTTTCTTTCTAATCCTTATGTTTTTAGTCTTGCCTTACTATCCTGGCTAAGATCTCCAGTACAGTGTTGAATAGAAGTAACAGGTGGCATTGCCTTGTTCCTCATCTTAAAAGGAATGCTTTCAACAATTCATTATTAGATATGATGTTTGTATGAACCTTTATTCTTTATCAGTTAAAGGCATTCTCTCTTTTCCCAGTTGGAGAAAATGGAGGAAATCCCAGTTGTATTTTATCGCCTTTCCGGGGGGAGGAGGGCACCTACTAAGATGATCATATGATTTCTTTTGATCAATTACTATGGTGAATTTGATTGGTAATGTTAAGCCCATCTTGATTCTGAGGTTAATGTCAGACATGATTTACACACACACATTGTAGACTCAGTTTGCTGACTTTCTGTTTAGGAATTTTCCAACTGTGTTCATGAGTAGGATTGACTTTTAATTTGTCTTACAGTTTCGTATCAAGGTTAGCATAGCCTCAGTAAAGGGAATTGGCAGTAAGTCCCTTCCTTTTCTACTTTTTGTGATAATTTATATAAAATTGAAATTTTTTGGTTCTTGAATACCTGTAGAACACTGAGCCACCCAGGCGCCTCATGAAGTGAGATTTTTAAGAAAGGAGATGTTTTCTAAGAATGCTACTATTCTATCCCAAGGCATACATACCACGGGAAATTACTTTGACACATTACTTCCACATAAGGTACATCATACTTACAAGGACATCATACTTCATTTTCTTCTTTTTGACAACTCCACTTGTCAACTCTTTCTCTTACCATACTAAAAGTAAGTCTAGTCTTACTATAATGCTAATTTTATTTTATTTTATTTTATTTTATTTATTTTTTTTTTTAAAGATTTTATTCATTTCTTTGAGAGAGAGAGACAGTGAGAGAGCATGAGCGAGGAGAAGGTCAGAGAGAGAAGCAGACTCCCCGTGGAGCTGGAAGCCCGATGCGGGACTCGATCCCAGGACTCCAGGATCATGACCTGAGCCGAAGGCAGTCGTCCAACCAACTGAGCCACCCAGGCGTCCCTATTTTATTTTATTTTTAAAGAGAGGGAACACAAGCAGGGGAGTGGGAGAGGGAGAAGCAGGCTTCCTGCTGTGCAAGGAGCCCACCTGCTGGAGGCTCGGGGCTTGATCCCAGGACCCTAGGATCATGACCTAAGCCGAAGGCAGACGCTTAAAAACTGAGCCACCTTGGCACTCCAACACTAATTTTATTCTAAGTCCACAGTCTGTATTTTATTTAGAAAACAGCTTCATCTTCTTACTACTCTTAAGCCTTAACTTATTTCAGTATGTGAAACTATCTGAATTCTCCAATACATCTTCTGTGAGGGCTGTGACTGAGCATTTACATGAAATACATATTATCTTACAATAAATTGCTTCTTTTACTTCTCTTGAAAATAGTTATTTTATACTGGTTTTTTAAAGTTATTTCTGTATGAATGGGTGTATTTAATATGAATATCACTTTGGTGTAGTAAAAGGGTCATTCAGAAATACTGCAATAACAAGGGGGTATGTCGTCTGAAGGAACTGAAAATCCCCAAAAGGAAAGGTCACAAAAGTATGCACTCAATGAGTACTTGCTGAATTAACAACTAAGTTTATCAGTGGCCCAGCTATTTCTTATATATAAGGTTATATAATAGCTGTCAAAAACAAAAACACACCATAGAAGATAACATTCTGCCCAGAAAGATTTTGACAGTGATTCTGCTTCTAGTCTACAGAAATACACCCACATGTGAGCTCAAGGAGACATCATACACAAAGATGTTTGTGGCAGCACTATTTACATCTGAGAAAATTTGGAAACAACTCAGAAATGTGCTTCTAGGGCACCTGGGTGGCTTAGCTGGTTAAGCAACTGCCTTTGGCTCAGGTCATGATCCTGGAGTCCCCGGATCAAGTCCTGCATCAGGCTCCCATCTCCACGGGGAGTCTGCTCCTCCCTCTGATCTTCTCCCCTCTCATGCTCTCTCTCACTGTCTCTATCGCAAATAAATAAATAAAATCTTTTTTAAAAAATGTGCTTCTACAGTGGAGTGGCTAAACAGCTCTAATTTATGTAATACTTACAACAGCAAAAAGAATTATATAGATTTGAGCAGCAGGACTCTTGTGTATTGCTGGTAGGAATATAAAATGGTGTAACTACTTTGGAAATCAGTCACTGTATTTGAGACAAAGTGAAAAAAGCAACTTGCAGAACATCTTATCTAGTGTGATTCCATTTACATTAAATTTAAAAACCTATATACAGCTGACCTTTGAAAAACATGGTTTTTAACTGCGTGAGTATACTTACATATGAATTTTTTTTTAATAAATGCAGTGTGGTACTGTAAACATATTTTCTTTTCCTTATGATTGTCTTTTTTCCCCAAATAAGTCTCAGTTTTATTAAGATCCTCTACACACATTTGCTACTGAAAATTTAAATAGCACATCAAAAAATTTTATTACAATTTTTGAAAACCAGAAAATCTAGCACATGCACTCTGCCCTAATTATGCTCTAACCAAATCACCCAAAGTCTTCTGTGTATTCCTTCTGCACAAGTTACTTGGCTTCCAGTTTGATGTTAGGTTTTATCTTAATGGCTTCAGGCTTCTCAAACACACATGCCAACACTCAAAACCTGTTAGTGTTTCCTTAGGTCAAATCAAAAAGTAGAAGTATACTGAAGTCATTCAAATGCAAACTACAGGATTCCTCACAAATTACTGGTATCAAGGTAGAAAAGATACAAAAAAGACAGCTTGTATCATAGAATATCAAAATATTGTACAGTTTGTCCTAATATAGAGCAGCTTTCCCAAGCTGCTGCATAATGATCCTAAAATTACTAGCAAGAAGAAACAGTACAAGAATAAAGTTTATGTTTATACTGGCTACATGTCATAATTATTCTCCATGCTGTTATCGTCCGAAAGACCTTTATGATAGACAATAATGACAGACAATAATTTTCCACTCTTGATCCACCCTCAATTTCCTTCTGCTGTAGATCTTTTCTGAAGCATGGGTCGCTGGTTGGTACTGTTGGTACTTAACCAATCACATCATCCTTTCTCCATCCTTTCTTTCCAAGCAGTTAGCAAAGTCCTTACTCTACCTCTAGTCCTGCTGCTGAGGATGAGGTCAAGGAGCCCCTGTGGTTTCTTCTCTCTGTCCTGCCGTTGGGGTGGATATTGTGATATAGGGGAAGGAGTTTGATACTAGGGTTGAGAGTCAGTTTATTAAACTTCTTTATTACACTTTTGAGACAGTTTGAGAGGCAGCTGAGCCTTCCTGGGAATTCTCTTCACTGGGCATCTGAGATGATCCTGGAGTCCAAGATGCAGAAAGCTGCTTTGATAAATCCACTGAAAGCCTCTCTTTCTTTTTTTTAAAAGAAGATTTATTTATTTACTAGAGAGAAAGCACAAGCAGGGGAGGATCAGAGGAAGGGAAACTGAAGCAGAACTCCCCAATAAGCACAGAGCCCAACATGGAGTGTTCCCAAGACCCTGAGATCATAACCTGAGTAGAAAACAAAAGCTGGATGTTCAATTGGCTGAGCCACCCAGGCACCCCAGCCACTCGGGCACCCCTTCCTTATGATTATCTTTTAAAAAGACTTTATTTATTTGAGAGAGAGGGGTGAGGGGCGGAGGGAGAAGAAGACTCCCTGCTGAGCAGGAAACCTGGTACAGGGCTTGACCCTGGAACTCTAGGATCATGACCTGAGCTGAAGGCAGATAACTTAACCAGCTGAGCCACCCAGGCACCCCTCCTTATGATTTTCTTAATACCATTTTCTTTTCTCTAAATTACTTTCTTGTAAGAACACGATATATAATACATACAACACAAATATGTATGAATCAACTATTTTATGTTATTGATAAGGCATCCAGTCAACAGTAGGCTATTAGTAGTTGTTTTTGGGGAGTCAAAGATTATATAGACTTTCAACTGTGTGGAGGTTGGTGTGGCGTCCATGTTGTTTAAGGGTCAAATGTATCTCTGTAGCTATATATACACGGACTATTTATAAATACTCAGGGAAAAAGCCTGGAAGGTAACACACCAAGTCTCAAGCTAAAACAAATTTCAAGAACTGCTATCATACAACCAGGTTTTCTGATTATATTGAGTTAAAAAAAAATTATAGAGGTGCCTAGATGGCTCAGATAGTTAAGCTCTGGTCATGATCTCTGGGTCCTGGGATCAAGCCCCCTGTTGGGGGGGGGGTGCCTGCTCAGCAGGGAATCTGCTTCTCCCTCTCCTTTTGGCTCTCCCCCAAACTGTGCTTGCTTGCTCTCTCTCAAGTGAAAAAACAGAATCTTTAAAAAAAAATTATAAAAACTTAATTATAAAAATAAAACTCAGGGGCACCTGGGTGGCTCAGTGGGTTAAAGCCTCTGCCTTTGGCTCAGGTCATGATCCCAGGGTCCTGGGATCAAGCCCACATCTGGCTCTCTGCTCAGCAGGGAGCCTGCTTCCCCTCTTTCTCTACCTACCTGTGATCTATCTCTGTATGTCAAATAAATAAATAAAATATTAAAAAGAATAAATAAAACCCAGAACTATAAAATGGCTAGGAAAAACACAAGAGAAAAATCTTTGTGATCTTTGTTAGGTAAAGATTTTGCTATGACATCAAGACCATAATCCGTAAAATTAAAAAATTGATAAATTAGACTTCATCCAAATAAAAAATCTGTGTTCCTCAAAAGATACTGTTTAGAGAATGAAAAGATCAACAGATTATAAGAAAATATTTGGAAACCATGTATCTGAAGAGGACATACACCCAGAATACATAAAGAATTCTCAAAATTTAGTTAAGAAAGTAAACAACTCAAAAAAATTGGCAAAAGATGTCAACAGATGAAAAATGATGTGTGGGGTGCCTGGGTGGCTCAGTGAGTTAAGTCTCTGCCTTCGGCTCAGGTCATGATCTCAGGGTCCTGGCATCAAGCCCTGCATCAGGCTCTCTGCTCAGCAGGGAGCCTGTTTCTCCCCTCTCTCTGGCTGCCTCTCTGCCTACTTGTGATCTCTCTCTCCCTCTCTCTGTTAAATAAAAAAATAAAATCTTAAAAAAAAATCTCACTTCATTTGAGGTGTGTACCTTTAGTGTTTGACACTTTAAAAAGACTTGGGAGATTGTATCCTTTTATTGGTCACAGGAAATGGGGGATTAGAAATGAAACCATTTTGTCTGTAAATAGTGAACATCTGCTATAGGAGGAGATAACATCTTAGGGTGATAGGTTTAGTTCTATGCATTTAATTTCCTCCAAAATTATAATAGGAATGCTCTGTGTTTATATAATGTATTGTACTTTATTGCCTCATTTTAATCCTCCCATTAATCCTGTGAAGTAAGAGGTATCAATGTCAATTTCACAAATGAGTAAACAGAGGCTTAGAGCAATTACAGGACTTGTCCAAAGCCATCCAGACAGGAGCTAGCCTTCAAAGTATAATGAGTTTCCCTGTAACTAGGTGCCTACCAGGATGATTCAGTTTAGATTTGTGATTACAGAAAAATAGCCTAGTTTTAAAGTATCTTCGGTAGGCAAGGAGAATTCCTTCTCAGAGTAAAATATTTCATATCATCTTATGAAAAAAAGATTTTCTTGAATGGGTAGAAAAGGAGTTTTTTTTTTTTTTTAAATGAAAAGTATGAAGAACACTCATTTCGGACTTGGGGTGGAAAATAAGATCATTCATAATACTAAATTCTAACAATATTTGCTGGTTTTAAAAGGTAACTTTTTTGGAAATAGGGTTTTTTTTTATTTTTATAGAAGTGTTAAAACGTCTGGAAAATTTGAAAAGGAAAGAAGAAAGGCATATTTCTACAATTTTACACATCTCTCACTATCATTTTATCACTTTAACCCTTCCTTGTATAACCATTCTACCTCTATCACTCTTTATCCTTCTTACTGTTACTTTTCTCCAAAGTGCTCATCATTATCTGACAAACATATATACTACTTTGTCACAATAGGATGTAAAGTGCAAGAAGGCAGGAACTTTGTTTCATTCACTGTTTTCTTCCCAGTATTTAAAACACTTGCCAGTGTGTAGAACACAGTAAGTACTCAATACCAAGATTTCATTATTGAGTGCCTGGGTGACTCAGTTAAGCATCTGTCTCTGAATTTTGTCTCAGGTCATGATCTCAGGGGTCATGAGATTGAACCCTGTGTCAGGCTCCACGCTCAGCAGGGAGTCTGCTTGGGATTCTCTCTCTTCCCCTTTGCCCCTCCCCAGGCATGCATGCATGAGCTCTGTCTCAAATAAATCTTTTCAAAATTTTATTTTTGGTCTTTTTTTCACATGCATGTCATCCAGTTGTAATCACAGCATGCACACAACTTAGTAGTGTGATTTCACAGAATGTTATTTTACAGAATAAATGTAAATATCCTTTCCACGCGTTGCTACATAGGCTGGATGACCAACATTTTTCATAACTACATAGTATTGTATTAAGGGAGCATAACATAACCCATCTCCTAGTTTGAGACATTTCAGTTTCTTCTGACCTTTAGGTTAAATATATCCATTCTTTACCAGTCAAAGGGCCCAAAGTGGATAACAAAAACCAGCTGTTGCTGAGATGCCTGAGTAACTCCTCGGTTGGGCATATGCCTTTGGCCGGGGTCCTGATCCCAGGGTGCTGGGATCAGGCCCTGGGTCGGGCTCCCTGCGTGGTGGGAGGCCTGCTTCTCCCTCTCCCTCTGCCACTCCTCCTGCTTGTGCTCTCTCACTTGCTCTGTCAAATAGATTAAAAAAAAAAAAAAAAAAAGCTATTGCTGATTTAAACAAAAATGGGCTTCATGAAAAACATTGAGTTAAAATATGTGTGAGGAAGGATGGATGGATTGGATTGGAATAACTTGACAGAGTTACAAGGAAGGCTAGAAAAGTAGTTTTGCAGCTAGGAACTACACACAAATCTCACTAAAAGAGCCAGTTCGGTGAAGCTGTGACTGTACACCACAGCACTGCCTAGGCTGGACATGGGGCTCCTGTTACCAACGCAAAGTCTTGGCTTAAACATCTGATTGACCCCTCTGCCCTCCAAGGGAGGCAAGGCCTGCAAGTATCTGCCATTTTGTGCTTCTGCGGTTAAAGATGGGCTTTACTTCATCTGGACCTTTGAGAGAGGGAATTTCTGTATTCCCTAGAAAAATAATTTAGGAGCACACACTGATAAAGCCATTTCTATATATAGGATAGTTTGGATTTCTGTATTTAGGATAAGATGGATTCCCAGAAGTAGAATCACCAGGTCAGAGGGCATGAACAGATCTTTATGATGAGAAGAGCAGACCTGTTGGCTTAAACAGTTGGGCCTTGGAGCTTTTTTCCCCTGATAATAATCTTTCCTTTTACACATCATCTATTGGCTTTACTGAATGTTATCTTTCTTAGAGCTTTCAATAGTTGTTGAGGTACAGGGACTTTTAGTCTCCCTTTTTGTAAAGGAAAATCCTTTTTTTCTCCCCTGGATTAATTTTTCCCTTTAGGGTTGGAGCACCTAGGTTTATGCTAGCATCTGGAAAAAAAAAAAAAAAGCATATTAACTTAAATTATTTTAAGTTAGTACACATACGAACTTGTGGAGTGGAAATTCATCATTTATAACACTGAACTTATTTTTTTTTATTTTATTTTTTTAAAGATTTTATTTATTTCTTTGACAGACAGATCAGAAGTAGGCAGAGAGGCAGGCAGAGAGAGGAGGAAGCGAGCTCCCTGCTGAGCAGAGAGCCCGATGCGGGGCTCGATCCCAGGACCCTGAGATCATGACCCAAGCTGAAGGCAGAGGCTTTACCCCACTGAACCACCCAGGCGTCTCAACACTGAACTTATTTTTAAAAATTTCATTCTTCTCAGTTCCTCCCTCCGTCCTATATAAAGGTAAATATCCATAAAGCCTTTTTCTTCTTACCACCATACCCCTCAGGCTTTCATTTGTTTTGGTTTTGGTGATTGGCCAGCATTCACTTTAAATTAGTTCTTTGTCCAGGTATTAAAACAGGTAGTGGGTCCCATGTCAAATAGAAGGCTGCAGTTTGGCTTAGAGACAGGTGCTGAGTATTAGTTACAGCCCCACCTCAACTGTGACCTCAGGAGCTCCCTTTCCTCTGTGGCTTTGGGGGATGGCTGAGACTGTGACTTGAAGCCATTGAGTAGTGGGTTACTGCGCCCTCATTTGCAAGGACTGCATGAGCTCACCTTCCTGCCAGAATGGGAGGCTGCAGAGGCAAGAACTCTGACCTGAATTCACATGCCTGGCATATGTTGGGTGGGTGTAGTAAAATATTTGTTGAAGGAGCCCGGTGCTGTTATTCTTATGGTTGTTTTGTATGTAATGTAGATTGTTATGTTGTCTTCCCTTTGAATAGAATAGTAACTTGCAAAGACCCTGTATCTTCAAAAATGTTGTCTTGATGTACTGTGAAGTTCAAAATGCTATATGCAGAATACGGTGTTTCTGAATTCTTCACATCTTCCCTCCACTCTTTATAGTTTTAAAATTGTTTTGAGTTGGTTGGATTCCATGGTAACCTGATCAGGAGTTCTCAATTCAGGAAAGGTGGTCTTTAAGGGGAAACCAGTGAAGATAGGGAGGAGGAGGATGGCTCATTTAGCAAAGGCAACAATCTAGGTGAAGGGAGAACTTTGTAAAGCAAAGTACACCTTCCTTAGAAGCAATTAATCATATTATTAGACAAACTGCTTCAGCAGCTGGGGAAACGGCAGGAACATGTCAATTTTGCTTCCTTGGTTACAGGGAGTGATAGTGTACTTGACCTTCAGCAAGCAGGGTCAGAGAGAGGGTATCTTTAAAACAGTTCTGTCTGGTTTTGGTGAATGGAATTTACTGGCAGTTTAAAAGCAAATGCCTGAGTTTCCCCCAACCAACCCTTGGCCCTTTTGGTTGGGCTCTCTGGCCTGGGAGGTTGCTGAGGGAAAATGTAAATAAAGCTGCAGGGAGCCAGGTAAGTGTTAAGTGTCCTTAAAAAAACAAGACTGCAATTTTGTTCTCATTCTGTTTCTGGGGAAAGCCTCCTTGTAATGCAGTGTATTTCATAGGTTCTTGTTTTTAGAGCAGTTGGTAAAATAACAGTGGATTTAGACACCTATTATGTATTTTGAAGGAATTTAATTTAGTATGTGTTCCTACACTTAGCACCTAGCAAATTATGTCTTCATAGGAACCTGTATTTGAGTATGCTGGGGTAAATTCAGGTGGGGCAAAAACTGCTTGCTTGTTTGTGGTTTTCAACAATTTAAGCTGCTTGTGATTAGGGAGTTGCTCTTAAACAATTGCTCTTAAACAATTGCTCTTAAAAATTGTTTTTACATAATGTGGTTAGTGATTGTTGACTGGATATTTGTTTTCATGCCAAGAAATATAGGACTGTGATTTTATATTTTTAAGCATATTATCAGCTGGAAAATTTAAAAACTGTTTAATCACCTCTGATATAAATGAGACTGACTTTGCAATGTTCAGGTTTGAATCCTTTATTGACGCCAGTATAAAGAAGAGCCTAAATTACCAGTCATCAGGAGAATTTATTTTTTAGGACACAACACCCTGGCATTGTAAGGTCCTAATCCTTTGGGTGAGGGGAGAGATGAGCCCTTTCAAGGCCGGCAGCCTTCTGTGGATTCCTCTCTCTGTGCTGCAAGTTGCCACACAAAGAGGGTTTAACTCTTTGCCCACTGACTCTTCACTACACTTACTACTTAATGGTCCTTTGAAATAAAAATAAAAGGAGGATGTGGTACATTTCTGTTCAGGCTGAAGGTATCCCATGGCTGAAACCTTTTACCCTACTTAGGTATTTATATTATTCATTGTTTCACTGTGAATGTTTAGAAGTCTGAAGTTTGTGGTTGAGATTTGTAACATATTAGGTCTGCATGATCTCCCCCCCCACAGGGTGTGAACTTGGTTCCCCTATTCATAACCCATGGGAATGTTGCAGCCAGAACTTGGAATAAATTACAGATTTAGAAACTCTTAATATTTGCTTCTCAATGCTGTGGGCTTTCTCTTCAACCTAGATGTCCATCTTCCAGCGTGTAAACCACAGAAATTTTTCCAGGAATTTTTTTCCTTTAAAAAATGCTGCCAAAGCAATGTCATCTTATGATGTAATAGAGAAGGTTCTCACTCCAGGGTGAAAATGTATGAATTTTCCTAGCAGCCTCATAAACCCAGGTATGTCAGTGAAAGCCTGTACTCCTTGGGTTTGTGTAATAAACTGCCAAAGCAGGTATTGTACAGTACCTTGTAGGATGTCTAATTAGCAGACAGGCAGGAGAGTGGAATAAAAGAAGAAATGGTCTAGGCAGAGTCCCAGGATCAAGGACTATAAAACAGAATTCTTACTCATTCCTGAAGTTAATAAATGTTCATTCACTAAGTAATCATTGTGGCCCTAAGATGAACCTGGCCTGGGGAGTAAAAGGAGAAAAAGGACATGTTTCATACTGCCCTCTGAGGCTGGCTTAACCAAGCAGTTATGGTAGGTGCCTTGTGGAGAGTGCTAAGATGCAGGAGCTTGGAGCACCCAGAATGGGACCTGTATATCAACTTGAGGGATCAGGAAGGGCTGGCCTGAGGAGAAGGGGTTTTATTAAACTCTTTAGACAGTAAACATTTGTGTGTTGGGCAAGCATGATTAATTTTTTTTTTTAAGATTTTATTTATTTATTAGAAAGAGAGCAAGGATGTGCACAAGCAAGGGGAGCCACAGGCAGAGGGAGAGGAAGAAGCAGATTCCCGGCTGAGCAGGAAACTCAATGCGGGGCTCTATCTCAGGACTCTGGGATCATGACTTGAGCTGAAGGCAGACACTTAGGGCAGTTTACTTCAGAAAAGATGCAAAACAGGACAGATGATTTTACCCTTTAAGTGTGAGTCTAAGACCATGCCCAGGAAGTTGTGTTTCCAAACATACTTTCACATCCTGCTTGCTCATGGTTTAATTGAGTCCTTTGGACTAGCCATTTTCCTGCTAAAATGCAGGTGTTCTGGCCAGTGTGTAAGGCACACCTGGGAACGAATGATCCTGTCCTTTGCAACTTGAGTGGACTGAAGGAGTAGAAAGTAGGCTAAGGCAAAAGGCCAAGACTAACATCAGGTACTGAAAAGGTAGGCAGGAAAGGATGGAAAGGAAATGCTCCTGCTAGTTAATTTGCATCAATAATTTTATGTCCTATTACCAAATTGGCTTTTTATTACTGTGCTAAATGATAAGCTCCTGGAAAGAAAAAAGTGGATTCCTCACCTGGATATGTACTTATAGTATCAGCCTCTGAATCCATATAGCTTCAAGAATTTCCGAGCAGTCCTATCGTGGCATCACTTTGCCTTCAAGCCAGATCATATCAAACTGCCCCTGGTGCCACTAGAACACACCTTCTCCCTAAAGGTCACAAGGGTGCAGGGGATCCTAAATGTTTTCCCATTAACCTGTCACCTCCAGAGTTAAGCATTCCTCTGCTAAATTCAAGGGATATTTTGGGCTGTTCATCTTACCTAAATTTGTTACTGAGCTACTGGGAGCCTATTGCCAACGTGACCCATACTCCTCTCAGGCAAATTTGTAGAGGCCCTTGGGCTTCTCATACAAAAGGAATCATAAAATTTACAAGCATATCCTTTAACAGGTGAGGGAACCAGAGTCTAGAGAGTTTAACTGTGACCATGCCCAGTGTGGTGCAAACGTGAGGCTTGATCTCCTGATCCTGAGATCATGACCTGAGCAGAAATGAAGAGTCAGTCACTTAACTGATTGAGCCAAACAGGCACCCCATGATATGCTTTTATTCAAGGAGCAGTAATAACTGCCCGCTTCAGGTGCCCAGATGACCACTCAGAACCTTGAACCTTGCCTTTGGTGGGTATTGACTAAATTACAGACCTTTGTATAATTGATGGGCTTTTCCCAGCTCCATCCCAGTGGGACTGGGGGATTACCAGGACTCTTGGACAAGTAGTTTTTCATTGTAGTGCTGGTTCTTTTTGTCATCCTCTATGGTGCTATGAGAACCTTTCTTCAGGAAACTGTCATCTTAAAGGAGTGTTTTAGAGCTGGTTTTGGAGAGAGTGAAAACATTCAAAGATCATTTCTAAAAAGTTACTGTAGTAGCTATTTATTAAAGTTGTATAGAGCAGATTTGAAATTCCTATTTTTTTTTCTGGGAATTTTTTTGTTTTGGGGGTATTTGTTTTTGTATTTTCAACATTAGAAATAGCTCTCTTAAGATTGTATTTTCTTAAGACAGCCATCCTGTGGCAATATCTCATTAGTTTGTCATTCTGGATCCAAACACCAGAACTACTCAAGTTTATTACTCAAAGCCACAATGAAAGCAAGAAGCGTGGTCCCTAGCCACCACTGGGCATTTTTCTTTTTTTTTTTTTTTTTTTAATTAACATATAATGTATTATTTGCTTCAGGGATACAGGCCTGTAAATCATCAGTCTTACACAATTCACAGCACTCACCATAGCACATACCCTCCCCAGTCTCCAACACCTAGCCACCCTGTCCCTTCCTCCCCACCCCCCAGCAACCCTCAGTTTATTTCTGGAGATTAAGAGTCTCTTATGGTTTGTCTCCCTCCCCAGTCCTATCTTGTTTCATTTTTTTCCCCTCCCTACACCCCATGACCCCCCCCCCGCTGCTTCTCAAATTCCTCATAGCAGAGTGATCGTATAATAATTGTTTTTCTCTGATTGACTTACTGCGCTTAGCATAATAACCTCTAGTTCCATCCACATCGTTGCAAATGGCAAGATTTCATTTCTTTGGATGGCTGCATAGTATTCCATTCCATAGTATTCCATTGTGTATATATATACACACACACCACATCTTCTTTATCCGTTCATCTGTTGATGGACATCTAGGTTCTTTCCATAGTTTTGGCTATTATGGACATTGCTGCTATAAACATTCGGGTGCACGTGCCCCTTTGGATCACTACATTTTATCTTTAGGGTAAATACCAAGTAGCACGATTACTGAGTTGTAGGGTAGCTCTATTTTCAACTTTTTGAGGAGCCTTCATACTATTTTTCCAGGGTGGCTGCACCAGCTTGCATTCCTACCAACAGTATAGGAAGGTTCCCCTTTCTCCACACCCTGGCCAACATGTCGTTTCCTGACTTGTTAATTTTAGCCATTCTGATTGGTGTGAGGTGGTATCTCACTGTGGTTTTGATTTGTATTTCCCTGATGCCAAGTGATGTTAAGCACTTTTCATGTGTCTGTTGGCCGTTTGGATGTCTTCTTTGCAGAAATGTCTGTTCATGTCTTCTGACTACTGGGCATTTTTCTGAGCTACCTTGTGATCCAGTCCACTTCCTGCCCCCCAACAGGTACCACGGACACAGACCTCTCGGCCGGAATCTCCAGGGATGACCAGCCCCTCCCCGCGCATCCAGATAATCTCCACCGACTCTGCGGTAGCTTCACCTCAGCGAATTCAGGTACCTGCACCAATCCCACTTGGTTCCAGCCACCTGCCCAAAGGTAGTCCTGCGTTCTGAATCCTTTCCAGACAAACCTGCCTCAGGATTTCACTGAAGAGTTGTGCCTCTTGGGCATCGAGTACAATACAACTTCATTTATTCTTTAAAAACTAAAACAGAAAAAGTCTACATTGATTGAACTAACTTACTTTAAATGCAAAAGTCTAAACTGTTGTTTGAAACTATTGGGATCAATGTACCAATTAATTACTTACATGCTTCCATTTTGAGAAGCAGTATGTCCTAGTAGTTAAGTGTATGGGTCGCCACTTGAAGTCAAATTCAGTGCCCAACTTTTTAGCTATTTTGATCCTGAAAATTAACTTTTCAATGCCTCACTTTTTTTCATTTAGAAAACATATGTAAACCTCACAAAGTTATTGTGAGGAATCAGTGGGTATTGCTTATGCTTATAAAGTGCTTAGAACAGTGATTGGCACATGCTAATGTTCAGTATGTGCTAATTATCTATATGCAATAATTATTGCTAGTATTATTGTTATTAACTATTTAGTATTCACTTATGATAGGTTTAATCTTCCCCAGGGTCTGAACCTGCATCTGGCCCATTGAAGAAGGAAAAGATACGTGTATTGAAATCATGATCAACAAGTTGGGAGGAAGGGATAACATGTTGATGACACACTTTTTTTTTTTTTTAAGATTTTATTTATTTGACAGTCAGAGATCACAAGTAGGCAGAGAGGCAGGGAGAGAGAGAGAGGGGAAGCAGGATCCCTGCTGAGCAGAGATCCCAATGTGGGGCTCGATCCCAGGACCCGGAGGCCATGACCTGAGCCAAAGGCAGAGGCTTAACCCACTGAGCCACCCAGGCAGATTAAAGATTCAAAGTTACCTCAACAAGCTGAAATCAAAAGGCCAAACCAAAAAAAAAAAAAAAAGAAGATGATGATGAATGGCAGAAAAATATTAGTTACATAACAAATTTGAGAGACTACCAGGGTGGACAGTAATTTGAGTGAATAAGTAAAAGGATTGCTTCATTCACAGTTTATTCCAAGCTCGGTATACTTGAACAGGATGATATCGTTAACTAGATGATTTCTATAATGTTAACCCACTCTTAAAAGTGATTTTGTGATTTTTTTTTTTTGGACTACTTATTATAAACTAAACATAGAAGAGCTCTAATAAGTAAAATGAAAGAAGTTAAAGATTATATTCCCTAGGGGCGCCTGGGTGGCTCAGTGGGTTAAAGCGTCTGCCCTCGGCTCAGGTCATGATCCCAGGGTGCTGGGATCTAGCCCCGCATCAGGCTCTCTGTTCGGCAGGGAGCCTGCTTCCCCCTCTCTGCCTGCCTCTCTGCCTGCTGGTGATCTCTGTCTGTCAAATAAATAAATAAAATCTTTAAAAAAAAAAAAAAGATTATATTCCCATTATGTCTGTACTGCATAATATTTTATCATAAATACTGATGCTCATATAAGTCATTTTAACTTCACACCAGTAGGAAACATGTATCTGAGTGTTTGGAAATTCAAAAGTAATGGGCTCTCAGAATTACGAACTCTGTAGCTAAACTATTTTTTTCTCTTTTATTTTGTTCTTGTTTGCTCATTGTGACTTGAAAATGGGTCCTTTATCGTTTTGTGGGGTATGTGTTAGAATTCTGCCTACATAACTCTCCCAACTCTGGGAAAGGACCTACTGCATTTAATCATAGCCTATATATCTTGGGCTCACAACCATCTGAGAGCAAATGAGAACATAGAAAGTCCCCCTGGAGACCGTCAGTAGCTAATGTATGTATCAAGAGAGTACACCTTTCCCCCCATATTGGTAGGAGAAGAATCTCTCTTTTCCTAAGGGCCATTCTAGCACCTCATTCCTTACAGTGGGCTATCCCCATGTCATGGTGCTTGGCCCATGGTGACACTGCTGTCCCGGCTGGAATGCAATGCGGTAAGGTCCCTTGAACAGAAGTCTTCTAGATTAGATGCTTGGTGTTGAGCTTTTAGTCCCTCTGGGGAAGATAACCCTTTGGCATGAATTTATATACAGTGAATGTAGTTAAAATCTTTTCATTGTGAACTGTCAATAAAATTGGACATAACCCTAAGTGCAGCTGAATTGACTATATTTCAAGGTTTGTTTTTTGTTTGTTTTATTTTGTTAAGGAAAATAAAGGTTATAGGATTATTTTTTGCTTGTTGATGTTGGTGTTGATGGCTTCAGTAAAGTGTTTCATTCCTAGCCCTGACTTCAGTGATGAATCTCCAACACCCTGAGGCCTGGAAGAGAATAAGTGCTATGGTGTTTTCATGAATAACAATGCTTAGAACCCAAATGGTGGCTTCTGTGATAAAGTTGGGAAGGAAAGATTATATAATAAGGTGGTTAGGGCTGGGTGACATTTAAGAGCTTTGGCTCTGAATGGAACAACCTTAGGATCAAATCTTGTCTCCACTCAGCTATGTGACTCTGGAGAAATTTTCTGTAACCTCTATAGCTATAAAATGACAACAATAATAGTACCCATTTAATAGGATTTTAAAAGGATTAAGCGCTTGCAATCTTACAGTAAACATATACCGATGTTAGCAACTGAGTTATAATTTTTTTAAGTTTTATTTTTATATAATTTCAAACTTACATGGAAATCCTGTATATCTACCCAGATTCACCATTTGTTTGCTGTTAACATTCTAAGTGAATGTACATACATTTTTTTTAATCATTTGAGAATAGAGATATCATACCTCTTTGCCCTAAATATTTCAGTTTGTATTTTCTAAGAACAGTGACATTTTCTTACATAATCACAACACAGTTCTCAAAATCAGGGAATTTAATATTGAAACGTGCCATTATCTAATCCATACTTCATATTCTAAAATGTCATTGGTTGTCATAGTTTAAGTCCTTCATAGCTGTTTTCTCCCATTCCAGGATTTGTTATTGCTTTTAATAACTATAATGTGACAGTCAACACAAGATCAGCATATCTAGTTATATAGGCCCCCAGAGAGTGATCTGGAACATAGAGTTTTATCTGTCAGTATCTTGTCATCCTAATGACTGCAAAGGGCTTTGGGGCCAAGTGGTAAGGCTGGGGAAAGTAGCCTTGTGGCTGGAATTGAGAGCCATTGTTTTGGGGATACAGAGGTCTAGGGTGGGGGCTGTGGAAGGAGATAGGGAGATAAGAAGAGCCATAGGGGAGCACCCAGTTGTCTGAGAATTAGGCTTAATCAAACCCATCCAATCCCAAGGTAGCCTCTCAGTAAATCTCGTAAGTTTTCATCATAATGCAGTGTTTCCAGGCCAGCAGTTTGCAAATTTTGTCTTTATTGCTTCCCACATGACATAAACATGAGGTTCAAAAAAAAAAAAAAAATTTTTTTTAAAGATTTTATTTATTTATTTGACACAGAGAGAGAGATCACAAGTAGGCAGAGAGAGAGAGAGAGGAAGGGAAACAGGCTCCCCGCTGAGCAGAGAGCCCGGTGCGGGGCTCAATCCCAGGACCCTGGGATCATGACCTGAGCTGAAGGCAGAGGCTTTAACCCACTGAGCCACCCAGGTGCCCCGAAAAAAATTTTTTTAATCCAGCTTTTAAATCAGTCAAGATAGATTAAAAGAAAAACACACTTGAACTTGTCCTATACCAAATTTGACATGCTGGGGATCAAAGGTGTGCTCACATGTACTGCCATGTTCATTGTTTGGGGAAGATCGTGGTATAAAGCTTCTCTTGCCATTTCTTTGTGTTTTAAGGTTTTCCTGAGATACTCCTCCATAATCCCCATTTCAAATTTATGTTTTGAGAGTATCATTATATTCAGTGTTTGACCTAAGGAAATGTTTGAATTTGATCTTATAAAATATATGATAAAATACTTGCTTTATCTACTTCATATGTTGAAGTTTCACATTTTACTAGGAAAGACTTCTGCTATTCTATATTTTTTAAGAGTTTGAAATCTTTTTTTCTTTTTTAAGATTTTATTTATTTATTTATTTGACAGGCAGAGATCACAAGTAGGCAGACAGGCAGACAGAGAGAGAGAGAGGGAAGCAGGCTTCCCGCTGAGCTCTGAGAACCCGATGTGGGACTCGATCCCAGAACCCCGAGATTATGACCTGAGCCAAAGGCAGCGGCTTAACCCACTGAGCCACCCAGGCACCCAAGAGTTTGAAATCTTAACTTGGGCTCTTAAAGCACTTCCTTCCCGCACATCCCTTCTTAAATGCCAGTACTTGTTTTTTGTCCTCTGCACGTCCTAAGCCATCTGACGTTTCTTTTCTCACTCTGATGTTCTCCTGGCCCCGCTCAGGTACTCACTGCTGTAACGAAATCACCACATCAAACGGTACAGAGAAAATGATGCATCTCCCTTCCTCCTCTTCTCCAAGTCACCCAGGTCTCTCCCAGGAGGTAGCCACTATTATCATATTGCTTATTTGTTTTTTCAGAGACAGGCTGTACATACAGACCAAAAGCACGCTTGTAAATATGTACAGTGTATTATTCATGCATGTAGACATTTTTCTAGACTGTTCTACACCTTACTCTTTTGTCTTAACATTTCTTAGAGGTAGTTCCTGCGGGGTAGAAAGAGCTCCTTCTTTCTCTTGAATGGCAGTTTTGATATCCCGTGGATGCTGTAGTGAATACCTTTTGCCTGTTTAATTTAGCACATCTGTAGAATGAGTTCCTCAAACTAGGATTGCTAGGAGGAAAGATGTATCCATATGTAATTTTTTATTGAGGTGTAGTTGACCTATCACATCACATTAGCTTCAGGTATACAACATAATGATTTTTTTTTTTAAAGATTTTATTTATTTATTTAACAGAGAGATCACAAGTAGGCAGAGAGTGAGGGGGAAGCAGGCTCCCCTCTGAGCAGAGAGCCCAATGCGGGGGTCAAACCTGAGGACCCTGAGATCATGACCTGAGCAGAAGTCAGAGGCCTTAACCTACTGAGCCACCCAGGCACCCCTACAACATGATGATTTTTTTTTAATATTTTATTTATTTGAGAGAGAGTGTGCACAAGAGAGACCATGAGCAGGTGAGAAGGGCAGAGGGAGAGGGAGAAGAAGATTCTCTGCTGAGCAGGGGGCCCAATGCAGGACTTGATCCCAGGACCCTGGGATCATGACCTGAGCAGAAGGCAGATACCCAGACGACTGAGCCACCCAGGCACCCCAGTGTAATGGTTTGATATTTGTATATGTTGTGAAATGATCACACCATAAGTCAGGTTACCATCCATCACCGTCTGTGGTGAGACGTATTTTTTCTCGTACTAAAAACTTTTTTAAGATTTACTCTCTTAGCAACTTTCAGGCTTACAACACAGTATTAACTGTAGTCACCGTGCTGTATGTTGCATCCCCGTGACATTTATTTTATAACTGGAAATAGTACCTTTTGACCTCTTTTGCACATTCTGACCCCCCCCCTTCCCAACCACCCCACTTCAGGGAGCCACCAATCTGTGCTGTGTATCTATGAGCTTTTTTTTTTTTTTTTTAAAGACTCCACATGTAAATGAGATCGTATAGTCTTTGTCTTTCTTTGCCTGACTTATTTCACTTAGCATACTGCTCTCAAGGTCTCTCCATGTTGTTGCAGGTGGCAAAATTATGTTCTTTTTTATGGCTGTACAGTACTCAGTTGCATATAAATAAACACACATTAACATACATACTACATTTTCTTTATCCACTCATTCATCTATAGACACATACGTTGTTTCCATATGTTGGCAATTATAAATAATGCTATGATGAACATTGAGGTGCATATATCTTTTTGAGCTAGTGTTTTTGTTTTCCTTGGATAAATACCTAGAAGTGGAATTGCTGGATTATATATGATAGTTCTATTTTTAATTTTTTAAAAAATTAAAGCCACTGTTTTTCATAGTGGCCACACCAATTTTATATTCTTACCAACTGTGCATGAGGGCTCCTTTTTCTCCACATCCTTGCCAACACTTGGTATTACTTTTTATTATTATTTGATACTAGCCATTCTGACAGGTGTGAAGTGATAGTGCGTTGTGGTTTTGGTTTGCATTTCCCGGGTAATTAGTGATGTTTAGCATCTTTTCGGTACTTGTTGGCCAACTTTCTGTCTTTTGGAAAATATCTGTTCAGATCCTTTGCCCATTTTTTAATCAGTTTGTTTTTTGCTGTCGAGGTGTTTGAGTTTTTATATAATTTGCATATTAACCCCTTAACGGATACATAATTTACAGATATTTTCTCCCATTCAGTAGATTGTCTTTTCATTTTGTTTATGGTTTCCTTTGCTGTGCAGAAGCTTTTTAGTTTCATATAGTTTCACTTGTTTATTTTTGCTTTTGGGGTCAGATCACCAAAACTCATGTCAAGCTTACCGTCTTTTTATGTTTTCTTCTGGGAGCTTTATGGTTTCAGGTCTTAAAATCAAATCTTCCCTTGTTTTGTTTTGTTTTGTTTTTTAAGACTTTGTTTGAGAGCGAGAATGCGAGTGGGGGGTGGGCTCAGAGGGAGAGGGAGAGAGAGAATGCCATGCAGACTCTGTGCTGAACCCGACATGGGGCTCAGTTTCATGACCCAGAGATCATGACCTGAGTCAAAACCAAGAAACAGGCACTTAACCAACTGAGCACCCAGGTGCCCCAAGTCTTCCTTTGATTTTGAGTTGATCTTATATGGTGTAAAATAGTCGTCCCATTTCATTCTTCTGTACATGGCTGTCCAGTTTTCCCAATATCATTCACTTATTGAAGAGGCTGTCCTTTCCCCATGGTATATTCTTGGCTCCTCTTTCATAAATTATTAACCATATTTGTGTGGATTTATTTCTGGGCTCTTCTTTGCCATTCATCTGCATTTCTTTTTTTATGCCAATACCATACTGTCTTGATTATATAGCTTTTTTTTTTTTAAAGATTTTATTTATTTATTTGACAGAGAGAGATCACAAGTAGGCAGAGAGGCAGGCAGAGAGAGAGGGGGAAGCAGGCTCCCTGCTGAGCAGAGAGCCCGATGCGGGCCTCGATCCCAGGACCCCGAGATCATGACCTGAGCTGAAGGCAGAGGCTTAATCCTCTGAGCCACCCAGGTGCCCCTATATAGCTTTATAATATAGTTTGAAATCAGGCAGTGTGATGCCTCCAGTTTTGTTCTTTTATTCTCAAGGTTGCTTTAGCTGTTTGTTTTTTGTGGTTCCATATAAATTTTAGGATTGCTTTGTTCTATCTCTGTGAAAAAAATGCCATTGGAATTTTGATAGGAATTTCATTGAATCTGTAGATTGCTTTGGGTAGTATAGACATTTTGACAGTATTAACTTTTCAGCTTATGAGCACAGAATATTTTTCTATTTTTGTTTTCAGTTTCTTATATTAATGTGTCATAGTTTTCAGTGTGTAGGTCTTTTCCTTCTTGGTTAAATTCATTCCTAGGTGTTTTATTCTTTTTGATTTAATTATAAATAAGATTGTTTTCTTAATTTCTCTTTATTAATGTCTTATAGAAACAACAGATTTCTTTTATATAATTTTTATTTTTTTAAAGATTTTATCCATTTATTTGACAGAGAGAACACAAACAGGGGGAGCAGTAGGCAGAGGGAGAGGAGAAGCAGGCTCCCTACTGAGCAAGGAGCCCAATGCTAGCGGGGCTTAATCCCAGGACTCTGGGATCCTGACTTGAGCAGAAGGCAGACACCCAACCAGCTGAGCCACCCAGGTGCCCCTGCACAACAGATTTTTGTATATTGACTTTGTATCCTGCAGCTTTGCCAGATTTGCCAGTTTTTTGGTGAAGTCTCTAGGATTTTCTTTCTTTCCATCTTTCTGTCTTCCTCCTTCCTTCCCTCCCTCCCTTCTTTCCTTCTTGTAGGCTCAGTGCTGGGCTTGAACTCACAACCCTGAGATCAAGACCTGAGCTGAGATCAAATATCAGACACTTAACTGACTGAGCCACCCGGGTGCCCCTTGTCTTTATGATTTTCTATGCATAATATCATGGCATTTGCAAATATTGACAGTTTCATCTCTTACTTTTCAATTTGGATGCCTTTTACTTATTTTCCTTGCCTAATAGCACTGTCTAGGATTTCCAGTACTATGTAGGATAAAAGCAGCAACAGTACACATCTTTGTCTTATTCCTGATATTAGAGGAAAAGCTTTCAGCTTTTCACCTTTGAATATGAAGTTAGTGGAGTTGTCCATGTGTAATTTTGATAGTCACTGACAGATTGCCTTTCAAAGAGGTTGTGCCAACTTGTATTCCCACCAGCCCAATAGGAGGGTGCCCATTTCCCTATACACTTAACTATATATTATGTTCTATATACTGTTTAATATTTTTTAGTTCTCTAGGTGAAATATCACTGCTGTATAAGTTTTGCATTTCTGTTACTTATTCATCCATAAATACATAATAAACAAAAATTATTCTGTTTTTGAGTATCCAAGCTGATACTTAAATTTTATATAATCATAAATAAAAAGTATTCTTTCCCCATCTTTCGCCATAACTCTATCTCCTTTACTTTTTCATCCAATAGGGTTTTTGAAAATTATGTCTAATTTTATTATTATCTTTTACATTAAATGTACTTTATGATCCAAGTGTAAATACGTATATTAAAGTTTTAGGCTTTTCTAGAACCACTGCTCTGAAATGTCCAAGATCAGTCAGCCAGCTAAGTATCTGTTCAATAAGAGGAATAATATTTGGAAAGCTTACAGGAAATAATTTATAAAAATAGGACATAATTCTAGAGTAACTTTTATAATATTGGCTATAGTTCTTTGCTGCACCTTCTCAGCCAGACTGCTAAATGTTGAAATCCCTCAGGGCTCTATTCTAGGCTCACTCTCTCCTCTCTGTATTTTCTCTGAGCCCATGGCTTAAATGTTATTTTATGCTAGTGATTTCCAAATAGATATCTATGGCCGGGACCTCTGCTGTGAACTCCATTTGGTTCAAAACATTTTAAATTTTTCTTGAGACTTCTTCTTTGACCCATGTGTTATTCAGAAGTGTGTTGTTTAATTTCTAAATATGTGGGGATTTTTTAAAACTATTTTTCTCTTTAATTTCTAGTTTAATTCCTTTGTGGTCTAAGAATGGATTCCTATTTTATGGCTCAGGATGTGATCTGTCTTATTGAATGTTCCATACAAGCTTGAGAAGAATGTGTACCCTGCTGTTCTTAGATCTGTTATTTTATAAATGTCAGTTATATCAGGGTGATTGATAGTGCTGTCCAAGTCAACTGTATCCTTATTGATTTTCTGCCTGCTTCATCTACCATGCTGACAGGTCAGCAATGACATCTGCAACTATAGTTATTAATTTCTCTATTTCTCATTGGCAGTTTTGTCATTTTTTGCCACATGTATTTTGAAGCTTTGTTGTTAGGTGCATACATGTTTAGGATTATTATGTATTTGGGGGAATCGACCCATTTATCATCATGTAATGTCCGTCTTTATGCCTGATATTTTCCTTGTTCTGAAGTCTGTTTGTCTCTAAATTCAATTCAGTTACTCCAAGTGTCTTTTGATTGATAACATGATGTCTTACTCCATGCCTTTGCTTTTGATCTGCCTGTGTCTAGGGTTTCCTGTTGACAACTTATAGTAGGGTCTTCCTTTTTTAACCAAACAAGTCTTACAGACCATTCCCTTTGGATTTCAGTTAGGGATGTTTCTGTTGACCTATCTTTAAGCTTACAAATTCTTTCCTTTGTTGTATCCAGTGTATTGACCAGTCCATCAAGGCATTCTTCATTTCTGTTACAGTATTTTTTATTTCCAGCATTTCCTGCTTCCTGAGAATTTCCATCTTCTTACATTTCTCATCTGTTCTTGCATGTTGTACTTTTTCCTCTAGAGACCTTAACATATTGATCTTTCTATTTTAAGTTTCTTGTTCGGTCATTCCAAGATTTTTGTCCTTTTGGAGTCTGATTCTGATGCTTGTTTTGTCTCTTCTGATTGTGTTTTTCTTGCCTTTTGACATCTCTTGCACATATTCTTTTTAAAACAGACAGTATCTGCTGTTAGATAATAAGAACTAAAGTAAATAAGCCTCTGCTATGAGGATTTATGTTAATCTGGCTAGGGTTGAACTGTGTGTGACGTTTGCTGTGGCTGTAGGTCCAGAGGCTTCAGGTTCCTCTGGTGTCTTTGTCTCCGTCTCTCCTCCTGACTTTGGGCTTCTTGGATATTCCTCCTCAGAGAGTGTGTGTCTTGAAGCTCTTGGAGCTGTAATCTACTGTTACACTGGAGCCCTGTTGGTGGGGTGGTAAAGTGTCATGGAAGGAAAGCATTCAATCACCATATGATGAAGTCTCAGTATTTAGTGGACCTGTATCCCTGGGCTTATAGGTATAAGAGTTCCAGGACCCAGTTCCAATTTTGGGGTGGGGCTGGAGGGGGTCCCACATATACAACACTAAGCAATTCTGACACTGTCAGCATGGAGATAGCATTAGATTCTACAGACTAGTAATTCAGCCCTGTAAGACTGACCTCTACTCTCACCTCAGACACCAGTCACAAGTCCCAGGTTATTAGCTGAGCTTCTGACCAACCAGTGACAGACTGGAGGTTCCAATGACCTTCTTAGGTTCAACTAATTTGCTATAGCAGCTCACAGAATTCAGGGAAGCACTTACTCATGTTTACCAGTTTGTTAAAGGATACAGATCACTAGCCAGATGAAAATACCTTGGGCAAGATGCCAAACAAGGGAGTTTCTGTCCTCATGAAACTTGGGGCCAGCTTGGTGACACACGGAATCGTTCTGGTTCCCCAAGCATGGAAGCCCTCTGTAAAGGGCCAAAAAGCTGACTTAGGTTTTTATGGAGGCTTTATTACAGAGGCATGGTTGATTAAGTAACTGACAACTGGCTGATTCAACCTCCAGCCCCTCCCCCATACCCCTGCCCCTGGGAGAGGGGGGATATTGAAAGTTCCAACCTTTTAATCACATGGTTGATCCTTCTGGCAACTAGTCCTTGCCCTTGGGAAGGGTCCCAAAAGTCACCTTCATTAATAACAAGGCATTGTTTCACTTTTTTGGCTTTAAAGCATTTTAGGAACTGTTGATGAAGACCAAATATATCTGAAAAATGTTTTTGTCATCTGAATGACCAGTTATATATTTCTTATAAATCATATTGCAGGCTCTTATCTTCACAAGTGTGTATGGATTTCCCTTACTGCCCACCCCCTTCTCTAAGATAGAAAGGTCCAAGGGGCCTGGAGGTGAAGAAATGCCCTTTCCCCAGGTGGGATAAGACTCAAGTAAGTGTTTTCCCCTGCAGAATAGGCCTGTGTTTATTTTACAGAAGAAACCCTTGAGTTCATTTTACAGAAATTCTTCCCCTTCCCCTACCAAAGCCACCAGGGAATCTTTCTCATTTCTTCACCTTGAGAACCAAATGGGATTCCTAGCTCTAAAGCCCCTGACCCTCCTAAAACTGTGGCCCCCAAGAGTTTCTTCTAATCTTTGCTAAGTCTCCAGCAGTTCATTGTAATTACCTTTAAAATGTTCCTCCAGGTTGACTTCTGTTCCACCTAAGCAGATCTCAGACTTTGTGAACCCACCTCTCCAGATTTGGGGATGGATTTGCCCTGCACACTCAAGTTCTCTGATAAGTCCAAGGGAAGTTGATGATTTTCCATTTATCTTGCCCTTTTTTTTTTTTTTAAAGATTTTATTTATTTATTTGACAGAGAGACACAGTGAGAGAGGGAACACAAGCTCAGGGAGTGGGAGAGGGGGAAGCAGGCTTCATGGGATCATGACCTGAGCCAGAGGCAGATGCTTAATGAATGAGCCACCAAGGCGCCTCAATCTTGCTTTTTCTTGTTGTGAAGATGAAATGGTAACTTCTAAGCTCTTTACATTGAAGTTGAAACCAGAAATATACTTTGAGCTCCACATTCATCTATCTGGTATTTTACTTGACATATCTACTTAGCATCTCATATTTGCCAGGCCAAAAACAGACCTCTGAATTCCTGTCAACCCTTGCTCCATCCACCATGCCATTCATTGTTCAGGTTAGAAACCCGATAGTCATTGGCTCTTCATTCTTCACTCCTCACTTCTGTACCCACCTGCATGTGCTGTTACTTCTCCCTCCCGTATGCATCCTGCAGTGGTCCTCTGCTCTCCAGACCCACAGCCCCCATCTTCAGCTCCCACCTGGCTCTTCCAGGGACATCCGAACAGTTTCTCAGCTTCCACTTTTTTTGTTCTATATTTTTTCCATCCAGCATCCAGGAATATCTGTTTAAAATGCGAAGTCCATTATTCCCTCACTTCAAGTCCTAAATGTATTTAGAAAACACTGTTTTGTATTATTCGGAGAGGAAAGCTTTGTCAAATACTTTATCTACATAAACATTCTAGGGATTGAGTTAGTGAGGCTGAATGGAGAATATATTTGTTTAATCTTTGCCTGTGAGCAGCACTGACTATTCATGAACGGAAATTTGTATTTGAGAAAAGATTCATATACCTTTTTGCATAGGTCAAAAAAATTTTTAACAGAGTTTCTTTGCCTTTACTTTTAATTATCTCTTCTGTTGTTCTTTCTTATGCTTTAATATACACTGACTTGGGACAGTGTGACAAATTTTATATGTATTTATATATTTAAAAATGTATGTGTTTGTATAGAATAGTATATAAGATAGACATAAAATAGCATAAGAAACCTGAAGACCCTTATTTAGGAGGGCAAAATCCCTGAATAGCTCCTGTTGTACTTGGAAGAAATCCTGAGTTCCACCAGGGCCAGCCCACCTCCCTCCCTAGGCTCCTGGACCACTCTTCATTGTCCATAGGCCTGATGTCAGTTCTAAGAGTTCCTTCCTCTTAGGACTTTCCATATCCCAGAACATTTCCCATTACTTGGAATACACTTTTCCCTAAACCTTTTTCTAACTCCCTTCTTAGCCTTGAAACCTGTGTTAGTTAAATGCCACCTTAACACAGAAGCCTTCCTTGATCTCTCTGTCTAAAAAGTTAAGTGCTTGTGTTACTTTCTCCTACTCTAGCCGGATCTTTTCCCTTATAACACTTATCACAAATTGTTCACTGGCTGTTCTGTTTTTTGCCACTTTTCCACTAAAATAGAAGCTTCATGAGAGCAGGAGCCATCTCCATAATGCCTGTAATCTAGCAAAGTGGCCAGCATAGAGTAGACCCTTTGTAAGCATTTGAGGAATGAATGAGTGAGTGAGTGAGCCCAAGTCAGAGGGAGAGATTCGATGAGATGAAAGTGGTAAGACAAGCCTTCCCAGTGAGGAGAGAAGCATGTGAGAGCTTAGAGCAGGAAATATTTTTATCGAGGTCCTCTTATGTTCTGGGTCTTATACCAGCTGCCTCCAAACATATCATTTCACTTTCTTAGTAATCCTTTTTTTATAGATATGAAAACAGCCTCACAAAGCTCATGTACCTGTTCCACGGTGACCCAGTTGGGAAGCAGTAGAATGAGCATTCCATTCATAGCTCTAGCTGCAAAGCCCTATTTCAGGATCACAGACCTGTGTTTACAGGACCAAGTGGCAGTAGAGAAGGTGGGCAGGGTGGGAATTAGGGCCAAACAGAGAGCCTGTGCCCAGTCCAAAGGGACAGCCATAAACAGCCAGTTGATAACCACAGGGGAACTTGGGGCCAGGGTGGGGACAGCTTCCAGCTTGTCACAAGAACTGTAAATCTGATTTTTATGGTAAATACTCTATCCTCAGGTATTGACAACCAGTTTTTTAAATTTTAAACTCTGGGAGGTCAAGCAAAAGTTATACAGTGACTGTTTTTTGCCTTCAGGCTGTCCATTTGCAGACTCTCCTTTACAACACGAATGATGAGCCCAGCTTGGCTGGAACAGAGAGTGGGTAACATGGAGGAGAATGGCAGTAAGTCAGGTCACATTAAGATGTTTTTGGGGTGGAAGTAGGGAGGGCCTTAGGCCGGTAGAGTATGTAGTCAGCTCTGCTATAATGTGCTATAATGTGATATACCTTTTCCTAAAAATTCCCATACTGTGCAAAATTCTGCAGTGGAAACTACAGGGCTTATGGGGGTATATGGGGTTGGTGGCATAACACTGAAAAATTGTTGGTGACACATTAAAAAGCAAGTATGAATTTAATTTGATTTAAATTGCAGTTTTACATACATTAAATGGTTAAGAAATACATAATAATGACAAAAAATATGGCACTTTTCCTTGAAAGAGACCTGAAGCTTGCTTGTGGAGGGAATGTGAGAGGATTGTAGCTCCGGAGTTGTGGTGAGTGAGTGATCTGAAATCAGGGAAAGCTGTAACACCTCGTGCACTGAGCTACTTATTCCCATATTGCTCACCTGTCATTTTCTGTGTGTCTGCTATTTCTCAGGAGAAATCCTGCATAAACACAAGATTTATATTATGCACAGAATATTCCATAATATATCAGTCACATTGGAACAAATAATACCTTTTCAAAACGAGTTGTAGTAGTACTGTGTGTCAGCAAGCTTGGAAGGCCTTAAGAGTCACAGAGGGGCACCTGGGTTGCTCAGTCAGTGAAATGTCCCAATTCTTAGCTCAGGTCATGGTCTCAGGGGTCATGGATTAAGCCCTGTGTCAGGCTCTGTGCTAAACATGGAGCCTACTTAAGATTCTCTCTCTCCCTCTCCTTCTGTTCCTCCTCCCTGCTCACTTTCTCTTTAAAAAAAAAAAAAAAAAGTCACAGAGAAAACAAGGCATGCAAGCAGAAAGTATGAACGTTTGTTCCAAGTGAAGAGATTAAATAAAGTTTGCTTCTTACGTTCATTTCCTAGGGCTGCCTTAACAAATTACCACAAACTTGGGGCCTTAAAACAACAGAAGTTTATTTTCTTGCAGAAGCCCAAAATCCAGGTATTTGCTTGGGGCATGCTCTCTGTAGGGTTCTAGGGAAGTATCCCCCTGTGCCTTCCTTCCTAGCTTTTGGTAGTGACCAAAAGTCCTCAGTGTTCTTTACCTGCAGCCGCAACACTTCTCTCTGCTTCTGTCATCACAGGCCTGCTAGTAAGGACACCAGTCACGGGATTTGGGACCCACCCTCATCTAGTATGGACTCATCTTAACTTGATCAGATGTAACCATCTTTTTGAGGGGACATGATTCTACCAACATCACCTCTTCTCCACCCCTCCATGGGAGATTTAATAAGTCTGGATACATCCTCAATTTGATGTTTCCTTGGTCTCATTAAACAGGTATCTGTCTGCTGATACTTGTCAGCAAGGCCTTTGTTTGCCTAAGGGTCACCCTTGGCTTCTGTGAGCCTGAGTCTTTAAGGGAAAAAAGAAAAAATAATCTGAGCCACACTCAGATTGTTACATATGATATGTTACATATAGCCCCACTAGTCCCTGTCTAGACCCAGTCAGTCCTACCTCCCACCCCTGCCCCAGCCCCATACCTGCTGTACCTCGACCAAGAGACCTAGGGAATAGCATCAAAGGCGGTGACATGGCAGTGACTGTGTGTACTCAGGTGCAGAGTGTGTCACCTCTGAACACGTGAAGGACTTCTACTAGCCTTGCCTTTGTTATAGCTGGTGACTGAAGACCCTCTCAAATCACATGACCATTTCATTATTTAACAGGGAAAGTAATTTAGGAAGGAGATACGTTTTGATAGACATGAAAAGGAAGTCAGACATTTTACTCCCAGATCTCAAGGTATAAGGGCCTTTCAAAGACCTGCTTATTCTCTTTTAACAAAGGAAAGAGTGCCTTCTGTGGCAGCTGAGAGAAGTGTGTGTGTCAGCCAGCCTGTCTGCAGTCTTTCAGTTCAGCAGTGGGTGGGAAAGTTTTAAAAGAGAATTCTTATAAAGTTTTCTGTCTCGTGGTTTTTTGTTTTTTTTTTTTTTTTGAGATTTTATTTATTTATTTGACAGAGATCACAAGTAGGCAGAGAGGCAGGCAGAGAGAAAGGGGGAAGCAGGCTTCCTGCTGAGCAGAGAGCCTGATGTGGGGCTCCATCCCAAGACCCTGAGATCATGACCTGAGCCAAAGGCAGAGGCCCAACCCACTGAGCCACCCAGGTGCCCCTTTGTCTCATGTTTTACTTTTCCAGGGGAAGCTGGGTATGTATGCCACAGGTTGTAACAATGAAAGGTACTTCCTTTCATTCACTAAATCTGTTCTTCTTCAGCCTTCAAGATCTTTCGACCTTTCAGTAGCAAATGATGGTATGCTGGAATTCATGCCCCACTATAGCTTAGGATTTGTTTGTGTATCTTCTGTCCCCAGTCTGCTCTTCTTTCTGGTCTTGAACTTGCTGTGCCCTCAGCCTGTAACATACTTTGCCACATATTTGCATGGCTTCCTCTCTTGCTTCATCCAGGTCTTTGCTCAACATCACCCCCGTGAGAGAGCTCTTTCTTTCTAAAGCAGCCCTTCTTCCTCCTTCCCCTTGACATGCTTTGTCTCTTTACTCTGCTTGTTAGTTTTCTTTATGATAGTACTATGACTGATATTCTGCAGTATCAGTGTTCATGGTCTGTTTCCCCCTATATAAGGTTAACTCCACGAGGTAGGAGCTCTGTTGTGTTCATATCCCTCTCCCTAGTACAAAGAACAGAGCTTGACATATAGTGGATACTCTAAATAAACATAATTAAGTGATTGGATCTTTGTCATTTTCTTTTGAACCAACCAGCATTGTCTGGTTTTCCATATTGGATAGTTGGCAAAGCTGTTGTGCTAGAGTCTTTGTGAGTTTGCTTTCTGAACTTTGGAATGCTATGTCACAAGTCAGCATCTATCAAGATGTAGCACGGATACCAGACCTGCCCGTAAATATTGTAGAGGAAAGGGAGTTCCAGCCAGAGATGTAGTACCTCTCCCCCTGTCCAAGGCCCACCCACAGCAGCCCCCAAAATCCTGTTTGCTGTGTGGGCCTGCTGGTGCCCCAGGAAGAAGGTGGGCAGTGCTCCAAAGCTGGGCACTCAGCCTCGAGGAAGGCAGGACAGGGAGTAGAACAGCTTCAGAGAATTTCTTGAGCAGGAATGACAAGTCCTTCTTGCTTTAGCGACTATTTCGATCGTAACTGATGCAGTTAGGCAGGGACTCTGGAAAGAGGCAGACTCTGACAGCTGGCCCCCTGAACAGTGAATGGTGGGAGCCTCTGGAGGACTCAGGGTCATGACTTCTCTGGACTTTATTATGCCTGGGACAAGGCTTTTTCTTTCTTTCTTTCTTTTTTTTTTTTTAAGTTAAACTTATCTACTATTATTATCTCCATTTCGTAAAAGAAGGGCTTTGCTTTTTCCAGTTTTACTGAGATATAATTGACACACAACACTGTATAAGTTCAAGATGTACAGCCTAATGACTTACCTATATTATGAAATGATGGCCACTGTAAGTTTAGTTAACATCCATCATCTCATATAGATTTTAAAAAAAAAAGAAAAGAAAAAAATGGCTTATTCCTTGTGATGAGAACTCTTAAGATCTACCTTCTTCACAACTTTCGGATGCACCACAGCAGAGTTGGCTACAGTCGCCATGCTGTACATCACATCCCAGTACCCTTTTTTATCTTAAAACGGAAAGTTTGTATCTTTTGACCACCTTCATCTAGGACCCCACCACTGCCCCTAAGGACATTTTAATTAAAAATAGTAGGAACAATATCATCCTAAAATAAAATTAGCTCCATGAAAATTGGTTCCTGAAAAGCTCACGATTGTGTTTCATTTTTCTCATTTCACCATGCACTGGTGAAACTACATCTTGGACCAGCATTGACTCCAGGACGGCGTTGGGCAGTCACCACTCTGAGCAGCACCTGCAAGTACATGAGTCACATGATACTCCGTGAGAGCAGCCTCCATGTTGTGTCTTGTAGATTGTGACAGACCAGCAGACAGGACAGAAGATCCAGATAGTCACCGCAGTGGACGCCTCCGGATCCCCCAAGCAGCAGTTCATCCTGACCAGCCCAGATGGAGCTGGAACTGGGAAGGTGATCCTGGCTTCCCCGGAGACATCCAGTGCCAAGCAGCTCATATTCACCACCTCGGACAATCTCGTCCCTGGCAGGATCCAGGTAAGGCTGTTGACAGGCATTTGTTTCAGCACTTCTGCTGCCAAACTTGTTTCTGACTCCTCCTCTGCCTTGAAGGCCACTTCCATCTCTAGAAGATCCTTCGAGGACCTACAAGTGTGTCAGGTTGCTGCTTTGGCTAAAGTAAAAAACCAGCAAGTGAGTGGCAAGGCCCAGGAGGCAGCAAGCTGCAGTGCTCAGATGGGGTGGAAGTTGAGCCAGGACAGTCGGTGGCCCACGGGACACTGGCCTGAGCAAGCTGGTACTAAAGCCACTGGAGAATGCTCTAACTAACCTAAGGCTGGACGGTGGCAGTTCTTGGCCCCTGATATTTTAGGGTCCCACCTAGGGCTCGCCACAGCCAGATGGGGACTGACTTGTTCCTAAATCTCACTTCATCTTTTCCAGGTCGTCAAGCATGGTCCTAGCTCTTCATTCTGTCCTTACTTGCGCCTGTGAACTCTGGGTCTCTCCTTTCCCCCAACCCTGGCAGCCATCATCCTACTTTCTGTCTTTATGACTTTGGTTATACTAGGGACCTCACATAAGCGGAGTCCTACAATATTTTTTCTTTTGCAGTTGGTTTATTTCACTGAGCATAATGTCCTCAAGGTTCATCCATCTTGTAGCCTATGTCAGAATTTCCTTCTTTTTTAAGGCTAAATAATACTCCATTGTATGTATAGACCACACTTTATTTATGTAGTCATCTGTTGTTGGATGTTTGAGGTGCTTCTACCTTTTGGCTCTTGTGAATAATGCTGCTAAGAATCCATGTGTTTTGAGTGGGGAGGGACTTTCTACTATGGAGAAAAATAAGGGAAGGATTTTTTTTCTTCTGATAGAACTGGCTTCAGAACACAAGTGATGTTCAGCTTTCAGAACTGCACTGCTGAGACTCTTCATAATGTAGTTAGTAAATACTGCCTCCTTTCCCAGAGTACATTCTGATTAACTGAAATTAAAGTTGCTCCCTGCTTTTTTAGACTTCTTGTTCATGAGAAGGTGGCTGTTGATTTTGTTGCATGTTTTATAAGAGATCATTTTACACAGTAATTTCTATATATATTCCCATCACACAGCAATAACCATGAGGGTTCTTGTTGGTACATTATTTAAACAGCAATTTTTCACTTTCTTATATTTGTGGCAGTTACAGTATTCTTCCAGGTGAATAACACTGTCACCTAGAAAGTCACCTGCAAGTGAAGGAGAAATAACAGGTTTCAGAGGTCGCCTGTTTCTAGTCTTTCTACTCCCAGCTGCCTCAAGGAGAGACCTAGTATATTAATTAATAAAGCTTGATTATTTCTCTGCCAAATATACCTCTTTGCATGCATTCCAAGCTGTTTCGTGGGAATAGAGAAGGAGCCAGAAAGATCTGCGGTACAGTCATGTCAGAGCACTGCATGTGATTCTCCACATGGCCCCCCATCCTGGACATCCGGGTTATGCTACCCAGATGGGAGAGTATGTGAGTGAAAACCAGTGCCTAACCTTGGACACATATGCCCCCCCACTATCATCACCACTGAAGGGGTGCAGTCTTGGGGAGCAACAGGGCCATTCTTAATGTCACTAAGTTGTCAAGTATGATTTTCCCAGTTCTGCCCAGGGTTTTCCTGCTTAGAAACTCAAGATTAGGAATTTATAGTTAAATGTTAGTTTTTTTTATGATCTGGTTTTTAATAGCGCTTCACTTGTTTCCGGATTCTTCTTAGATTGTCACGGACTCTGCTTCTGTGGAGCGCTTGCTGGGTAAGGCCGACGTCCAGCGGCCGCAGGTAGTAGAATACTGTGTGGTCTGTGGCGACAAAGCCTCTGGTAAGTAACCTTAGGTTTTGGTAGGCACACATTATGGTCCAATATCATGAACCAAATAGAGGTTGGAGGATTATTAGAGAACTTTTTCTGTAGATTTATAGGTTTTAAAACATGAACTCCACTTTTCTGAGCAGGATAGTCATACAAATAAGCAAACCTGTTTGTCAGATTATTAGAATCAAAAGGAGGAGTCAAGACACTGTTTCTGTGACTTATAAATCTGGGCTATGTGTCAAATATTTCCGTACTACCAAGAAAGCAGTCATTTCTTTGGGGGTAGTATTAACACAGTGCTTTGCTATTTCACAACATGTGTTATCTGTCTCTTCTTCATCCTAACTTTCTTTATCATCCGCTCACTATAACCCAGTGTGGTAACTACTGTAATAAAGGAGGTGAGAGCATGAGATCCTGGCTGGAGCCTCAGGGTCAGGCAAGGTCCCCCAGCGGCAGTCACATTCTGTGAGGCTTGGAGGTTGAATATGAGCAGAAGGGCGTTCCGGTTGGTGGAGCCAGGGCCTGGTGAATTTACTGTCCACACCCATGGTGTGTCTTTGGGGAAGAGCTCCTGGACTTCTGTGATTAGGATGTGAGTGAAAGGAGACTGGAGAAGATGTTTGTCCCAGAAGTTCAGACTTCAGCCTGCTAATGCCAGGGAGCTATAGAAGGTGAGACGGGCACGAAGGATGGAGAAGTATTTAGTGTATGTGCTACCGAAATGAGCACAGGGTGGAGAAGGATTTAATAAGATGCTCTTCCAGCTGTACTGTGTGAACAGGACTGAGTTTTGTAATTAGTTCAGCTTTATTCTGTAGTCACAGAATTCCCAGGAACTTTGGACACTTTGTGGTCCTGGTTAAAACAAACAGAAGGTTGGACCAAGCATATTAGGAGGACAGCCCAGACAAACATCCATAGAAGTCAGAAGCTCTAGCCCCCTCCTAGCTCATGGTACCATTTGCTGTGCCATGGTGCCCTGCCTCTGTTCCCACTCCTATCTTGAACAAGGCAAAACCCAGCCCATTCCACCCCTTCTCTGAAGCAAGTGCTGCCTGTGTCCTTGTCGTCCTTTGTGTAGACGGCTCTGGCATTTGTTACATTCTCTTACAATTGATTGTTCCAGGCCCAACTTCCGCACCAGAATGGGCTCTTCTTGTGAGAGCAAGAACATGCCTGACCCCTCCATCTCTATATCCTAGCTTCTTGCTCAGCCAGGACAGGCACTCTGCAAACTTTTAAACAAATGAATGAAGCATAGACATAAGAATGAGGCCACAGAATCTGCTTGGCTTCCCCATTTGTCAGTCCCCTTCTGGGCTTAAAGGAATGGCTTATAGTGCCACAGTCTCCAGATATTAGATGTTCCTCTAAGGTCTAGAGAGGCTAAGGAAATACACTGCAAGGAAGGAAAAATGATGTCTATGCAGCAATTTTAGTACTACTCTTCAAGACACAAAATTGAGACCCTCCAAGTACATACTTGGGGAATGGCTCTCCATGCTAGAGTTCAGGACAGTGGGACGTGCAGTAGCTGCCATCAGTGATGATCCAGTGAAACATTTCTTAGCAATGTAGCTATGATATTGGGTTACGGAAGATCAAACCAGGAGAGCTTATCCATGTTTCTTTGCCAGCTGGGAACAAAGGAGGGGTGATGCGTGTGGAAGCACTTGGTGTATTTGGGAGGGTGCCCTGGGGTAGGGGGCTCTTTTTAATGTCATTGGTCATTAGAAGTTAGAGACACCAAAGTACAGATTAGGAAAAAAGAACTGTATGTAATAAATGTATTTCTAGAACTGTGTTTCCAAGAGTCTGAATACCTAACCAAAGTGAGCCACACGGCATGTACCCTTCCCTCACCTTGGGGCTACATAACCACAGCCCCCGCGCTTCCCCCAGGGTAGCTCTAGGGCCCAAGACCTGATTCACACCAAGAGAGTAAAGGGAGGAGTCGGACCCTGGGTGCTTGAACAGCACACGCATGCTTCTGCTACATGCCACCATTGGTGGGATAGGAGCACTGGGAGGCTTCAGGAGGCCGGCTCTGTGGGGCCAGGACCAGGTGTGCATGGCAGGCAGTACAGCTCAGCCATCCTCCGGGAGCTCCTGCTGCATGTTAGGTCCTCTGTGTACTGAAAGCATTAAGGCCATGCTGTTTACCAGCTGTCATGTAACCTATCGGAGCTTCTGTTTTTCTATCATGATGTCACAGGGCTACTTTAAAGATTATAGGAAAATTAGGGGAACACCTAAGTGCCGTGCTTCATGCCCAGGCTTGTGGTTGTCCCATGGCTGCCCGCACCGGATACCATGCCGTGGTCACTTTGATGGCCTTCCCTTAGAAACGGGCCTTTGATGGACCACCTCTTCTCTTGGTGATTTGTTTCACACACACTTTCTCCTTTTAGGCCGTCACTATGGGGCTGTTAGTTGTGAAGGTTGCAAAGGTTTCTTCAAAAGGAGTGTAAGGAAAAATCTGACCTATAGCTGCCGGAGCAACCAAGACTGTATCATAAACAAACACCACCGGAACCGCTGTCAGTTTTGCCGGCTGAAGAAATGCTTAGAGATGGGCATGAAGATGGAATGTGAGTAACTGTGTGAGCAAGCCACTTGAGTTAGCTAGTTGGAGGAAGCGAGATTTCTATACCTGGCTTTAAAATACTCTAAGAGGAAAATATCCACTGAGGCTTCCTGTTGTTTCCCTTCTCGGTCAGCTAGGTGGTCCAGCACCCATGCTGCTGCGATTGGCCATTCCCCATGATGTGTATGGAAGCCTCCCCCAGATAACTCGGCGTGCAGCTCAGCGCAGTGGGGTGAACACAGGCTTTGGAGTATCAAACCCCAGCTCTGCCACTTCGGAGCTGTGAGGCGTGGGGAAGATATGGCACCTCTCTCAGCCACAGCGTCCTTGTCTAAAAAGGACCCTTAGCTTTCTTACATATTGGATCTGGGGTTCATACTATCTTTCTTTTTAAAAAGATCTTTATTTCCTTCAGTTGTTTCTGGCCCATGTAGCTCTCTCGGACCAGATTGCTGGAGGGACAGACTGCTAGTGTTACAGAAAGTTGACACCCCATTAAACAATTTGCAGAAGCCATGCAGGCTTGAGTTGAACATTAGAATGGTTCTCTATGACACGTGGCCCTGGACAAGCTCTCTGTTAAGGGCCCACTTAAAGATGGGTAAAGACGGGCACCTGGGTGGCTCAGTTGGTTAAGCAACTGCCTTCAGCTCAGGTCATGATCCCAGAATCCAGGGATCGAGTCCCGCATCGGGCTTCCAGCTCCACGGGGAGTCTGCTTCTCCCTCTGACCTTCTCTCCTTTCATGCTCTCTCTCACTGTCTCTCTCAAATAAATAAATAAAATCTTTAAAAAAAAAAAAAAAAAAAAAAAGGATGGGTAAAGATTTCCCTTCCTGGAAAGTGCCTTTTGTGAGCAGCAAAAAGTGAAAACCCGGAGGGCTCCGTGTGGACCCCCCACAAGGCCATGCTGAAGTTTCTTAGCAGGCAGTGAGTTTGCACTCTTTAGACTTCGAGCGGCCTTGTTTGGCTTTGAGCTTTTCTTCCCTTTGGCTAAAAAGCCCTCTGAAAATTGAGCTGGATGTGTCTAGCACCAGAGCTTATCATCCCTATAGTAGCAGACTTACTAAGGAAGACTTTACTATGAAGGATGTAATTTGTAATGACTTCTTCATCTAAACGTGAATATTTATGTTGTGATTTAAGCTGTGCAGAGTGAACGGAAGCCCTTTGATGTACAACGGGAGAAACCAAGCAATTGTGCTGCTTCAACTGAGAAAATCTATATCCGGAAGGACCTGAGAAGTCCTCTGATAGCCACTCCCACGTTTGTGGCAGATAAAGATGGAGCAAGGTCAGTCTCTGTTTTGACAAAGGGCAACACTACCATCAGCCTTTGAGCTGATCAGAGGAGGCCTGGATGTTCCTTGGAAGGAGCTTATGTGGCTCCCTCCCCACTGTCCCAGCCTTCAGCCTTGTCTTGCTTCATCCCACCCTTTTCGGAGCTGCTCCAGTCATACCTGTGGACTAACCTGAAGATGGGGTTTTTCTCCTGCCTGGGGGTCTCAGGTTGTGTCCTGTAGTTATTCATATGTTGCTCTGCAATTCAAGATGGGGTTTTTCTGCAGTATAGACAAAAGGCCCAAGTCCCAGGGTAGTCCCAAATAATGTGAAGAGTTAACACAAGTTGACGTCTATGTTTTTTTTTTTTTTTCCATGTAATCTATTGAACTTCATTACAGAAAGGGAAAACAAGAAATCCAAACTGTATCCTAGCGAGAACTAGAGTTGAGGATTCTTGGTGATATTCTGAAGATCACATTGGCTTTATTTAACAAAGCGGCTACAGTCTGTGGTCAGCGTGGAAGCCAAGGGGATGTGTATCTGTGTGGCATCCTGTCTTAGGCTGTAGGCCCAGCTTTGTGCTCATCTCATTCTAGAGAGAAGGGGTGATGGTTCAGTCACTCGATAACTGAGTCAAGTTAGAGCTTTTCTGCTATTCAGGCAGCTTTGCGGCTGTAGAAGGGACAGAGCAATGCAGTGTGATCATACTGTGTGTTAAATGTTGGAAGCTACTCTGGGTTTCTTTATGTCTTAAATAGACAAACAGGTCTTCTTGATCCAGGGATGCTTGTGAACATCCAGCAGCCTCTGATACGTGAGGATGGTACAGTTCTCCTGGCCACGGATTCCAAGGTGATGTTCTCTACTTACTCTCTCCTCCACCTCTGTGTTGCAGTGCAGACTACTTCTCTGAATGTGTGCCCCTCCGTTCTTCTTGGCTTCTGAGACTACCTTGCTAGCTTGGCCTTTTGCATCTCTGTTTACTACTTCTTATATAGCCATCCTATGGTTTGTTTTAGGAATGTTGACAGTTTTTCAGAAACTCAGGGCTGGCTGGTTATAGTCATTATTACATGTCAGGGTCTAGAGTTCAGTTTGGTGAAAACTCAGTGGCTTTCGTCTCGATAACCACCCCCACCCCACCCCAGTACACACATTAGCAAACTACAGGTGTGCTGGGGAATTGGCTGCTTATCCTCAGATGGCCTTTTGCAAAAGCCCCTAGTTCATCTTTTTTTTTTTTTTAATTGACGTATGGTTGACACACAGTGTTACATTATCCACCCCCACCCCATTCTTTTTAATTAGTTGATCTGCAGGAGGAAGTTTAGTCAGGATTCTGACAATTGCAAAACTAAGAACAAATCAGCCATAGGGAATTTAACATGTTGTGAACAGAGGTGTTTGTCAATCCAGGAGAGAGATAGCTGGCTAATCCCCATGAAGATAACGAAGGACAGGGGTTTTATCCAGGCAAGAAAATGGATTATATCTCTCATCTCAGCTGGCGGAGCGGCTCACTGCCTTGAGAGCCAGAGCGGCCCTACCCACAGGCTTCCTTCCAGTCCATTCACGTGCACATCGCTGTACCCACTCAGTACGTGAGAACAGCCTGTCTTGGGAAAGAAGGGCATCAGTGAGGGCCCTCCATCCTGTGGTCCTGAGGCTGGACCTTGAGCTTCCTGTCTTTGGGCCCTAGTGCTGCATGCGACATGGCCATCACACCTGGTTTGCTGCTGTCAAGTTGACACTCAGGACAGGGATGGATGCCTAGTGGGGTAGAGGGAAACCAGAAGCCTGAAAGGAAGGCCCGAATAACCTTAAGACCTGATTACCAAAGGATTTCACAGCAGCTCTTCTGCTGTGCCATCCACGCCGAGACTGGGACTAAGAACCAAGAGACTCCAGAGTCGGCTGGTCCTGGGTCCAGAGCCCAGTGCCGCTCTTGGTAGCCATGCGCCCGCTTTCCTCCATCAGTGCTTCCCTTGGTGCCGCCACACGGGGGCGCAGGGGACCTGGAGTAAGTTACTTTCCTAAGGCTGGCAGTGTGCAGGGAGCTCTCCTTAAGTGAGGAGTTAGTCGTGGTCACTGGATGGAAGAGAGGGGACAGACACCGTGTGCTATGTAAGTAGTAGTGAAGAGAAAGCTGCTGCAGAGTCAGACATGTGCTCCACCCTGTTCCTGCCTCTGTGCTGTGGAAGTGACCATACCCACCCCAGGAGGTTGTTATGATAGGATAGACAGAGCACCTAAAGATAGCTCTTTTCAGAAGCTGTGTTTCAGCCATTGACTTTGAAATCATTAAAATTCAAAACAGTGTGCTTGGACTAAATACAGAGTCTCACAGAGATCCCATGCCACCCTTCTACGGGCGCCCCCGGCCATTTATGCAGCAGGCCTGCCACGTAGCGCAACACCCAGAACACGACACCCTCACGGTGCGGGCCACCTGGTCTTTGTCTTTTCTCACTTCACTCCCATTCCTGCCATGTGTCCCTCCATCGTGATGGCCCACATCTTTTAACAGCTGCACCGTGTTCTGTTCCGTGGTGGTTCTGGGGTTTATGAAGCAGTGCTGTGCTTAGGGTCTCTTCCACTGTTCTAGTTTTTCACTTTCATGATCTAGACACAACAGACACTTATGTCTATATGTCTTTGGCTTTCCTCTTTTTTTATTGAGATACAATTCATTTACCAGAAAACTCACACTTTCTGTGCACAGTTCAGTGGTTTTAGTATATTCACAAGGCTGTACAACCATCACCACTGCCTGATTCTAGAATATTTTCATCACCCCAAAAAGAAACCCTGTACCAGTTAAGCTTTCACTCCCCCCTCCCCCTACTCCAGCCCACGCCAACTGCTCCTCTCCTTTCTGACTATGGTTTTGTCAATTCTGGACATTTCATATTAAGGGAATCTTACAATATATGGCTTTTGGTGACTTAACTTCTTTCTCTTGACATAATGTTTTCGAGGTTCATCCATGTTGTGGCATGTGTCAGCATTTTATTCCTTCTTATTGCCAGATACTAAGCCATTGAACGGCTCAGCCGTATTTTATTTATCCATTCATCAGCTGATGAACATTTGGGTTGTTTCTACTTTTTGTCTATTATGAATAGTGCTGCTACAAACATTTGGACACAAGTTTTTTGTGGAGGTACATTTCGATTTCCCTTATGTATGTACCTAGGAGTGGAATGGCTGGTCATACAGTAACTCTGTGTTTAAACTGTTTGAGGAGCTGCCAGACCATTTTCCATAGCGGCTGCACCATTTCACATTCCCTTCAGCAGTGTGTGAGGGTCCACTTTCTCCACGTCCTCCCAACACCTGTTATTATTGTCTTCTTGGTTATAACCATCCTGTTGGGTGTGAGATGGTATCTCATTGTGGTTTTGATTTGCATTTCCAGTGATGTTGAACATCCTTTCATGTACTTACTGGCCAGTTGTATATCCTTTTTGAAGAAATGCCTGTTTAAATCCTTGGCCCATTTTTTAAAAACTCATTTGTCTTTTTATTACTGAGCTATAAGAGTTAGTCTGGTTACTAAACCATTATTAAGATGAATGATTTGCAAGCAAATACCTCCTAGTCTGTGAGTTGTCTTTTGTGTGTGGAAAGGGGGAGGGGTTGTCTTTTTACTTTCCTGATAGCCTTTTTTTTTTTTTTTTAAGATTTTATATTTAAGCCATCTCTCCACCCAACGTGGGGCTCTAACTCACAACCCCAAAATCAAGAGTCTGCACATTCCACTGACTGAGCCAGCCAGGCATCCCGTTTAACTTCCTTAATACCTTTTAAAGCACAGAAGTTTAAATTTTGGTGGCATCCAGTTTGTCTGTTTTTGTTGCATTACCTTATTATGTGTACATTTGTGTAACTACCACCACAATCAAGACACATAACTCTTCCATCACCAAAAAGATCTCCCCCTCCTCCTGCCCTGTTAAGGTCACACCCCATAGAAGCTGTTTTTAAACTAACACTATACCTTCATTGGCCTGAGAGCCTTTTGTGTGTGTGTGTGTGTGTGTGTGTGTGTGTTCATCTTTAATGTTCTTATTTTGTGTTTAATAGGCTGAAACAAGCCAGGGAGCTCTGGGCACGCTGGCAAATGTAGTAACCTCCCTTGCCAACTTAAGTGAATCCCTGAACAATGGTGATGCTTCGGAAATGCAGCCGGAGGACCAGTCTGCGAGTGAAATTACCCGGTACGGTGCCGTGAGTGTGGCGGCGCCCCGGTGAGGCCCACGCTCTGTCGCTGCCTGGGGCGGGCGGCGGCAGTCTCACCCACCTCCCCCTCCCCGTATTGAATGAGGGATTGTAAAGTCGTCACCGTGTTCCTGCTCGTCTGTCTTCTTTCTATCATTGTAACTATGGGAACATGGACCCATTTATATTATGTGATATGAAACAATCAAAACTGTTTTTCATTCCAAACAATGAAAAAGGAAAGGGAGTGACTCAGTGGAAGCAGGGAAAACCCTTCAGTAGACAGGTGTGACTTGTATCAGTCTTTATTTTGATTAAACATTAATAGTTCATCTCCTTTTCCATTTCTGTTTTAGCCTCATGTATATTTTTCTCATGTATATTTTTTTCCAAATAGTCTAGAGCTTTAGTCTTTCAGGGTGTTACTGACAGATGGCATTAGCTGGTCTCAGACGCGAGTAACTGGCTGCAGACGTCATTTCTTCCCCACCGCCCAGCTCTCATGTTTGCCCCTTTCCCTGCGGGACTGGCCACTCTTTCCTGTCTTGCCAGGCTGGGCAGATGCACAGCCAGCGTCCACAGGAACACCCCGGTCCTCATAATTCTCTTGAGGTCTGATAGCAAAATTAAGATCTAGATCCAATGGAAAGAGAATGGGATTTGAGTTAGGTAGAGTTCTGGTTCCACTGCTTACTGGATGGTTGGTCTTGGAAAAGTTATTTAACATCTCTACGCCTCAGCTTTCACATCTGTAAAATGCAGAGGGTTCTACCTTGGAGAATAGTTGTGAAAAACAGAAATTATGTGTGAAAATAAATAATATATCGCTTAGTACCCGTGATGATGTGTAGATCACAGGTACTAAGCGATATATTTATCCTCAGAAGCTCTCGTTATCGTGTCCCCCAGCAGATAGACTTGAATGATCTTTTCCCCATTGCATTGTTTCTCTAGATCTAGGTAATTCTAGATCAGCTAGAATTCTTCTGTTCCTCCTAAAACTGTGGATTCACAATACTGCCTGCTTCATTTTTGCTCACAGGGCATTTGATACCTTAGCTAAAGCACTTAATACCACAGACAGCTCCTCACCTCCAAGCCTAGCAGATGGGATAGATGCCAGTGGAGGAGGAGGCATCCACGTGATCAGCAGAGACCAGTCCACACCCATCATTGAGGTCGAAGGGCCCCTCCTTTCAGACACTCATGTCACATTTAAGGTGAGTGGTTTCAGCCAACCACATGCCTCAGCCTCCCCAGCCTGCAGTTTGAAGCTAAAATCTTTCATATTGTTGGCTTTTGTTTGGATCCAGACCTTGTGTGCCAGAACACTATTCTCATTAGAAAGAATTGTCACTTGTGTTTTGCTCATAGTGTTTTGGCTCTGAAGGTAACACCCTGAAGCAGGTGTGGCCTGTCCTTGCCAGGAGGGGCCGGCATGGTGCTACCCAGCAAGGGTTTTTAGTGGACTGCTCTGCCTCCTCTGCTTTCTGAGACGGCCGGGCTCCAGCATAGGCTCAGACAGGCACATGTCTGCTTCTTCATGCAGGCAGCCAGCCCTCGTCCCTGACTGCTGGTCCTGACTGCTTGCTGTCTTGAGCCACAGAAAACAGATCTCCTGTCTCCTTAAAGAAGGATGTTAGTCTTCCCCACATGCTCCTTCACTGGCCTCACTTCAGAAACACACTCCCACGTTCCCCAAAGCCCTCTCAATTTCTAGGGCTACAGACTGTTCCCTCTGTGTTCTCTACTATAGAGGCCTAACCAATCATTTAAGACTGGGTCTCTGCTCATAGTTGCCCACCAGTGCCAAGAATATAGGTCATCAATGGGATTCCAGCATCAAAGGCATTAATTCCCCTTCTGGAGAATGGAGCTCGAGAGCCCAGTCCTGAACATTCGGTGGTGGGATCTCAGCCTCCCACCGCATAGAATTCTGCTCAGCTCCCACCACCTGCCAGATGACTACTAGCTGTGAAGTTGACCCCTGTCCCTGATTTAATTTAGATTTTAACCTATGGCTCAAAATAGAATTGCCTTAGAAGAAATACCGATTTAGCTGAGGCAAGAGTTGAAAAGTATGTCTTTATGTGAGTGACCTGGGAGGTCACCATCATTGACCACATTGCAAGGGCCACGAGAGCCTAGTCCACTGGGCCAGGGAGCACGGGGCATTGGTGCCAGCCCCCCGCTGCAGAGGACGCAGGCTTCATCGGGGGATCTGCCCAGAACTTCAGCATCAGAGGTCACCACAATTTAGGCTCTCTTTTGAGACACAACAGCAGTTCACATTGACAGACAAAGCCATGCCCTGTCTCTCCATCATCTCCTGTGCTGTGTGCCTCCCCTTCTCCAGCTCACGATGCCTAGCCCGATGCCAGAGTACCTCAATGTGCACTACATCTGCGAGTCAGCATCCCGCCTGCTTTTCCTCTCCATGCACTGGGCCAGGTCAATCCCAGCCTTTCAGGCACTTGGGTAAGTGGCCTTTTTCTCTGTGTGTGTCCTTTAGCAAAAGCCTTCCCTTTGTTAGGAATGGCCTGGAAGGTATCTGAGGACCCTTCTAGTTTGTACCTATCATCTTGCTCCAGTGATGCTGATTTTCATATTAAATATATTCTGTGGACTGGGAGCAGAGGACCATGGCTGCCAGTGCTTCAGTGTTCCTCAAACTTTTCTTAGGCCTTCTCCATATGCTGAGGACTTGGTGCTAAGAGCCAGGGATCGAGTGGAACAGAAGGCAGGAGGCATCTGAAATCTTGAGACAAGTAGAGTGAAACTGCATCTGGGGGCTTCTCAGATAAGGTCATACCGTTCACAGTGCACCAACCAGGCCATCCTGGATGTAGATCCTCCAAGGCAGGGCTGAAAGCTGACGTGGCTGGCCCCTTCCTCTGTGCTCCAGTGCCAGCTCCTCCCCTGCAGCGTTTGCAGGCCCTCTGTTCTCGAGCATAGGTGCAGGCTGTGTCTCCCAGCCCCCTTCAGAGACCACGCTCGGCTCTTAGCCTTTGGATCGCTGCAGCATCTCCTGACAGCCATACCAGGGCTACTGTGGGTTTAGAAGGCTATAGGAGATGACACTTTAGTATACCCATTTCGATTTCTCATTACTGAATTTAAAGTGTCTAAAGTGTCTTTGTTAAGAAAATAGTTTATCCTCAGAGGGACTTTAGTTAAGAGATTCACAGACAGTGGTGTTTTTGGAGAAGGATCCAAAAATGGCATACCATAGACTTTCAAGAAATATTTGTTGAATCTACTTGTTTGGGGCAAGCTGGGACCAGGAGAATACCAGCATGTACCCACACCCACCCCAACCTTGTGTCCCCAGGCAGGACTGCAACACCAGCCTGGTGCGGGCCTGCTGGAACGAGCTCTTCACCCTTGGCCTGGCCCAGTGTGCCCAGGTCATGAGTCTCTCCACTATCCTGGCAGCCATTGTCAACCACCTGCAGAACAGCATCCAGGAAGGTAGGGCTGGGGCTGTGGGGATTGTGTCTCGGTTCAGGCCGGCCCCTTGCGAACTAGCCAGCTGCGGCATCCCACAGCTTCCACGTGCTGAGCATAGCTTACCTTTGAAGTCCTGAGGTCTTCACCAGTGAGAACATTTAAATTTCCACCTTACTGTCTTCATATAAGGAATATGAAAGGGGAAAAAAAGATAATTGGAAAAGTTGCCAGCTTCCTGATACGTAGGCATTTAGTGATGTTTTCAGAGTAATCACAGCTTATACTTTCATCTTGATTGACGGTTATAAATGGAAGAAGTTGTAGTTTTTCACTTGTGTGGGTGAAAGAAAAATACAGTTCTTACCTACTGTGTTTCTCTTCCCTGCGTGTCTTCTTTACTACTCACACAGAACACTTCTGACACATGTGGTCACCAGTTTGGTGGGTGTTTTCCCCACAACAGGCACTTCTCTGAGATACCAGCTGGGTATCCAATATTTTAACTCAATTCTGTCACTGTCAGACATAGTGTTAGTGTCAGATCCCACAGGTTAAGGGCTCAGGTCCCACAAGATCCTCCCCCCAACACACACACACACACACACACACACTCACACACACACACACACACACACACACACACACACACACACACACACGTGTATCCAGGCTATCACTTGTGCTTCTGACTAACCCGCTATATAAACTGGAGGTTGTAGCAGCCCTTGGGTTGGATTAATTCACTATCACAGCTCACAGAACTCAAGGATAGAGGATACAGATGAACGGCCAAATGAAGAGCTCTATGGGGTGAGGTCTAGGAGAGTCTCAAGCACAGGAGCTTTTGTCCCTGTGGACTTGAGGTGCTTCACTCTTGCTGTGTGTGTGTGTGTGTTCACCAACCTGGAAGCTCTCTGAACTCCATCCATCATTCATTCCATTTCTAGCCCCTCTCCCCTCTCTGGATGATGAGGGATGGAGCTGGAAATGCCAAGCTTCTGAGCATTCCTTTTCTCCCCAGGGGCCATTAGGGGTCCCACCCAGAGATACCTCAGTGGAACAAAAGATGCTCCTAGTCCTCTTAACACTTAGAAATTTACAAGGGTTGGAGGAGCTCTTTGTCAGTGATAAGGTCAAAAACAAATATTGGGGGCGCCTGGGTGGCTGAGTGGGTTAAAGCCTCTGCCTTTGGCTCGGGTCATGATCCCAGGGTCCTGGGATCGAGTCCCATATCGGGCTCTCTGCTCAGCGGGGAGCCTGCTTCCCCTTCTCTCTCTGCCTGCCTCTCTGTCTACTTGTGATCTCTGTCAAATAAATAAATAAAATCTTAAAAGAAAAAAAGATATTAGACCAACAGATGCTGCTAATGCTCTTATCACTTAGAAATTACAAGGACTTTGAGAGCTCTGTGTCAGGAACCGGGGGGCAGAGACCAATATACATATTTTCTGTTCTCACAATGGGTTACCCTTTCCTCTATAACAAATTCTCAGAGCCCTAAAGGGATTGTGTGCAGTTAGGTCCCTGGTTTTCCCCAAGTGAAACAGCAAGTGGAAGAGCTGGATACAAACTTGGGCCACACAGACCCCTAGTCCAGAACATAGTTGCCTCACGCACTTGCTCTCATGAATGAACAAGTGACTGTCTTCTAGAAAGATCTGTGGCAACCATCTAATGTCTGGCGGCCTAGTCCCAACTGCATCTGGACCAGGAGATAGCCAGTGCAGTCTGTCCACGTCCTCTGAGTCTAGAGTGAACCAAAGACATGGTCTCAAGGCAGCATGCCCAGGATTCAGGACTAATACTTGATGCTGAATTGCAGCTGCTACACTTTTAACTAAGCATTCGAGATGTTTGATTATCTAGGATTCAAGTGAATAGTTATAACTTTGTCTAATACTTTTTTGGAATAGTAATATAAAAGTGATTTTTTAAATTTACACTTTTTCAAAGATTTTATATATTTGTCAGAGTCCAAGCAGGGGGACCAGCAGGCAGAGGGAGAGGGAGAAGCAGGCTCCCCCACTGAGCAGGGAGCCTGATGTGGGACTGGATCCCAGGAGCCTGGGATCATGACCTGAGCCGAAGGCAGATGCTCAACGGACTGAGCCACCCAGGCGTCCCTAAAAGTGATTTTTTTTTAAACCCTATAACATTTTGTTATATATGTTAGATTTTTGTTATATATAAGTTAGATTTGTTCACAAATGAGAATTAGTTATTATTTATTTATTTAGGGAGAGAGTGGGGGAGGAGGGGAAGAGAGAATCTTTCTTTTTTTTTTTCTTTTTTTTCCCCCCTGAGAATTTTAAGCAGGCTCCACACCCAGTGAGGAGCCCAACACGGCTTGATCTCACCACCCTGAGATCATGACCTGAGCCAAAATCAAAGAGTCAGATGCTTAACCAACTGAGCCACCCAGGCACCCCTTAATTATCCTATATCTTTTTTTTCCCCCCAGCATAACAGAACTTATTGTTTATGCACCATACCCAGTGCTCTATGCCGTATGTGCCCTCCGTAATACCCACCACCTGGCTCCCCCAACCTCCCACCCCCACCCCGCCCCTTCAAAACCCTCAGATTGTTTTTCAGAGTCCATAGTCTCTCATGGTTCACCTCCCCTTCTAATTTCCCTCAACTCCCTTCTCCTCTCCATCCCACAAGATCCTCCCCCCAACACACACACACACACACACACACACTCACACACACACACACACACACACACACACACACACACACACACACACACGTGTATCCAGGCTATCACTTGTGCTTCTGACTAACCCGCTATATAAACTGGAGGTTGTAGCAGCCCTTGGGTTGGATTAATTCACTATCACAGCTCACAGAACTCAAGGATAGAGGATACAGATGAACGGCCAAATGAAGAGCTCTATGGGGTGAGGTCTAGGAGAGTCTCAAGCACAGGAGCTTTTGTCCCTGTGGACTTGAGGTGCTTCACTCTTGCTGTGTGTGTGTGTGTGTTCACCAACCTGGAAGCTCTCTGAACTCCATCCATCATTCATTCCATTTCTAGCCCCTCTCCCCTCTCTGGATGATGAGGGATGGAGCTGGAAATGCCAAGCTTCTGAGCATTCCTTTTCTCCCCAGGGGCCATTAGGGGTCCCACCCAGAGATACCTCAGTGGAACAAAAGATGCTCCTAGTCCTCTTAACACTTAGAAATTTACAAGGGTTGGAGGAGCTCTTTGTCAGTGATAAGGTCAAAAACAAATATTGGGGGCGCCTGGGTGGCTGAGTGGGTTAAAGCCTCTGCCTTTGGCTCGGGTCATGATCCCAGGGTCCTGGGATCGAGTCCCATATCGGGCTCTCTGCTCAGCGGGGAGCCTGCTTCCCCTTCTCTCTCTGCCTGCCTCTCTGTCTACTTGTGATCTCTGTCAAATAAATAAATAAAATCTTAAAAGAAAAAAAGATATTAGACCAACAGATGCTGCTAATGCTCTTATCACTTAGAAATTACAAGGACTTTGAGAGCTCTGTGTCAGGAACCGGGGGGCAGAGACCAATATACATATTTTCTGTTCTCACAATGGGTTACCCTTTCCTCTATAACAAATTCTCAGAGCCCTAAAGGGATTGTGTGCAGTTAGGTCCCTGGTTTTCCCCAAGTGAAACAGCAAGTGGAAGAGCTGGATACAAACTTGGGCCACACAGACCCCTAGTCCAGAACATAGTTGCCTCACGCACTTGCTCTCATGAATGAACAAGTGACTGTCTTCTAGAAAGATCTGTGGCAACCATCTAATGTCTGGCGGCCTAGTCCCAACTGCATCTGGACCAGGAGATAGCCAGTGCAGTCTGTCCACGTCCTCTGAGTCTAGAGTGAACCAAAGACATGGTCTCAAGGCAGCATGCCCAGGATTCAGGACTAATACTTGATGCTGAATTGCAGCTGCTACACTTTTAACTAAGCATTCGAGATGTTTGATTATCTAGGATTCAAGTGAATAGTTATAACTTTGTCTAATACTTTTTTGGAATAGTAATATAAAAGTGATTTTTTAAATTTACACTTTTTCAAAGATTTTATATATTTGTCAGAGTCCAAGCAGGGGGACCAGCAGGCAGAGGGAGAGGGAGAAGCAGGCTCCCCCACTGAGCAGGGAGCCTGATGTGGGACTGGATCCCAGGAGCCTGGGATCATGACCTGAGCCGAAGGCAGATGCTCAACGGACTGAGCCACCCAGGCGTCCCTAAAAGTGATTTTTTTTTAAACCCTATAACATTTTGTTATATATGTTAGATTTTTGTTATATATAAGTTAGATTTGTTCACAAATGAGAATTAGTTATTATTTATTTATTTAGGGAGAGAGTGGGGGAGGAGGGGAAGAGAGAATCTTTCTTTTTTTTTTTCTTTTTTTTCCCCCCTGAGAATTTTAAGCAGGCTCCACACCCAGTGAGGAGCCCAACACGGCTTGATCTCACCACCCTGAGATCATGACCTGAGCCAAAATCAAAGAGTCAGATGCTTAACCAACTGAGCCACCCAGGCACCCCTTAATTATCCTATATCTTTTTTTTCCCCCCAGCATAACAGAACTTATTGTTTATGCACCATACCCAGTGCTCTATGCCGTATGTGCCCTCCGTAATACCCACCACCTGGCTCCCCCAACCTCCCACCCCCACCCCGCCCCTTCAAAACCCTCAGATTGTTTTTCAGAGTCCATAGTCTCTCATGGTTCACCTCCCCTTCTAATTTCCCTCAACTCCCTTCTCCTCTCCATCTCCCCTTGTCCTCCATGTTATTTGTTGTGCTCCACAAATAAGTGAAACCATATGATAGTTGACTCTCTCTGCTTGACTTATTTCACTCAGCATAATCTCTTCCAGTCCCATCCATGTTGCTACAAAAGTTGGGTATTCATCCTTTCTGATGGAGGCATAATACTCCATAGTGTATATGGACCACATCTTCCTTATCCATTCGTCCATTGAAGGGCATCTTGGTTCTTTCCACAGTTTGGCGATTGTGGACATTGCTGCTATAAACATTGGGGTACAGATGGCCCTTCTTTTCACTACATCTGTATCTTTGGGGTAAATACCCGGTAGTGCAATTGCAGGGTCATAGGGAAGCTCTATTTTTAATTTCTTGAGGAATCTCCACACTGTTCTCCAAAGAGGCTGCACCAACTTGCATTCCCACCAGCAGTGTAAGAGGGTTCCCCTTTCTCCACATCCCTTCCAACACATGTTGTTTCCTGTTTTGCTAATTTTGGCCATTCTAACTGGTGTAAGGTGGTATCTCAATGTGGTTTTAATTTGAATCTCCCTGGTGGCTAGTGATGATGAACATTTTTTCATGTGTCTGATAGCCATTTGTATGTCTTCATTGGAGAAGTGTCTGTTCATGTTTTCTGCCCATTTTTTGACATGATTATCTGTTTTGTGTGTGTTGAGTTTGAGAAGTTCTTTATAGATCCTGGATTATCCTTTATCTTTTAATTGCATGTGATAATACCAATATCTTCAGGAAATGTTGTCAGGAAGATTAAAACAGATAACATATAAAATTGTTTCCACAGCTAAAAAAATTCAGCATTTAATGACCAGGTCCATAAACCTTTATTAAATGCCTGCATAGACTTAGCCTGACAATGCTAAGAATCGATTTACCAGTCTTAAGCACAGAATAAAAGGGATTATCAGCGGGGCGCCTGGGTGGCTTAGTGGGTTAAAGCCTCTGCCTTCGGCTCAAGTCATGATTCCAGGGTCCTGGGATCGAGCCCCACATCGGGCTTTCTGCTCAGCAGGGAGCCTGCTTCCCCCCTCTCTCTGCCTGCCTCTCTGCCTACTTGTGATCTCTCTCTCTCTCTCTGTGTCAAATAAATTAATAAAATCTTTTAAAAAAGGGGTGGGGGATTATCAGTTTGTACCTACAGGCTCTGCCAAAGGTAGGGCCAGGGAGAATCGATGGTCTAGGGGTTTGTTGCTGAGACAGAATATACGGCAGAGTGGCATTTGGGTATACCTGTTGTCACTTCACCTTCACCTGGAAAATGAGGCTCTTGACCATCTTAAGGTAACTGGTTTTCCGTTAAAAAGGAAAATAATTTTCTCTTTCAATCTGTGGCTCCTCAAAGAAGCTAATGTTATTGTTCTTACCAGCCTTTCTCAGGGGGTTCTGTGATGTTCATTTCTAGATAAACTTTCTGGAGACCGGATAAAGCAAGTCATGGAGCACATCTGGAAGCTTCAGGAGTTCTGTAACAGTATGGCGAAGCTGGATATAGATGGCTATGAGTATGCATACCTTAAAGCTATAGTTCTCTTTAGTCCCGGTAAGATATGTGGCGGGGACTCAGAAGTTTTCCACCTGTCTACTGGTATTTCTGAACATGAACCTGTTGTCAAGTCATCAGCCAGATTGTAACCAAATGTTCTCTTAATAGGTGTGCTTTGCTAGCCAACATAAACACATACGTTCTTTTAAATTGCTACCTTTATAGTCCCAAAAACATATGCCATGGTGCCTGGTGACTTCATATGTTGAATAGATTTATTCTGTATCCTAATTTAAACCATTGGCCAAATAAGACTTTGGCATACCAAATAGAGTATACTACCATCCAGTGTCCATTTTTCTTTTCTTTTTTTTTTTTTTTTTTCTTTTTTCATTTTAGACAGCATGAGCGAAGGAGAGAGGCAGGGGGAAGGGGGAAGCAGGCTCTCTGCCTAGCAGGGAACCCCACATGGGTCTCAATCCCAGGACCCAGGGGTCATGACCTAAGCCAAAGGCAGATGCCCAGCCATCTGAGCCACCCAGGCACCCCCTCAGTGTCCCTTTTTTGTTTTGATTTCTTTTGCTTTCCTTTTTGCCAGTTTTCAGGCTATCAGCGTATGTCCTCCAGTAGAGACTCAAAGTGCCCAAGTTCAGCTGTCCCTGTGTTAGCACCTGAAGAAGAGGCAGGACTGTCCAGCTGGCCTCACTGCCCCCTCTCATCTATTCTCGCTAAACCTCCAGAGGTCACTAAGGCTGGCTCTTGTCCTGACTGCTGTCCTTGATAGCGGGGTTTGGACACAGCTTAACCCTCCCTTCCTCCCCAGCCATCCATTCGTGAACAACAAAATAGCTAATATAAATGGGAGAAATTCTGTGATTAAATATGTAGGAGGTAAAGGATCATTTGTAATCTTGGGTGATAGTTCTAAAACTCTGTTTTCTCAAGTGGTAGGAAGCCAGGTGTCCAGAAGCAAGCCAGGTGGGGCTGCTGAGGCTGGTGTGACCACTGAGGAGCCCAGCCCCCTCCTTATAACCTTCAGGCCTTGGCCAAGTACAGAGCAAAAGCCAGTGTTTTAGCAGTAATATCCAAACCGGACCCCCCTTCAGGGTTCAGTCTATATTGTACTTGAGAAATTTGCCAAAGGTTTAACTAAAAATAAGTACTAAGAAGTCTGCCAAGTGAGACTTTCCAAATACATGGGGCAATCTGGGGGCACTTTTCTTTTTTCAGATCACCCAGGTTTGACCAGCACAAGCCAGATTGAAAAATTCCAAGAAAAGGCACAGATGGAATTGCAGGACTATGTTCAGAAAACCTACTCGGAAGATACCTACCGGTGAGGCATACAGATACACGGTCTCGCTGTGGGGCAGGAAGGAGAGCAGCTGCAGCCTAGCCGCAAATATAAATTGGCAGCCTTCCCACCCCTGGCAGGCTGGGGGAGCCTCCTTTTGATCACATTTTAATTCCTGCATTTCATGGGTGGTAACTCTGGAAAGTGCTAGGTGGGAGGGTCCGGAATCCTGGGCCATTCCAGTGTTGCTGGTAAACAGTGGATAAGACCTTGGGCTGCTCTTCCATAACACAATGAGGGGTTGGAGTCATTCCTGTGTGATTTCCTCGGGGGCTGACAGGGACGCCCTTGCCCGGAAGAGCAGCCCCCTGCCCCTCTGGCCTGCATCCGCTGAAGAGGTAGAGCCAGCATCCTTCACAGAAGAGTTTGCATTGACAGAAGCCAAACCTGACCTCTACAGATGAGTGAGTAGGCTATAGAAAATAGTAATTTTGCCCTCAGGTAATTGATTTTCTTAAGTCCCTTTATTTGGGCAAAAAGTTAATTTGTAATATTTGTAATGGTTGGGCAACAAATATATGTGTACATATACACATATATGTGTATGTATACATACACACACACATGAGCCTTTCTCATGCAAATCTCAATAGGAAAGTTGTTCTCAATTAAAGTAGAAGGCCTGGCAGGCTTTTCAGCCAAAGAGTGGAGGAGCTCTTTGATCATGACCACTTCCAACCCACCAGAAGCTACATGAGTTACCGAGCTCACATCAGGCAAACTAGTATTTCCTTGCCGGCCCTGTTCCTTCAAAGTAAACCCTTGATCAGAACTGACCAGGAAGATACATGGCCCCACCTTCTTCATTTGTGTTGCCTTCACTGACCTCAGTCCATAGGTACCCCGTGGAATGAAAATGCCCCAGGCCCTAGGAAGACCATTCCTGTGGTGTGACTAGGGGGGGGCCTGTGGCTGGCCCTGATGGCAGAGAACGTCCTCTGCCTTAAACACAGTTCCATGACCCAGACACACCTTTTGCCAAAGCAGGATCCATTTTCTCCTGGAATCACTGAAAACCTCACCATGACTCTCATAATTTCAGCCTCAGAACATAGGGGATTGGGACTTCCAGGTAACGCACCCACACGTAGTTCATACATCCAGCCAGATATGTGGGCAAGCTGTCGCCTGAGAAGCCATGGGCCTACTCCCACGCCATGCCCATGGTCAGAAGATCGTGGAAATGCCCCTCTGGTGGCTGCTGGCAGGGCCACAACACACTAGAGTCATCATGACAACAGCAGCTCTCTGGCCTTTGAAAGTAGGTGTTTCTAAAAAAAATCTAGTCAGGGACCCAGGGATGGAGGAGGTAGCCAGCCAAGTGATTTGGGACCAAAAATGAAAGAAGGGAGGCTTTCTCACAGGGCTCAAAGTTCCCAAAAAAAAAGGCTCTAGGATGGTTGACATCTGTTTTCTGCATTCATTATTTTACTTTTTCCCGTCTTTATGCCTTTTCTCGTACTATTTGCTCCTCCTGAAATACTCTCCCATTCTTCCCCACTGTTTACATCTCTGCTGAGAGAAACCTCAGCCAGCCTCTAAAGCCCAGCTTTAGAGGGCTGCGCTGGTGTCCCCTTATACCTTTGTGTGTCCTGCAAGACCACAGTGGCTGGACAGATGGAAGATGGTGCTGGAATGCTGCTTGCATAATAGATGTATTCTCTTTTAAAAACCAATGTTTACTGTAGAAAACATTACAACATTCTGGAAAGTAAAATGAAAATGTCCATACAAATACCACCATTCATAGACACCTGTTAATGTTTTATGCATTTCCTTCCAGAAGTTTTTTTATATTTATGTAATTGGAATCATAAAATACAAAGTAAGATTTTGTAACCCTTTGTTCATGTAATGTTCAGCTGAGCATACTTCATCTTTTGTGGCTAAGGAAATGCTGTAATTTCTTTAACACTTTCCCATTGATGAAAATGAAGGTTATTTCCACGCCGGCCCTGCGGTGAACATCCTTGCACACATGGTTCTGTGCAGTGGCTGTGGAACACAGTCACGTGCTTCAGATACAATGTCTGTGGCCCACCACGACAGGGTCACCATGTGCCCTACCACACAGGGTGTTTACAAACTGAAGATAATCTAATGCTTTATTTTTAATTATAATGCTATACAACAGTGGGAATTAGGGGAATACGGAAGAGAAGTAGTTTAAGTAAAGGCACTCCCAAGTCCCCAAACCCAGAGGCCAACCATTAACATTTTAGTGAACATCCTTATAAATACTTTTGTATGCATGTCACACAAACCTGCACAGTGAGACTGCGCTGTGCTTGCTGCTTCCCAGTCTGCTTTTATTCAAGCTGTACATCATGGACTTCTTTCCTTACCAGTGATAACACATCTTCTTTATACTTTTTAGTGGGTCTATAGTGATCTTTTATATGGAGACACACCACACTTTATTTTAACCTATCCTTTATTGATTTTCAAATTTTTCTTTCTTGGTGGGAGAGGGGAGAATTGTTTAAAATGAGGACACATTTGTACAGACATCTTTATACTTAGTTTTGATTTTTTTTCTCTCCTGATAAATTCCTGTAAGAGGAACTGTTGAAATTTTAAATACAAGGGGTAGATCACAATTCAGTTTTGTTTGGTTTAATTCCAAGCAGTGCAGACAAGGTCCCAGGAGCCTGTCCAGGGAGAAGTCTGAAGGGCAAAGAATCCCCTTTCTCTAAGGACCCTCCCTTTTACAGATTGGCCCGGATTCTTGTTCGCCTGCCAGCACTCAGGCTGATGAGCTCCAACATAACAGAAGAACTTTTTTTTACCGGTCTCATTGGCAATGTGTCAATAGACAGCATAATCCCCTACATCCTCAAGATGGAGACAGCAGAGTATAACGGCCAGATCACCGGAGCCAGCCTATAGTGAGCACCACACGCCTGCCGAGAAGCAAAAGGATCCTTCCAGGACTGCTCAGAGACCGAGAAAATAAAGTAATGGTATTTTGGTATGTGCAAATATTTCCCGTATGTTAGCCATTTCCTACCTGGTTTCTTCTTATCTGTTAATCACAGACAATAGCAACTAAAAGACTAGTAGGATCCTTTCCTGCCATAAGAAATGTTTTAATGCCTTTTGATGAAGCAGATTTTGGAACAATCTTTTAACCCAATTTGTATTTAGAAATTCTCAAAGGGCAAAAAACAGAGTTTTATAATGTCAGAGACTAGTATTAAACAAAACTAAAAGAACCTAAGAGAACAGTATGTGTGTATATATATTAAAAATGTCCTTGGAATTAATAGCTACTAATTACCAGGGTAATAATATTAGCACTTTCTAAGCACTTCTTATCAATGCGTAATGTTAGCAACATCTTGCCCTTGGGCAGGACAAATGGAAAACTGTATATGTCTTTTGCTGAAATGCTAATAATTTCTGTGAAAACGCACTAGGGTACAGGAGACAATCATTTATGTTTAAGAAGAGATGGCATCATTCCTAATTGTATGCACACATTGGTGGTGTTGAACTAAATTCCTATGAATGAATGAAAATGTGGCTCATCTGTATCATGCAGTAAGTGGGAGTGTGGAGGCACAGTTGGTGGTGACCCGAACTGCAAGCTTCCTCAGCTTTTGAGTTGATGACGCTTGTCAGCTTCCTTGACCTCTGGTTCTGGTCTGTGACGGGCATCTGCAGGCTCCTCCAAACCCGGGGCTCCTTCTCATGACTGGTTCCCAGAATTGGATTACAACCAGTCAGACATTAACTGCCAGTTCGTGCAGCAACTGAAAGCATCCCTACATCACCTCCACCACTCACGGCAGACAGAGCCTTCTGACCAAAAAGTGCAAGGTGGGCATTTTGAACCCAACAGTAATTCCTGAATGCAATCTGGGGCAGTTGCTCGTTGTTCAGACGGAGGAGTACAAAGGCTCCCTTCTCACAGGGTTTCCATTCCAGACATCCCCTTGAGAAGGGCTGTATTCCTGCAGCTCACTTGGAGCTGTGAGGGGATTTGGGGCCAGGGGGTGGGGGCGGTGCAGGATTTTGCTGCCTGGCCAGGGTGGTGGTGGTGGTGTAGCTGAATGGAAGGTTTCTCAGTTGACCTTAAATATCAGGGTTTTCCACAGTGTCTCCAGACTCAGCACTTCTGTTGGCAATTCTCTGAGTGGTACTGGTACACCGTGCACTTTGATTCCCCCAGGAGTGTGCCAGCAAAGAACCCTGGAGCATTTTAGGTGATGGATGCAGAAGCAAGCTACCTGCTCTTAAAAAACAAAACAACAAAAAAGAACAACAGGAAAAAAAAAAACCTTAACTCCCAAAGTTATCTTCTTTCTCTTAAGTTATAGCAACCATCGTTTACAAGAACAGAATGCAGTTATAAGGAAGTTCTCTCTAGAGAAGAGACCCATAAATTCCCATGGATGCGAGCAGCGGGCATTTCCTGCTTGGGAAAAGTGCCATGTCCAAGACCCGGTCAGGTATTCTTCATTTCCTTTCTGTATAGCCCAGATTAAGAAAACAGCTAAAGTGAAATTTGCGTCTCCCAGATCTTTTGATCACATGGTATCCAGAAAGATCCCAGTGCACTTCCCCCTGCCTCTCAGGCACTCTCGGCCTGACTCAGGCCATAGAGGTGGGACCTCATGTGCTGTGTGGGTGCCCGGCCGGGCGCTGCCTTAAGACAAACAGAATGCTCTATGCTGAAGCGTTAGCAGCACTTTGTGAAAGTCTAGTGGGAATTAAGTGGGGACAGTATCTCCAACTTCTAAATTTCTATTTGTTTTTGTGTATTATTTGTAGTTCTTGTCTTGGAAGCAAATTTTGTAAACAGTAAGGGTGCGTGCCCATTATAAAATGATGGAAAGAATTTTAATTTTGCCAGCTTAAATTTTTGGTTTTCTAAATTTGATTTAAATTTCAAAATTAAGGGGAAAAAAAAAAAAAAAAAAAACAGCCAGGACAGTGCAGTAAGGGCAGGTCTGTTTCGTTTCTGCTCAGGAAGGATTTTAGCAGAGGCTATTTTCAACCGTGTTTATGCATTTTACAAGCAAGTTGCCTCTTTTCTGTTCTTTTCATTTTTTAATGTAAGCGTGTCTGTTGATCACACAGCAGTTCTCTGGGATTACATGCTATGTCACATCTCCTAGATCTGATTCTCAGTGTTGGGGAAAAGGCCCACCCCTTCTTCCTGGGGGTAGCCCTGGGAGTCCTGTGTCCATTCAGCTTATAGACTCGGGTTGCCATCAGATACTGGGACAGCTTAACCAAGACCTCGACTGAGGTCCCAACCACACCACTGCTGAAGGATTTTGGAGTAAAGGTGACAACCTGCAGAAAAACTGAACATGTGGGTGAGTGAGTGCCGGACCCTGGCAGGACAGCCCTGGAGAAAAATCAGTTTGGCTTAGAGGGTTGTTGATTCTGACCTGGTCCTGCCTCTTGAGTCCCTTCGCTGATGGTGGCGGATTGCAGTGGACCATTTTGGCCTTGAACACTCATTAGTTTCCCAGATCCTCTTGGCCTTACTGTGAAGTAGCCTTTCCCTGAAGATCATGTTCACACAAGCTGGTTTCTTGCTGCCCCAAATCATTTCACACTTTTTGATAGCAGGTCCGTCCCATCTTGTCAGATTGGTTAAGAGAAGCCCAAAGTCCAGAACTTACTTTAAAGGGGTCCCTAGCAAATACTGAGTTTCAGCTTTCACAAAGGCTCTTATCCCTCATTTGTAGTCTGTGAGTCTAGATTTAGTTAAGGAAGGCCAGCCCTCTACTGAGAGTCTCTGAGTGAAATGAGCCAACAACAGATTCTTCGGCACACAGCCTGCCCACGTGTCCCTTCTGCTGGCCCGGCCCTTCCTTTGGAGGAGGGGTCCACTAGTGAAAGGAGGTGGGAGTACGCATCAGTGCTTCTTGATGAAATGGGCCCTTTTCCAGTGGCATCTCAGATAAATGCTAGACAGCTGTACGCTGAAACTGTGGAGGTCATTACACAGAATCTTAAAACAGGACAGGAAGAGACTTAGAAGTAAGTCCAGATTACCCAAACAAATGATACTGTCCAAGTTATTCCACCCTTCTGATTTGCAGTTTGTATGTGTGTCTGTTGGGGGAAACCATTATTTATTATCTAACTTCTGCCATGAGGCTGTGATTGGGGTTCTTTAGGGTTTGGGTTTTTATATTTAATTACAGGCGTAGTCACTTGTTGCAAGAGGTTATGTAAATGCCCTCAAGAGGGACTGTCTTCTAGCTTGTCAGTATTAAATGTGAACTCTGCTCTGAGGCAGTTGCCCACGAGCCACGGTGAGAGCGACGGACGTACCTACTCCTGGGCTCCCTGAGGCGGTGGCCACACGCTGGCTAGAGGACATGGTCGCAGCCACAGCACAGACTCACTCAGCGCTTTTTGCCTGTGTCGGGGACAGCCACAGCAGGGAGCTAAGAATCGGAAGGGCTATACCTAATGCTTTTATTTTGGGGAAAAAAAAACACATCCTAATCCTTTGGGGGAATTTCCAATAGAGCAGTCTTGTCCTCAGCCAGCCCTTGGCTATGGATCCTAGTTCCAGGACCTGATCAGATCAGAGTCCAGAAGCTTGTCACCCACTTGCTGGTAGAAAGGGCCTCATGTACAGTGGGGCTGTAGATGACATTTCAACTCTTCTCTAAATCTAGACCACGAAAAGTCATCTTCTTACCTTCACTTTCATCCCAGCCAGGGTGGGGTGGATAGTGCCCTTGAGATCCTGGAAAGGTTGGAGCAGGCCGGGCAGATGCCCATATGCTTCCTTTGTCTCACTTCCAGTCTAGATTGTACGGCTCTTTGAAATGTCTTAACTTTGATGTAAATTTGTAAAGCCAAACCCTCCTTGAGACAGACTGGGTTTGGGTCTTTTGTACACAGGGTTCTGGACATCCTCACGTGTGCCTCCTGCCGGCACACACTTGTGCGTGTCCAGCCCTGGGGTCCCTTCAGCGGCATTGTGCGTGTACAGATTTATAGGCTTGTATGACTGAATGAATGTACATGTGTTTATATCTTCTATATATGTACAGTGTATATAGTGTGTGTATGTGTACATAGATGTATATTATGTATACAGACATGTAGCCATGTATCCAAAGTTCCCTTATGTTTTAAAGAGAGTCTATGATAGAATTGCTAAAGTACATTGATGTGGGTGTTCCAAGGTCCCTCAGCAGGATGGATTTGCTGATATTTTAACTCCATTTTCCTTTGGGTGAGCCTGGCTGGGAAAGGCCATGAGGCAGAATCTCCATCCTATACCAGGGAAAGTTCCAGACAAAAGGTCCTGACAAAAGGACATTGCTATGTATTATATATTCTCTGGATTCACACAGTGGCCAGGAAGCTAGAAAACCGTTTATCCTAAAGTCAAGAAAACTAGGTGGGGAATCTTTGACCTGGCTGCCTGTTTATGGCCTGACTAGAAGGAACTTGGCGGCTGGAGCTGTCGGCTTTCCCAGGTACTCACTCTGTTATGTGGTCCAGAGATCAGCCTCATGGTCACAGATTCAGAACGGTCCATGTGCTAGGGCCTGCTTCCCAGGTCTATGCTTGCTCTGGACTTAGCCATCGGCGGGCACTGCCCTGTGACTCAACAGATTCCTATCTCTAATGCCAGTTGAAAAAAATCTACCAAATAGTCTTTTAAAATAAGCATGAATAAGATAACTAACTTATGGCATAGAGGTTACAAATTTTAAATCACTTCTCTAACTGTAGCATGTGAATAAGATCCACTGACATACATCCTTTCTATAAATCAATTTAAAATTCTCAGATAAAATGGCATTTTAATATGGCTATTTGTACCCTTAAAGCTACATATGTGGGGTCTATTCTGATTAAATTTCGCCCCCTAATTGGGCTTTAAACTGAGACACAGCACTCGGGAGCCAGGGCCCAGCCCAGCAGAGCTGCTTACAGACCTGGGACACGGGGCCTGCCTGGCCAAGGGCTGCAAGCCGGCCCGCTGAAGGGAGTCCCCAGGGAACTGCACAAACTTACAGAATCCACAGGTTTTCTGGGTTTTTTTGTTGGTGATGGTTTGTTTTTTGTTTGTTTTTTTAAATAAGCTACTGAAATAGTTTGAAAACACTTCATTGAGACCATAGTACTCAGTGCCTTTTGTGAGACCGTGGGTCATTTAGCCTTCAGCTTCCCCTCTATTGGATGTTAAAAACAAACAAACAGAAAGCTCCTGCTGCTTCACTGGCCTCATCCAACAATGCTTATTTGACCCTTGCCCCGCCCTTGCCTGTTGTGACAATCAAGCTATGGAAGGTGGCTTTCCAATTAAAATACAAGAGGAAGCTTGACAGTCTCTAAATGAATCTTCAGAATAAACATTTTTCATTTGGGGAAGGTATATTTTAACAGCAATCTAAGAATAATTAAACTTTGAACTTAAGAAGAGTATCTTGGGGGTGGGGAATTCCTGAGATACTTTTAAAGCCCAGCTAGGCTTTAAGTTCTGAAGCCGATAATCTGGTGTCTCAATATTTATACATACAGCATAGAAACAAATGCTGTAAATACTGGGAAAAAATGTTCGGCAACATTTATCAACTGACAGGCTGTGATAAGCTTCATATTTGGATAACATTTGGAAGTAGTAAGACTTAGGTTACAAATGGCTTGTCTTAGGATCATATACTCACTCCCCATTTTAACGACCAGAGCATCCCTGGACTCAGATGCTGCTGCCACATACAGCCCAAGTGCTGGAATATTTTTCTACAGTCTCTGTTCTCCCCATTCTCTTGTAAACCAGTGTTCAACTAGTTTTATAACTGAAAAGCTGCACATTTTTTCATAGTACAAACCATAGTTTTTACCTGTAGTTTGGACCTCTCTGTTAAAATGTAACTGCATTACCAGCCCTTTTAAAAGACATCTGTTAAAGGAAAATTCGGGTGTTAGATTTCTTGGGACCGTTTCTGTAACTTCTGCCCTTCACAATATAGAAAATACTGTTTATGCCATTACATTTTAATTCCAGGTTTAAAACCTGTTGAAAGCTGTAGCTTGAAATCAGCTTTATGTGATGGCATTTAAAAAATAGCATGTTCTTTTTAAGCTGAATTTTATATCTAATCAGTGTCTTCAGTCTTGAAGAAGAATTTGCATTGTTGTGTTTGTATATAGAGTATTGCAGTGCATGAATTAGCTTTATGCATTTTATTAAATGCTGTTTCAATGTGGCATTATTGTTGTGGCTTAATACTACTACCTAAATGAGGTTTATACTATTAAAAAAGTGGATTAAAGACTAAATGTGCATCTTCTCATTTCTTCTAACAGTAAAAGCAGTAACGCCTGATCCCCAGGGGCACCGTACTCTCACCCAAGTAGGTGGTGGGGAAGGCCCCCGTGGTCAGAGCGCCACGGCTTTCCACTCACCTTAGCCTCAGCCCGAAGGGACTTACCTCTCAGAGTCCATGTGCTGGCCCACTGGACTTGTAAACACCTTTAGCAGAAAAGGTGTGGCCTTTTCCGGTGGAGAGGCCCTTGGTGTGTACTCCTTGGTGTGGAGGTCGAAAAGCCAGGCAGCCGGTTCCAGAGCAGAGCACCCTGGGCTGCCCGACGACACCGGCTATCAGCACAGATGCTCCAGAGCCAGGCCTCGCACCAGCACTGCATCCTGTAAGGGTAAGAACTATCCAGAATAAAAGCATTTTCTTCCAGTTGTAGAAGTTGGAAAGAACTTGCTCAGTATGTCATATGACCTCTCACTTTACCAGTGAGGATTCTGAGGTCCAAAGTCAGATTCTTGGCAGAACCCATCAGGCAGCCAGATAGCTTTAAAAGGCCCTGCCAGGTTGTACTCGAAATCAGTCACTTCAGAAGAACAAGGTCTAAAACCACGTGAACATCGTTTGTGCGAAAAAACAGGTATCAACTCCTAAGAGATTTTTTTTCCTCCCGTTTTTATAAATTTTAAACCCATCTTTCATCTTTTACCATTACTAAACCGAGACGTTAATAAAAGACAAAGGTTTAATAAATAAAATCTTAAAAAAAAAAAAAAAAGACAAAGGTTTAAAGAGATAACCGTGCCCCCTGGTCGTGCTTATTTCAAGTCTCTGTAAAGAGAAGGGTGGCACGGTCCCATCAGGCACTAGACCCTTCTCTCTGAAGAGGATCTTGTTTCCAGGTCAGCAACCTTTCTGGGCCCCTGTGGGCTATGGGTGGAAGGAGTACTCCCCTAATGCTGGCTCACTTGCTGTGCAGACAGACCAAAGGGAACAGACTCTTTCTGAAAAGCCCTAGCAGCTGAGAGCATAGCTGTGGTCGGCTGGGCGCGGTCATTAGAAACAAGACAGAAGGATTACAGTGGACAGATTTCTCTCTCTGCTCATCCTCCACAGTGGAAAAGGCGGGCCGGGTGCCCTGTGGTGTGGACCTATGATTAGACACAATCCTGGTGAGCCTACAGCCATCCCAGAATGCACGGCACACGCGCATGTGCACCCACCGGCCAAACCCCTGAATGCCAGTCTGATGCAAAGTGACAGTAAACCACAACCTGAGCATCAAATGTAAAAGAAGCCAAATCCCTCCCAATGGGCTGACCCCCAACATTTATATAAAACATTCTGGTTCCACATCATTTCCCATGCCATCTACCTCCTGACCACCCCCTGCAGGGCAGAGTCCCTATGTCCACCTCCACGGCTCCCCAGGCCAGATGGTCCTTCAGTTCGGACCAGCTAAACCTTAAGATAACCAATCCCTGAGGGCTCTGGTGTTGCTTGAGGGCTGAAGCCAGCATCACTCAGCGACCATAGCATTCATGTCCTGTGAGGAAAGAACTAGCAGACGCTCCATAAACCCTTACCCCTCTTCCAAACCTTACAAAGGCTTGAGTGAGCAAGAGGGCAGACGGAGGCAGCTTCCAACCCCAGCCCTCAGAGCAGGGCCCTAAAGTCTCAACCAGCCAGCCCCTTCACCTTTCCCCCCTCATGGTCTGCAAACCTACCTGTGAGTGGGCCCCAGGGCTGGGGAGAGGTGGCATCTGGTCTCATCTGTGCCCGTCACGGGGCCTCCTGCACCACTGGCAGCCAGACCTCTTGGGAGGAAAGTGGGTTGGCTTCAGTTTAAAAGGTGAGCGCTGATGCAAGGCTCGCCCTGGGATTTCTGAAAAAAGCCCAAAGAGCCTGAGTGGAGGGGACTTACACTGCGAACCACCTAGCTCCAGCCAAATCCTACCAGATCCACCCCAGCAGCTCCTGACTCTCCGGAGCAGGGCCTAGAAGAAGAATCAAAGCCAACAGAGACCAGGAGAGGGCAGCAGGACCAACACAGGGATGTCAGCGGGCTGTGGCCTTAGACCTTCCCCATCCCCATGCAGGCCTTTCTCCCGTGCCCATCGGACCAGACACACACCACCGTGCTGGAGACCAGGAAGCCTTTTATTGACCTGATAGAGCGGAGATACTCCCCCAATCCTCCCATGTCCTTTCACACAGGTGTGTGAAGGGGATCCTCTTATGGCAGAGAGTTTTTTCAGAGTCCCTCCAGGGACAGAACCAGGGGCTTCCCTGGGTGTGGCCTGGGGCCTCAGTCCTGGGTGCTGGCCTTCAGCATTGCTTTGTACTTCCCTGTCAGCTCCTTGGGTAATGGTACCAGGCCTGGGCAGGGGACTTGCCCTTCCACCTCACAGATACACTCCCGCAGGCAGTACTTCCGGGGCCCAAAGTGGGCTGGGTGAGAAAGCTGCTTTTTCTCCTGCTCCTCCTTCTCCAGGGTTTCCCTGCCAAAGAGCACAGACAGCAACTAGGTGTGGAACAGGGCTCTGAGCCTCTAGGCAACATGGGACTTCTTGGCCAAGTGCACCCCATCAGCAGCCAGAGAGACCTGGCTCTCCCGTGCCTCTCAACCCGCCCCTCAACCCCAAGGTCTATCACCCCTCCACCCGGGCCTCCCAAGTCACTGGGCCCACACGACAGTGGTCAGCCTCCCTCTGGCCTAGAGACAGCCCCAGCTCTGAGTCAGCACAAGGTCAGGAGGAAGAGGCCTGCAAAGGCCTCTGTTGTGCTTCCTCCAAAACGTACTTTCTTGGCTTCCCTCCCTATCCTCTTTGCATCCATGTAAAGAAAAAGGACAGATCCTAACACATACCGGGGTTAGACACCCACCAGCTCCAAGGAGAGATACCAAAGGACAGGTGGCTGCAACCGCCCAGGCAGGTGTTTCCACAGCACCTCAGCTTCCCATGGAGCCGAGGACGTAGGAAGGTCTCTGACCCAGCACCTCACAGGGCAGGGAGGTAGAGCTCACACAGGCTCCGTGACTTACAGCCACACAGCTGGGGATCTGGGGAGCGGCAAAGCCCGATGGAATGGCCTCTGCAGCCGGCGTGCTCTGGCTGGTGGGTGCCCTCCTGACGCCCGTTTTCCTCCCAAATTCGTGCTGAGACATTTGCTCCCCTCCAGGTCAGCCCCAGCAACTTACTTGCTCTTCCCCAAGATTTTTTTGATATGCTCCACGATCTCCTTATTGCTCTTGGTCTCCACATCCACAAGGACCTGCTCCCCAGAATCTGGAAATGGGAAGAAAAGGGGACAAAAAATGCTAAGGACTAGGCAGCACACTCCTCAGCCTCAAGTCATGGTGACTGTTTTGCTTTCAGTGGTGAAGCATTTTCACAAGATAAATATGTTTGTCTATCTAACCCATAATGCTACCCTTTCCTCCATATTTCTTTAAACATAAGCAAATCTGAGGTATGTGCAAAAGCACACTATTTACTTACTTTTATTTATTTGAGAGAGAGAGAGCACGCACATGCATAAGCAGGCACGGGCAGAGGGAGGGGGAGACACAGACTCCCTGGTGAGCAGGGAGCCTGACGCAGGGCTCAATCCCCGGACTGAGATGATAACCTGAGCTGAAGGCAGACACTTAACCAACTGAGCCACCCAGGCGCCCCATAAAGCATTTATTTTAATGGAAACTTTAATGGAAAGCAATTTTCCATTTCCATGTTCACGGATAGAAGAGTCAGTATCATTAAGATGACAATTCTTCCCAAACTAGGCCATGGATTCAGTGTAATCTGTATAAAAATCCTAGCAGGTAGTTTTGTAGAAACTGGTAAGTCAAGTCTCAGATTCATGCAAAGGACCCAAAGTAGCCAGAACAATTTTGAAAAATAAGAAGATAAGAGGATGTTCATGTTCCAATTTCAGATTTCTTATAAGCTACAGCAAGAAGACAGTGTTGGTATTAGCCTAAGAACATACTACAGAGCAACAGAACAAAACTGAGTCCAGAAATGAACTCGTATTTTTGGCCAACTGTCGGCAAAGATGCCAACACAATTCAACGAGGGAATGAATTAATTTATACCTTTACTTCACAGCATTTAAAAAAAAAAAAAAACCTGAAAATGGATTAGACACTTAAATGTATGAGTTAAAACTTCTATAAAACTTTTAGAAGAGAACACAGGAAGTCTTCATAGCCTTCTACGCAAAGATATTTAGGTATGACATCAAAAACATGGTCCATTAAGGAAGTAATTTGATAAATTAAAATTCATCAAAGTTCAAAACTTGTGTTTCAAAAGATATTAAAAGCTGGGTCACCTGGTTGGCTCAGTCAGTGAAACATACGACTCTTGATCTCAGGGTTGTGCTTTTGCGCCCCACATTGGGTGTAGAGAGGAGCCTACTAAAAATAAAAAATTTAAAAATCCCAGCAAGCTTTTTTCTAGAAACTGACAAGCAGATTTTTAAAGTTAATATATAAATGTGGATGCCGAGGTGCCATAATCAAAATCAATTCTTGATTTTACCTCAGGTCATGATCTCTGGGTTGTTGAGATCCAGCCCTGCATTGGGCTCTGTACTCAGAGCAGAGTCTTCCTGGGATTCTCTCTCTCCCTCGGCCCCTCCCACCTCCTCACACACTCTCTCTCTCTAATAAATAAATAGATCTTTTTTAAAAAGTTAATATATAAATGCAAAGAACATACAATTGCCAAAGTAATTTTGGGGGGAAAAAAAAGTTAGATTTAGAACTACCTAATGCTAAAGACTTACTATAAAGCCACGAACCAAGACAGTATGGTATAAGCCCAAGGACAAACATACAGATCAGTGAGAGGATGGACTCAGAAATATAAAGTGATATTTTTGCATGATAAAATACACATAACAAAAATTACCATTTTAACCATTTTAAAATGTGTTACTCTGTAGTTTTTATTCCCTTCACAGTGTTGTGCAGCAATCACCATTATCTAGTTCTAGAACTTTCTCATCACCCCAAACAGAAACCCTACACCCATTAAGCCATCACTTCCTACTCCCATCACCCCAGCTCTAGCCGGACAACCACTTCCATCCCTATGGACTTGCCCATTCCAGACATTTCATAGAAATGAAATGATATTATCTGTGGCCTTCTGTGTCTGCCTTCTCTCACCTGGCTGATGTTTTCAAGTTTCACCTGGGTTGTAGCATTTGCTGGGACTTTGTGCCTCTTCATGGCTGGTAATATTCCACTGAATGGGGCTATATCAAGTTTTGCTTACCCATTCACTGTCGACTGAGTTTTGATAAAAATGCCAAGGAAACTAAATTAGGGAAAGGAAGGGTCATTCACCACATGGTGCTAGAACACTTGAGTATCCCAAACCTAAAACCAAAAACAAGCCTCAGTCCCTAGCACACTTAATCCATAAAGAACTCAGCTTCTAGCAGAGACCCAAATATGAAACCTACAACTATAAAACTTCTAAAGGAAACAGGAGAAAAATCTTTGCTTTCCCCCCCCCCACCCACCCAGAGTAGACGCAGACCCCTGGACAGACACAAAAAGCAGGAACCATTAAAAAAAAACAAAAAAAAAAACACCAAAAAAAATGACGAGCTAGATTTCTTCCAGGTGTAACTCATGCTCTCCCAAAGACCCTATCAGGAAAAGCAAGCCAAAGGCTAAGAGAAGAGTCACAGTGCACCCATCTGGCCAAATGACCTCACCCAGAATAAAGAAAGAACTCAGTAAGAAAACACACAGCCCATTTTTTTTTAATGGATAAAAAATTCTAATAGACTCTGAAAGAAATCTACAAATAGCCAACAAGCACATGAAAAGATATGAGAAAATGCAAATTAAAACTCTGATGAACACTGAAAGGCTAAAATTTAAAATATTTGTTTAAAATATCAGTTAAGCATGGGACTCTTAGTTTCGGCTCAGGTCATGATCTCAGGGTCATGAGATCGAGCCCTGTGTCAGGCTCCATGCTGGGCACGGAACCTGCTTAAGAGTCTCTCTGCGCCTCCGCCTGCCCCCGACCCCGACCCTGCTCATGCTCTTTTAAAAAAATAATTAACATGGTAAAGAGAATGACCCCAAAATATGTCCCTGTCCTATTCCCCCAGAATGTGTGATGAGGTCACCTTCGTGGCAAAAGGAACCATGCAGACATGAGTCAAGTTAAGGCCTGATGTTGGGCCCATTCTCCTGGATCCCAGATCACGGCCTAAATGAATCCCATGGAGAACCGATCCTGGTAGCAGTCCAAGCAAGGGGCGCATGACTATGATAGGCCGGCCAGACAGGCCATGTTGCTGTCCTTGAAGATGGAAGAAGGGGCCACAAGCCAAAGAATGGGGGTGGCCTCTAGGAGCTAGAAAAGCCATGTGAACAAATTTGTCCCCGAGCCTCCACAAAGGAAGGCTCTGCTGACACCTTGATTTTTGTCCATGTCGGCCCTCTACAGAAATGGAAGAAATGTGTGTCGCTGTAAGCCACCAAGTCTGTGGTAATTTGTTACTCAGCTGCAGGGAACACACAGGTAACCGTGGGCAAGGAAAGGGAGCCACTAGGGCTCCCAGGCCCTACTGACTGCAGGGCGAGACACGCATTCGTTGGAGCAGCAGCTCGGCAGTGTCTAAGAACATTACATACTGAACCAAGGGCCCCGTAGCCCTGCCCCGAGGGGAACAGAGTCCCTAGGTCCACAGGACAACTTGTGCGGGAAGATGATGAAGCATGCCATCTCTGAGGAGCCAGAAGTGGCCCTCGACAGCCACGGAGGCCTTCCTGGGGGGAGCAGCCGGCCCACAGTCCTGAGGTCTGGGGCCTGGACGTTTAGGCCCAGCACGGAGTAGGAACGTCCTGCAGGGAGTGGCCCAGCCTAGCTCAGGCCTGCGCCACCACGAGGCACCTCCCACCAGACTTCCCTCCTCCTCCCTCTCTGAGAGATGTCCGACCTGCTCTGCCATCCGAAGACTTGTTCTGCCCTTCCCTCCCCTCATCGCCAATAAATCCACTTCTAACTCTGCCTTGACATCGAACAAAAACCCCAGTGTCAGCAATGGGGGAATGGGCAAATAAACTGGTCTCTTTCTACACCTCTTGGCACTAAAAATGAATCCCCTACTTATATACGTAACAGATGAGTCTCAAAAACCAGAGGAGTAAAAGCCAGATGCCGCAGAATATATACCAGGAAACTATTCACGGAAGTTCAGAAACAAAACAGATCTAAAGAGAAGTCCGAACAGTGGCTGCCTCTGGCGGAAGGGGGAACTCTCTGGAAAGCCACACACGGGGACTTTCTGGAGTCACAGAGATGCTCTATATCATCACTTGGGAAGTGGGAACACAGCTACCTAACAATTGTCAGAATTCATCAATTTATGCACAGAAGACCCATGTGTTTCATCACGGGCAAATTGTACCTCAATGAAATTGTGTAAAACGCAAACAAAATACATATGCAAAACTGCTACCACACCACCATCCCTTCATCCCCCTGGCCTCACTCTAGGTTTCCTTCACAGCACTTACGCCCTGGCATCCTGCCTGGGTAAGCTTCTTGTCCCTTCTGTCTCCTCCAGCTAGGATATCATCCCTACAGAGGGCAGAGACCTTTGTCTCCACAGCTCCCTGTCACCCCAGACACTGGCCTGGGCCCAGAGGCCACTTCACACATACGTGCCGAATACATTTAACAACAGCATCATTCTGCTTCCTGAAGCGATTCCCAAACTACACTTGAATTGGTTCTTGTAACCATGTAAGGCAGATGTTGGACCTTCCCCTGAGAAACAAAGCAATGGGAACATAACTCGCTCAGGGTCACAATGACTGAGTAGAGAGCGGGGCCAAACAATCCGGTCTGACCTCCAGGCACTGAGCCCAACAGAACTGAACAAACATTCACCCTGCGCCTGGTGGGAGGAGAGCATCATGTAAGTGTGCGCTCTGGAGAGGACACACGGATACCGGCACTGCTCAAGAGGACACTGCCAGCACTGAGTGGACAGCTGGGGGAGACAGAGAAGGGCCAATGGAAGGCGACAGGGAGGGCTTCCTGGAAAAAGTGGTGCCCAAGTGGAGTCTCAGAAAGATTTTAAAAATCAATCAATAAGCAAACCAGCAAGGGGATTTCCAGCAGAGGGACTAGCATGAGCAAAGGCAGCAAAGCGAGGTGTGGCAAGGTTATTAGGAAAAACCAGCCCTACACTGTGAGGCACGCAGAAAGACATGGGGGCAATAAGAGATGGGGCTAGAGAAACAGGGCAAGACTCCAGACCTCAGTGGCCACTGTGTGCCACGGTCCAAAGCCAGTGATGGAAGTAAGGGACGTTTGCAAGAGTTCGGATCTCAGCTCCCGCAAGCGCTATGGTGGGAGGAAGGGATGGGAGGAAAGACCGTCCCAGCCTCAGCAGAGGCCACACTCACCCAGATAGAACCTCAGGAAGGGAGACGGCGTCATGTTCTTAAACATCATGATCTGGACCCAAGGATTTTTGTACTGGATCTGAGGTATATTGAAAAACACAAACTTCCTGCAAAAGGGAAAAAAATTAAACCTGTGAAACAGAGTTAACTTGAAACACTGTGCACTTGTGTATGTTTTGAGGGCGATAGGTCAGAACTTTCATCCAATTCTCAGGGGACCCTGGCCCAAGAAAGGCTGAGAAAAGCACCCATCAGGAATTTATTAGTATATTCTCCTAACAGTGGGTGTCAGGACTTGTGGCTTGTCATTTGAGGGGAAAAACATCGGTATCCCTGCCTCACACTGCACACTAACTGAGCAGGGAGCCTGATGAAGGGCTCGATCCCAGGACCTGGGGATCACTACCTGAGCCGAAGGCAGAGGCTTTAACCCACTGAGCCACCAAGGCGCCCCTGGCAGGTAACCTTTACTTGAGCACCTGCTGTACATGCCAGACTCCTTAGGCATTTTAATACTTGAATCCTCACAAAAACCCTTAGTTTTATAACCAAGCAAACAGGTCAGAAAAGTTAAGTAAACTGCCCTAAGTCACAAAACCAGTAAACGAAAGAAGAGGGCTGTGTGTGGCTGGACTTCAGCCCCTCTTCGATCACCATCAAATTATCAAATTCACCTAGATCCTGAGGCCCAGGCTGGACACAGAATTCAATAAATGCTAGCAGCTGTTATTTTTCTTACTGCACCCAAAAGGCAAGAACATCTGGCAGAGGTGAGCAGGGACCTAACCCTCAGACACTAAGGCAGCTCCCCACAAAACCTAGCAGACACCCAAGACTATGGCTGGCCTGGACTAGTATACTGGTGTACTTGGAATGGAGGTGATCCAGGAAGGGAGAGCTGACATACTAAGGGTACATGAACAAGCAAAGGCCGGTAGGGCTGGAAAGGGCAAGTCAGGCAGACTCAAACCAAAAGGCACAAAATCCACAAGGGCATACACAGGTGGGACAGACAAGGCTTTACCATTCGGAACAATGAAGCACAAAATGGCTGTTTGGCTCTTATTTACCTACAGCATTTTAAAATACTTGAACTGCCAAGTGTAAGGCCTGCAGGCTTATTCTGATCAACCGATCATTTTAAAAACCAGAGATTTATATAAAAATCTGAATTTCTGGCTTCTTGACAAGTCAGAAATTCTCCATGGGGCCCATGGCTAAGCCCTAGCCAAGCAGTGAATGGCCCCTTGTGGTGGCACGTTTTCCCAATCTGAGCGGGCCCCACCTCTGCTGACTCCTAGCGTGGGAGGATGGGACACACAGTGAGTTACGAAGGCGTATATGGATGCCCATTCAACCCTAGAACCAGGTCTTCCAGAAGCCATCAACCCACCCGATCCCATGCAAGCAGGTACAAGTTTTTGGCTTCACCTGTGGACAACAGATGGCTCGGAGGTAGCTTCCGGCTATCCTGAAGAGCTGTGCAGCAAAGGCCCCTCACCATGGGGGACCATACCCTATAGGGAGGACTTCCCCTGTCCCATTTTGATCCACCGCATACACCCAGTCCCAAAGCTTCTGAAGGACAAGACTTTCTTCTTAGGCACTGTTGAATTGTATGGGGCCAAGCATTCAGTAGGCACCCAGTAAATTTATACTTAATACCTGAAAAGCCCACATTACTGCTGCTGCCTCAAGGTTCAATTCAAACTTTTCTAAGCTTCCATTTAAGGAGTTCTCACTCTGCTCCAGGCTGAAAAACCACCTCGAGGAGTTTAAGGTTGGGGGGGGGGGGCAGGTAATGGAGCCTAGGGGCTACACAGCTGACATAATCAATAACGAGGGGGATCAGTCCTGCAGCTGAGAAGCCCCTTCAGAGCTACCACTCACAACCACTCACTAGCCAGCGTGGTACCTTGGACAAGCAAGTTACCCAACATCTCCGTTCGTTTCTTCACCCCTAGAATAGGAATAACCATGGGGCTTCTGTAAACATCAAATGAGACAATGCAGGACAAACATTCAGAACCACACGCTCCGTAAGTGCTAGCAGCTGTTACTTCTTTCAGTACATCCCCATAGCGCCTCTGGACATAGGTATCATGCCAGTTTGGAACAATGAGAAGGACCAACTCGCCCAAAGCCAGCACTTGTTAGACTTGGGACCTAAACAGGGTCTGTAGGCTGTGGGCCTGGTTCCCCTCAGAGCAGAACGTGCGCAGCTGCTTCCCACCACTCGCCTGCCAGGCGCAGGTAGTTAAGGAGGCTCCGGCCTCCCCGGGTTAGCCTAGTCTTCCACCGGGGAGGTAGAGGTGTGGGGGGCCCTTGTTCTCCGCTCCCCGACCTCAGGCACGACTGCAGCTGGCACAGCGTGACTCTGCTGTCCTCTTTTCGCTGAAACCTGGAGCAAGCGGCTTACTCCTCAGTCTCCTCGTCTGTAAAATGGGGCCAGTGGCACCCAGCTCAGGAGGCCAGCCCCGGGATTAAGTAGCACCCAGAGCACTCCAGGTCTCAGCGTTACTAGCACATCCTAACAGTGAGCAGGGTACGTCCGCGCGGCCAGGGGACGGCCTCGAAGGGCTCAGACTGACCTGGCACCCTCGCCCAGCTCCCCGTGCGTGTTGTAGTTCACCGTCATGACCTTCACTGAGTCCTTGAACACCACGTCCCCCTGGCTCAGGTACTGGAGGGTGCGGCGAATCGGGAAGCGGCCCTTCATGGGCATGGCGGCAAAGGGGTCGTGCCGCGAGCTTAGCGGCGAGGAGAGACCCAAAGCAGCCTACGCTGCCTGCCTGACAAACCGCACGCCGCTTCACCTCCTCGGTGGTTTCCACTTCCCGCGCAGACGCACAGGAGACGCCTCCCGGCGGGCAGCGCGCACGCGCCGCGAAGGGGCTTGGAACTTGTAGTCCCGACTAGCGTTGGCTGAGGGTTTGGGACGGAGATCCTGCTTGTACATCTTCTGTTTGGAACACCCTCCCGGAACGTTTGCTTTTCACGCTCTGTAAATTAGCCTGTCACCATCCCCACCTCGCAAGAGAAAATATTTCAAATAGACTTAAACTCGGTCAAACAACAGAATTACAGTTGGAAATATATCAGGAGAGCTGCGTTCAGATGCCAAGTGGGCTACTAACTTGCTCTTCAACCTCAAATAAGTCAGTTTTTCTCTCTCAACTTCTCCGGATTCAAAATGAAGTGTTTCAAGTGCGCAACTTCTAACATTTACTACAAAAAGTGATTTGCAAAAGGGGGAAAAAAAAGGTTTGGAAATTACCCTTTCCTGGTTCACCCACTTAACAGCTCTGGACCACAATTTGTTCATAAGCAAAATGAACAAGCATCTCAAAATGCATTTCTGAAGTATGCTTACTGATCTAAGAAAGTTTTTACTTCTCCTTCACTTTCGAAGGATAATTTTGCCAGATACAGAATTCTAGGCGAGTGGGGGTTTTCTCTCAACACTTCAAATATCTTTTTTAAAGAATTTATTTGACAGAGAGAGATCACAAGTAGGCAGAGAGGCAGGCAGAGAGAGAGGAGAAAGCAGGCTCCCTGCTGAGCAGAGAGCCCGATGCCCTGGGATCATGACCTGAGCCGAAGGCAGAGGCTTAACCTACTCTGAGCCACCCAGGTGCCCCTTGATCAGTTATTTTAAATGTCCTGTCTGATAATTCCAACATCTGTGTCATAGAAGTCTGATGCTTGCTGTGTGTCATTAAACTGTGTGTGTGTTTTTTTCCTTTTAACATGCTTATAATTTTTTGCTGAAGGCCAGACAATATTGGCTGTATCAAATAACTGGATCTTAGGTAAATGAGACTGTAGAATGAGGATTTATGTTAATCTGGCTAGGAGTTGAGTTGTATTTAATGTTTGCTATTGTTGTAGGCCCAGAGGCTTCAAATTCCTCTAGTGTCTTTTTGCCTTGCCTCTTGACTTTGGTCTTCCCTAGATGTTACTCCTCAGAGAGTGTGTGTCTTGAAGTTCTTCCAGCTATAATCCACTGCTACACTGGAGCTCTGTTGGTGTGGTGGTAAGGTGTGTGTTGGGGTGGGGGCATCCTATAATTTTTTTTTTTAAGATTTTATTTATTTATTTGACAGAGATCACAAGTAGGCAGAGAGGCAGGCAGAGAGAGAGGAAGGGAAGGAGGCTCCCCACTTAGCAGAGAGCCCGAAGCAGTGCTCAATCCCAGGACCCTGGGATCATGACCTGAGCTGAAGGCAGAGGCTTTAACCCACTGAGCCACCCAGGCGGCGCCCCGCATTCTATAATCTTCTGATGAAATCTCAGTATTTAGTGGGTGTGTCTTTGGGCTGTGACCTTCACAAGTATTTCTTAATCTCACTGGCATTATAATTTATATATATATATGTGTGTGTGTGTGTGTGTGTGTGTGTGTGTGTGTATGCATATATATTCATATATATGCATACATATATATACATATATATGCATACATATATATACATATATACATATATACACATATATATACATATACATATACATATATATGTATATATATACACATATATATATGCCTTTGTTCCTGACTCCTGGCCAGGGCTCCTGAAACCCTTGTAATTTCCCTTATGATAATATAGGAGCATCTTTTTTTTTTTAAGATTTTATTTTTAAGTAATCTCTATACCCAGTGTGGGGCTGAAACTCACAACCCCGGGGTCAAGAGTCACATCCCCCACTGACTGAGCTATCCAGGTGTCCCCTGGAGCATTTTTTTGTCATAATATCTGGGTTTTGTCCCTGTTCCTGAAATAGCTCTGGAGAGATAAAGATGAAGGGAGTATATTTTGGTTATCATAATAAGCCCCTTTTAACCACACCAGTTAATGCAAATGAGGGGACTTTTGGAAACCCCTTAAGGATGGGGGATTGGTTGCCACAGATAATTAGTTGGAATTTTCAGCCCCAGTCCCCTAACCTCTGATCTCTGGGGAGGGGAAAGGAGCTGGAGATTGAGTCAATCACTAATGGTCAATAATTTTAATCAATCATGTCTATGTAATGAAACCTCCATTAAAAAATACCCTAACCAGGGGCACCTGGGTGGCTCAGTGGGTTAAAGCCTGTTTTCGGCTCAGGTCATGATCCCAGGGTCCTGGGATCAAGCCCCGAATCGGGCTCTGTGCTCAGTGGGGAGCCCGCTCTCTTCCTCTCTCTCTGCCTGCCTCTCTGCCTACCTGTAATCTCTGGCTGTCAAATAAATAAATAAAATCTTAAAAAAAAAATACCCTAACCAAAGGAGTTGGGAGAGCTTGTAGGTGGAGGAACACCTCAGTGATAGTTCAGGGAGAGTCGTGTGCCCACGGAGGGCATGGAAGCTCTATGCCCCTTATTCCATATCGCCTACACATCTCTTCCATCTGGTTGTTCCTCAGTTGTATTCTTTTATAATTAACCAGTAATCTAGCAAGCCATTATAGCAAATTATCAAACTCAAGGAGAGGCTTGTAGGAACCCTGACTTATAGCCTGTCAGCTCGAAGTACCAGAGACTTAGACTTGCCATTAGCATCTGAAGTATAGCGGCTGTCTTGTGGCGCGGAGCCCTTCAGGTGTGGGATCGGATGCTAACTCCAGATAAATAATGTAGGAACAGAGTTGAATTTGTAGGACACCCAGATCATGTCAAAGAATTGGTATGGGGAGAAAAAAAAAACAAACATTTAGTGCCAATATGTGTGAGTTGGGGCGTGTAGGTGGTGCAGACAGTTAAGCGTCCCACTGTTGGTTTCAGCTCAGGTTGTGATCTCAGAGTCAGTCTCAGGGTGAGACCAAGCTCTACATCAGGCTCCATGCTCCATGCAGAGTCTGCTTGAGACTCCCTCTCCCTCTCCCCCTTCCCACTCTAAAGTAAACAAATCTTTAAAAGAAAAAAAAAGCGGAGTCGTGAAATATATAGAAAAACAAGTTTTCTCTTACCTCTCCCCCACTTAGATGAGATGGAAAGGCTAGAGGGAGTGGGAGTGGGAGAAACACTCTTCCCTGGGTAGGATTAGACTCTCGTAAAATCTTTTCCCTGAGGAATGCTCAGAGTTTATTTTACGAAGATTACTCTTCCCCTTCCCCTGCCAGAGCCACCAGGGAATCTTTCTCAGCAATAAGTTGTGAAAAACAGGTGGGGTTCCTGGAGGTAAAACCATAAAGGTGTATGGTGTCCCTTGGGCTGTGGCCCCCAAGAGTTCCTTACTCAGACGCTAATCCACACTCAGCCTCCCACACTCCATCAGTGTTCCTACCAGCGATGGCTCCAGTGGCTTCTGCCCCGGGGACTCTCCAGATTTCAAGGCGGCAGTTTGCCCTGCACTCAAGCACTCTGACGCACGCAAGGACAGTCATCAACTTCGTCTGTCCAGCTTTCTCTTGATGTAAGGGCAGGAGCGACAACTTCAAAACTCCTTGCTGCCTGAGCTGAAACCAGAAGTCCTTTCAGAAGTGGGGTGTTTATTTCCCCCTTTCTTATTTTATTTTAAAGATTTTTATTTATTTATTTGACAGAGAGCGAGAGTGTGAGAGATCTCAAGCAGGCAGGCAGAGAGGGGGAAGCGGGCTCTGGCAGAGCGGAGAGCCTGAGGTGGGGCTCGAGCCCAGGACCCTGAGATCATGACCTGAGCCGAAGGCAGAGGCTTAACCTACTGTGAGCCACCCAGGCGCCCCACTTTCTGAAGTATTTTAAAAACCGTACTGAGCTCCTGAAGAGTTTCCGGCAAGAGAGGGTTTGATCTTAAAGTCCACAGAAGGCACTTCTGAAATGTCCCTTGCCACGTTAGAAACATGAGTGTCCACATAAAACACAGGCCACAGTGCTTGGGCACGCCCACTGCCTGACCCAGGTGGAACCCTTCTTGCTACTTAGAGCAGAGAGTCAGGCAGCCCAGGCTTTAAACCCTTATTCTACCACTGACTGGCTGTGTGACCTCTGGCCAGGCTAACCTCTGTCAACCTGTTTATCTGCCAACTAAATACCTGAGTAACTGCTGCACGGGCCTGCTGGTGAGCTAAAGGGGAATGTGTGAAAAGCCAGCACAGTGCCTGGCACAAATGGCAGCCATAAGGTTCCTCAACCTCTCTGAGACTTAGTTTCTTCTAGCTTGAAATGAGGTTGATGAGATTGTAGAAGGTCTTGCACTATTCTTGTATGAAACAATTCATTTGATCAACACTGCAGGAGTAACTAGGGATAAGGGCAGAACCGGAACCCTCATTTACCGCATTAAGAGCCTAGTGACCTTTTGTCCAGAGGCCTTAACCACGCAGTTAACACAAGAGCTGGGGCTATCTTCTGATATTCAGATGATGATCAAGAAAGAGGCAGGAACAGAGATGTTACTTGGAAATTCTCCCTTCCACCACACATGCACATATACACACATACTCCCAACCACTAACATTAGTTAGTTTATTTTTTTAAAAGGTTCCAGTACAAGGCCCCAGAGTAGTGCGTGCAGACAATGCCCCTCAAGCTGTCATTGTCAAACGACAATCTGACAATCTGCTACCATAGTCTGGGACCTGATAGAGACCAGCTTCTCGTTGAGTACCAAGGCCTAATTACGCCAATGTATGTCCACCCACCACCTGGTACATGATGACTCAGAAGTACACTTTAGTATCTGAACAGCAAAGACATACTGAACTGCAAGTACAATGAGTAAGTGTCCTTAGTGTATTAGACATGGAAAAACACAAACAAGTCGTAAAAAAGAAAAGCCAACTTCATCTGATGCCTGAATTCCCAAAGTCTCTTCCATACATTCCATACATGATCTTAGGTCTAGGGAGCGCTGCCAACGCCTCATCAAGAACTTGCTCATTTTCTCATGAGATGGAGCTGTCTGCCTCAAAGGACTGCAGGAAGAGTGAAACAGTCACATGAGGTAAGCACTTGAAGCTGTGGTTGCAGTTCATAGGACATCTTTATCTATGCTAATGATAACCCATCTCTGTAAATCCAACTTTATGCTTGTGTGAATTCTGGGAAACGTTAGGGATAGAGAATTCTAATTCCTGTCAGCTCTATGATTATAGGAGAATACAGCCATGGAAGAATTAAATGGAAGAATTCATGGAAGAATTCAATCATATCAGAAGGTTTTAGTTTGGTTTAGTATATTCAGTGTTTTTGTTTTTTTTTTTAAGTTTAAAAATAAAGTTTCTTATAAGTGTGGTTCTTAATGCTCTTAGTTACTTACAGATTACTACCTGGGTTGATTTCAGGAAAAGGGTATGTTCAGAAAACTAGTCTGAATAGAAATCACTAGCTAATGAAGAGATATATTCTCACAATGTGAGAAAAGTAATTATGATGGAAAGCAGCATTTAGCTTCCAGAACTACCTGCTTTTTGGTGCAGAGAGCGTCATCCTCTTTGATCAGAGAGCAATGACAGACTAGCAGCAGGAAGCATACCAGCCATCCATGAAACCCTCCATAATGACAGCAGGAAGGGCATGAGAAGGAAGAAAGTTGCCTGTACCAGGCAAAACTTTAGATACCTGGTTGTCAAATTCCCAAACACAACAATCAGCAAGGCTGGGAACTTGGTTGACATTAGTAATCCACTCACATTCCTTTGTGAACAGAACCCCAACGCAAACGGTCCTCCACACACCCTCCACCCATATCCCATTCCCGCACCCCTATGCAGGATCTTTTCATTCAGCCCAAAGATCCAACAAATGCCAAAGAAACGTGAATAGTGTCAACAAAAATACAGACTACCTTTACATCACAGTTCTTCTAACATTCTCAAGACCAACAGGGGTCTTCCCGGAAGGTAACAAAATGAATCTCAGCCTTCACACCAGTAATCAAAGTATGACCCATAGTTAGTTAAGCGGTATAAAGTGACTAGTGGTCAGTTATTGTTCTTTAATCAAAAAGCATAATCGCAGGAACTCTACCTAGAGCTGAGCACACTTGAGTATCATGATGTCAGACATTAGTTAAGGATTATGTAAACCAAAGCACCAGAGCTAAATTAACAATTTCCCTTTCTGCCCTTAACTGATGAAGAGTTCAAGTGGTGTGGTGCTACTGGAATGTTCCTGGGTTGTGCCTCTTCAAACACTTTGATTTCTTAATACTAAACATTGGTAGAAAAACCTCACTGGTGCCCCAGGTCAGCACAGGGTGAACCAAAAGGGAAGAAGCCTGATCAACTAGCCCTGAAAATCATTTTATCTTCTGACTCAGGGAAGCTTTCACTCTCCTGGCAATGTTCCACAAAAGCTTCCTGATTACTAATCCTAAGTACAGACTGGGTCCTCTGAAAAAGCCCAAGTCAGAGTAATTTCACCAAAGTTCTAGAGGAAGGTTTCTCCAGGGACAGACAACTGTTCCATCAGTCATTAAGAGAAACATCTGGGTAGACACTCTTCTCCCTAGTACTACTGCCTCAATCAACTGAAAAGTTCACCATTCCTATTTTCTAAACACACCATGGTCAGACCCAGTGATACCCCTGGCACCGAAGTTTAACTTCCTGAAAGAGACAATCAAGGACTTTAACTGACAGGGAAATGCCCTGGTAGAACATCACCCCGTCGCCCCCTCTTAAAAAGAGGTGCTGGGCTCTCCTGGGTCTAAACAACTACCTTCATAGCAATACCTCCCCCTTCTGCTGCACAGGTGGGATGTACCCAGCAGGGCAGAGGAAGTCCCAGGTGAAAGAACCCATAGCCTAAGGGGGACAGACTTCTGTCCGACCACAGCAAGGTTTAAAGGAATCCATCTTGTCTGTCTTGGCTAAAGAAAGTGCCCTGTAATACTGCATAAAGACCAAAGACGAGGCAGGAGCAAATGGACCCACAAGGGCTCCCTGATACACTGCATTTAGTTACACTCAGTAATGAAAATTTAAAATCCCTTCTAAAGGGAAAACCCAATTCAAAAAAAAAAAAAAAAAAAAAATTAGAAAAAAAAACAGGAAATACAGCACATGAATGCTGATTCTTCCTGTTCTGGTTTTTACTTTATTATCCAACTGTAGTGGAAAAAACCTCCAAGTGCACAGCACGAAGCAGCAGATTCCCTGCCCTAACCTCTGTGTGTCCTACGTGTCACCCTTCTTCTTCCCTCATTGGGCCCACCAGCGCCGTCCTGCTCCACAGGCTCCTGCCCTGGGCCCAAAGACGCCCTGCCCACAGTCAGTGGGGTCAGTGGGTGCCCCCTTTCTGTTTGGCCAGGGTGCGCTTCAGCTCCCTCAGGTTCTCCGTCAGCACTTCCACCTCATCCAGGCGGCCACACTGCTTGGCATCAAAAATGTACGCCTTGATGTTATCAATCTGCTGGAGGAGGAGCTCCTCCTCTATGGGCTCCTCGCCCTCGGGCTCACTGTCACTGTCCATCTCAAAGGGGTTGGTACAGGTGCCTTCCTCAAAGGGGTTGCCAGGAACAGGAGGGCTTGAGGGCCTCTGGTGGGGATCCTCATCTTCCTCATCGAAGGGGTTGGGTGCTGGACCATCTGGGTTAGTGAAAGGATTCCCTGCTACACCCTCCTCTTCTTCCTCCTCAAAAGGATTGTATTCTTTGAGGATGTAGGCTGAAGGGCCAAAGGAAGGCTCTGTAGCAGGAGGGCTGGTAGTGCCCTCTGCTGTGGGGCTGGAGGGGTCTTCCTCATCGAAGGGGTTCAGGGAGGCCAGCTCATTTTGCTGTGACATGATGCTCTGGGGGAAGAATTCCTGCCCGATGGCTGGAGGCCCAGACCACACTCTGGCTGGCTCGAGAGTTGAGATGGGCGAAGGGGTCTCCAAGGCTGCACTGCTCTGAACCGAGGAAGAGCCTAGATCCAAAGCATAAGCAAGGTGGGTAGGAGGCTCCCTACTAGGCTCCAGCTGAAAAGGCCTGATTTCTCGGAAGTCTAGGGACCGAGTCCGTGTATGTAGAGACGCAGCCCGGAACTGCTCCCTCTCTCGTTCCCACTCCCGTTCACAAAGCCTCTGCAGCTGTTCCCGCTGCAGGTCCTCCTCCTCGGCCTGCCTCCGGGACAGCTCAATGGCCTTCTCTGTCTGCTGCTGGTCATACTCATCCTGCAGCTGCCGCAGGTTCTCCTGCAGCGTGCGTACTTCGTCCGTCCGCCCGGCAGCCTTGGCCTGTCTAATAAAGGATGTGATGTTGTGGATCTGCTGGAGAAGGGGGTCTGAGTCTTCACTCTGCCCCTGACTTCCTGACAGTGGGAGCCAGCCCTCAGCCTTTCTCAGGGGGGCAGGTCCCCCTCGAAGGGACACCACCTCCCCATTGGCCGCACGAGACGCCAGGTCACTCCGCCTTTCCTCAAACCGTCGCTGGGATTCCAGGTCAACCTGGGGAGACACCAAAGCCAAAGAGAAGAAACACAGTCACCAGGCCAATAGCAGCCACACCATCAGCCACCCCTACGGTCCTGCTGTCCCTGGGCTGATGAGACTCCAAATGCCCACCTGTGGACTATGGTACCCAACTGCTAAGTCAAATCATGCTTTTTGTTTTTTAGAGGAGAGAAGGGACAGAGCCAGATTTTCAAAAATAAATTAGTGACAGTAAGTTAAGGGATAAGATTTTCTCAATCTTAGATACACTGGCCGTATGCTTGTCTTAAACTTACTCTGAGGTCTAATATCACTCACCTACACTAGAATCTCACACAATGTTAAATGTACACATTGTTTTGCTTAGTGTTGCACATTCCAGAGCATTCTACAAAGAGCTCCCTGGTGTCTGGGTCCTCTGCAACCTGTGCTACAAGAAGAACTGACAGCCCTCCATGGTATTCTGGATGAGAGAAAATCACCAGAATCTCTGAAAGACAAATAGGTCTGACCTGGGAAGAAAAACAACTATTCTGAGTCTACAGAGGAAAGGCCAGAAAAGACCAGAAGAGAGATGCAAACTGGAGAGCGATCTCACAGACGACCACTTGGGAGTCTGGAGCAGCCTCTGGGCTCAAGAGGCTGCACGCATCCCTGCGTTTCACTTGCCTGTCTCTCCAGGATCTTCTTCCTCTCCATTTCCTGTTGTCTTTTCTTTTTCAGTTCCTCAAACTGTTCTCTGGTTGGCAGTGACATCAAACCCAGCAGCTTTTCCTGTAGGGAGTCACGAACAAGTTTTGTATTTAAATTCTTTTAGGAAGAAGATAAGCCTAATGAAGTCTGTTTATAAGATCCCATCCAAGCCCCACACCCCCGCAACCCCTTCCCTGCTCTATGTTTCTCCACAGCACTTTTCCCCATCTTATAAACTATACGTTGTAGTTGTTTCTTGTCTATCTCCTTCCAGAAAAAAAGGTTTTGAGAACAGGAATGTCTTTTTGCTTGTGGCAGGACACGCAGCACCTATCACATTGCCTGGTAGACAGCAGGCACTCACCAAGTGACTGCTGAATACAACACTAGTCAAAAGGAGAGGGGGCCTAATTCTCTGCAATACGGTGCTGGAAAACCAACCCAACAGGGCTTCGCTAGCTTGCTCGGTCATTAAGCCCCAGATATGGTTCACTGTGGCTCTCCCAAAGGGTGTTCCAGACAGAAGCAACTCAGCTCTAAACAGCCAGGGTTAGTCTGCCCATGAACAATCAGCTGTTTCCTCCCAAGGAATAGCCCAGGAAGAGTCCCTTGGGAGCTTATCCTGAGGAAGAAATGGCATGTATCAGTATGTCTGTCAGGCTACAGTCACACCAGAAAAAGCAGGAATCTATCAGATGACCAATGAAAGGGGAATAATTAAAGGATGATGCACAGAAAGTCATATTCTATAGCCATTCAAGCAGTAACTGTTTACTTTGTTTTTTAAAATTTATTTATTTGATAGAGAGAAACAATGAGAGAGGGAACATAAGCGGGGGAGTGGGAAAGGGAGAAGCAGGGTTTCCACTGAGCAGGAAGTCCGATGTGGGGCTCGATTCCAGGACCTAGGAATCATGACCTGAGCCAAAGGCAGATGCTTAACAACTGAGCCACCCAGGCGCCCCAAACAGTAATTGTTTAAATGAAGAATATGGGGGCGCCTGGGTGGCTCAGTGGGTTAAGCCGCTGCCTTCGGCTCAGGTCATGATCTCAGGGTCCTGGGATCGAGCCCCGCATCGGGCTCTCTGCTCAGCGGGAAGCCTGCTTCCTCCTCTCTCTCTGCCTGCCTCTCTGCCTACTCGTGA
>NW_019154094.1:43944399-44072719 GCF_002288905.1 Enhydra lutris kenyoni | reverse complement strand
TCTCTGTCAAATAAATAAATAAATAAATAAATAAATAAATCTTAAAAAAAAAAAATCTTAAATGAAGAATATGTAAGAAGTACTTATGATATAAAATTCAGTGTTAAAAAGACATAAATTTATAAATATGCACTAATCATAACTACTTTATATAACAAATACAAATGAAAAAAAGAGGAAAATATACCAGAATGATATGTGATGGTATTAAGGACATAGAATTAAGAAGTTTTTACTTTTCTCTGTAATCCAGATTTTTCTCTAAATCTGGCATAATTATATTTACAATTTTAAAAAATAATAAAGGTACAAATAGAGGACAAACCATTGGCACGGTCTGCCTTCTGAGAGGCAGAAAAGCAGGGGAGGCAAATGAGCCGTTTCTGACACCACAAGATGCTTTACCTGCACAAAAAGTGTAGCTGAGTATCTGATCATCCTCTGCAGCCGCAAAGTGTTTGGATGTGGTGGTGGGTCCTGGTTCAAGCCTAAGGTTAAGATCTTCTTACTGAATCGGGACAAACACATCAATGTAACAGGCGTTGCCAGCCCCAGAAACAAGGGTGAAATCTCTGAGTTGCAGGGCTTTTGTGCCAGGACCGTCCATGGAAGAAGTGGGTTAAAGACTCCCACGGAATGTCCTTGAAGGCAAAATCCATTCCTCACCCTCTGGTCCTAGCTAGGGCCCCTGACACAGCATGGGGTATCTAACCATCACTCAGCCATCGAGGAACTTACCACACACGCAGTCAGTTCATGGTGAGTTCACCAACTTCATGGGTAAGTGACCTATACCTGGTTTAATATCCTGGTGTCACTATCTTAAAATTCTTTTTTTAAGGGAGCAGGCCCTGGGGGGCCAGTGAGGGACACCCTGGGCCCCTGGATTGGGTTGAGGTGGGGAAGGCAGGAAGCAACTGGCTTTGCCAGGCCGGTGCACAAGCTGAAACTGGGCCAGGGGGGTTGTAGACCGTGCTGGGGGCAACACTGGGCAGCAGGGGGCTGCAGTCACTTTGAGACCCGTATCTTAAAATTCTTAATAATCCTGACCAGGACTTGTGTTTTCATTTTGCACTAGGTCCCACAAATTATGTGTTCAGTCCTGTACAGATGGACGAACAAGGCTTCCTCATCTCAGTTCTCCCTCTGAATCACTATACTTTCTACACCTCAAAGGGCTAATTTAACCCCAACAGCCAGCCCATGGTTAAAAAGCAGCTCTCGACTTGAAGAAAGAATCTGGGTTTCTATCCTGGCTCCATGGCTTTGCCAGTTGTGATGCATCTTCTCAACTACAAAGTAAGGGTATTAATGCCTACCGCACCAGCTAACTTTGACTGAATAAATGAGATGTGGATACAACCAACGGCTGGCATAAAGATGGTGTCAATAATCAGTTCCTATTTCTCTAATATTAATGAACATCAGAAACCTAAACCAAGTTACTGAGATGTGTTGCGTGCCAGAGCGGGCACCCATCTCAGCCTGCTCCTCACACACACGCCCTGTCACCAGGACTCTGGGTACGCTCGGGCCTGCCAGCCACCCACCCCCTCACTGAAACAGCACTTCCTCCACTCAAGGCAGCAAGTCAGACATCACCTCCCAGGTCTCACCTTAAAGCATCTATGAGTTCGTACACTTTCTGCACTTCCACTCGAAGGTCACCGGCATGTTCCAGATTGTAGGTTGTCTCCCCAGCACTAAAGAAAAATCATGGAAATGTTTCATTCAAGTTTCACCATGCTGACTAGAGAGTGGTGTGGAAAAGGGCTCTAAAGGTTTAGGGTCTTACAAAGGGAGAAACAGCTAATTCTCTCCAAGTGGTGTTATTTCACACTCTTGTACATAATGCAGGGCTCATTCCTTTAAGTGCTAATCAACTGGAAGCTGTTTTTAATTTGCAGACGCCACAGGGACAGATTTGTGCCTAGGCCTTTAAGGACTAGCTCTTAATGCTCATCACCAAAATAAATGCAAATGAATCTGCTTCAGCCTACTTTCCCTGAACAATTTCATCATACCTAGTAAGACATAAGAAGTGGCTTACTAAATAAGCAGGTTACCCTGCATCCGAGGAGAAAGCAGCGGGCTTTTCTCACTCAAAGACTATCCCCAGGGAGAATACGAATAACGAGAAAGCTGACCAAGGAATACCCAGCACCTAGCCATACCCAGCACGGCACTGTATCAATTGCCAACACTCCTGAGCCTCATAAACAACTGCTCCCCACATGAGAAAGGCACTTGGACACCAAATAAAGCAGGGAGGAGACAGGGGATAACCGCCGAGGGTGGAGCAGGGGACTGCAGGGAAGGGCAACGTGGCTTCATTCCACTTAACTCAGAGGAACAATAGCTGTTATTATGGGATCTAAGAACTGTTTGTTTACAAAGGTGTCACTCTGTCAGGCCTGAAATGCAAGTGCAGTTATGATGGCTTATTTTTAGCCTCAGTGACGAGCACATGGCCAAGCTGCATCAGTGCCCATTGAAAAGAAAATGACTTCACAAGATCCTGCAGCTGTTAATGCAGCCCCAGCAATGGCCACTCGGCTCCCATCCTGAGGCAGCAGCAATTTAAGTTAAATAAGCAGAAAGGGCTGCTGTGCTGACCTGGTTTACCATCCACAAGACAGCCCTAGCTGGAAAAATCTCAGTGTGTGTTATAATTGGAGGATCCAATAAGGTGGTTTCATCATCTCAAACTGCACAGTTTGCAAAAAGAACATCAGAGCAGAACTGGGAATACTTGCACTTTGTCTTGATATCTCCAAGTCACATGGAAAATAACAAGGTTGGCTCAAATCTGAGAGCACCGCCCCCACCCCTACCTGTCTCAGTCACGTGGACCAAACGTATTCCCCACAGGGTACCTATCACGTCTGGTTACCTTGCTCATGATTTGTTCACTCACTTATGGCTGTGCTCTCATGGTGAAAAAGCTCCAGGGCAGCGGACACGGCCTTCACTGTTCATTGCTACAGCCCCTGTACCTAAAATAGTACTTGGCATACAACTAGCGTTCAGTAAATATCCACTGAATGAATGAGGGAGTAAAATGAGCTTAAAGCCCTTTAGAACCAGTCTTTGGAGAACGAGTAGGAGTTAGACATCTGGAAATGTGCTCAGCAATGGTAGTTTCCCAGCTGGATGGGGAGGCCCAGTGACCCACAGCTGTGTCTGAGGCACAAAGCAAGAAAAGCAACAGACTCAGGGGAAGGAGCCCCCTGGGGAACGACGTCATGAGGGAAAGCTGAGTGCCAGCTCAGACTGCCAGGAACACAGTTCTCCTTGCTGACATCCAGGAAGAAGATAGTCCTTCTCTAATTTCAAACCAGTGGGCACAGGTGGGAGGAGGGGTGTTGATTCCTGTAAGTTCCAGGTAGGAGAAGAGCATGAGATAGGTGCTCCAAGCCAAGGATCCTCCATTTAGGGGAGGCAGATAGAATCACTTGAGCTGCTTCTCCCAACCTATCCATAGGGAGGCTATATGCTTCACTAATCAAAATTATTGCTCAGTGAACTGCAGGTAGAAAAGAAAATGCGTCCTTTCCTCCTGTTCTTCAGAACCAGTGCTCTTGGAATGAAAAGAGGAAGAATGGGGCAAGGAAGGTGCAAATATAAGGGAAGAGAGGCCCTAAGACTGTGGTGGATGGGAGGGCTGGAGAAAGAGGGTGTCCTCGCCTTATACCGTCTGCTGCCAGGGGCTGCAGACACCCAGTTGCTAGGACTGGAGGAAATGGTGGTGGTCCACAATGGTTTCTCTACTTCTTTTCTGTTCCCTTCCCTCTTTCCCCTCCCCATGGGCTGGCACACACTGGGGGAAGGAACAAGAACAGGAAGAGCCCCAGAACAAGAGTAGAGGCAGGGAGACATACAAGAGAAGGGGTGTGTTTGGCACAAACCAACTGGGTTTAGTTGCTCATACTTTGTAAGTCAGACATTTACAGACTCATAAGACCCTTAAGGACTGTGTAAATGAAAAAGTTCGCTTTCTTTTCATGTGAGATGCACACAATAGACTTAGAATGTGGTCACTGACATCATGAAGGAAAAGACAAGCTTTGTGTTTTTTGTTTTTAAGTAGGCCCCATGCCCATCATGGGGCTTGAACTCACAACCCTGAGATTGAGAGTCCCATGATCTACTGACTGAGCCAGTCAGGAGCCCCAAGCTTTGTTTTATGGAGACAATATAACACACTGCCACAGCAAATGGGCAACTGAAAATACAGGTTTGCTCTAAACAAGACACATTTAGGGCACCTGGGTGGCTCAGTTGGTTGGGCATCTGCCTTCAGCTCAGGTCATGATCCTGGGGTCCCGGGATCAAGTCCCACACTGTGTTCCCTGCTCGGCGAGGAGCCTGCTTCTCCCCCTGCTTGTGCTCTGTCTTTTGCTCTCTCTCTAATAAATAAATAAAATCTTTAAAAAAAAAATAAGACACATTTAATTCCACATGCATCACTACAAAGGTGGCAGGTGGGTAATACAGGCTAAAGACAAAGGCAGATAATCCTCACATGGAGAGCACTGGATCCCATAAATGCTTTTCTGCAGGTTGGGAAAAGACTTGCTGCAACCTGATTCTAGTGGTAGCACTTCAAATTCTAGCTCACGTACCACTACCCTGCGGAAGGAGCAATGCTCTTAAGAGAGTGTCAGCATATTTTTTCTGTAAAGGACCAGATAATATATATTTTTAGCTTTGCAGGCTAGATAGTGCCGGTCACAACTATTCAACTCTGCCGCCAAAGCTGCAGTTTGCAGCTACAGTCAAACAAATGGGCATGGCTATGCACCAATAAAATTTTATTCATTAAAAGAAAAAAGGGTGCCTGGGTGGCTCAGTTGGTTGGGTGACTGCCTTCGGCTCAGGTCATGATCCCAGAGTCCTGTGATCGAGTCGCGCATCAGGCTCCCTGCTGGGTGGGTAGCCTGCTTCTCCCTGCTCCTGTCCTCTCTCACTATCTCTGTCTCATTCTCTCCAATAAATAAATCTTTTTTTAAAAAATGGCAATATCAAGCGTTGGCAAGGATATGGAGAAACTGAAAAGCACATGCATTGCTGGCAGAAATGTAAAGTGGCAGTTGTCTTGGAAAACAGTCTGGCAGGGCCTCAAGAAGTTTAAAACCTACAACTGCCATATGACCCAGCGATTCTACACCTAGGTAGAAACCCAAATGAAATAGAATTATATGTCCACACAAAAACTTTTACAGGAATATTCACTGAAGTGGAAAAATCCAAATGTTCATCAACGGACTAACAGGTACACAAAATGTGGTGTATCCATACAATGCATTTGCGTGAGTGGAATGGAACCCTAACACGTGGGGCCACAAGGGTGAATCTTGAAAACACTACACTATGTGAAAGAAGCCAGACAAGAAGGATTATGTGTTTATACGAAATGTCCCAAAGAGGCAAGTCCATAGACAGAAAGCAGACCAGTGGATGCCAGGGAGAGGGAAATTTGCTGTGACTACTAACGGGGGTGGGCTTTCTCTGGATGATAAAAGTGGTTTGGACAGTGATGATGGTTTTATGACTCTGTGAGGAACCACTGACCTGTACACATGAAAAGGGTGCATAAATTATTATTAAATTTTTGGTGTGTAAATTAGATCTTAGTTAAAAAAAGAAACAGGTGGCAGGCTAGATTTGGCCCGTGGGCCGTAGTGTGTCAACCGCTGCTCTAAAGGAAATGCCTGCTCTAAGCCCTGACGCCTGGTGCCAGCCTGAAGCAGTATTCCCCGGGGCAGCACACGAGGCGCACTGTCCCCGCTCACCTCCAGTGCCTACTGTCTTGAGGACCCTCCTCAGCCTGCTCCATCGCAACTGGGGTCCCTTGAACATGGCTACCGAGGACTGTAACACGTGCCACACAGAAATACAAACATGACAAAGATTCCCCAGAGTTGGTTACAGAAGGAAAGCAGAGCCAGAACTAAGATTGTAATTTTCAGCTACTGAGGAACTACCCTAAAAGTACCCACAAACAGTCATCACTGAGTTAGAAAAACAGAGGAATAGCTTACTTTAATGATGCTGCCATCCTGATGTATTCAGGAGCTTTTTGGTCAACTTTCTCCATGCAAAGTCGTAATTTCTAAGGACAAAACAAAAGAGGTGAGTGGTGCTCTCAAGGTACAAACAAGTTATGCCGCATCAATAGAGAGTTAACATGTACAATTTCCAGGGTGCCTGCTGGCTCAGAGCACACAACTATTAGTCTCAGAATTCTGAGTTCAAGCCCCACATTGGGAGTGGAGTCTACTTTAAAAAAATTTTTGTTTAAATGTACAGTTGGAAATATGCAGTGTTTTCTTGTTCGTTTTTATTGTTGTTACCAATTTCCTGATTTACAGACCTCCTTTACATGCAGTAAATCTTGTAGGAAGGAAGGAAAGTGAGGGCAGAACTTCTGACAGGATGTTTTTGCAGGGAGCAAAGCCTTCCAGGACACAAGCCAATGAGTTTACCAAGGCAGAGGAAAGGAATTGGTGGCTACATTCTTTCTCTGCCAGGTGATGAAAGATACTAGCAAAAGGCATTGCCAGGGCTCACTTCAAAAATGAAGGAAGGAGGGTACGCCTGGGTGGCTCAGTTGGTTAAGCGTCTGCCTTTGGCTGAGATCATGATCCCAGGGTCCTGGGATCAAGGCCCGGATCGGACTCCCTACTCAGCAGAGAGCCTGCTTCTTTCTCTCCCACTCCCCCCGTTTGTGCTCTTTGTCAAATAAATAAATAAAATCTTTTTTAAAAAGTAAAGGAAGGAAAAAACAGGGTGGCTATTTATAAAAATGAGTTATCAGGTCATGAGCTCCATACTTAGGATGGATAATGGCTACATCTGTAGCTCAGGGCAGGGTTTCATTAACACCATTTCTAGTAGTCTAAGTATTTTTGTGGTGATTCCAGAAATGCAGCCATTATGACCCACAGATCTGCTAAGAGTGACCACTCAGTGATCGACAGACAAATATACAGATGGCCCCTGACTTAACAATGGTTAGACTTTATGTTTTTTCAACTTCACAACGGTGCAAAAGCGATGGGCGAATGTAGAAACCGTAGTTGGAACTTTGAGTATGGCTCTTCACCCAGGCTGGCGACATGCAGAACACTTTCCCACGATGCTGGGCAGTGTCAGCGGCCACAGCTCCAGGCCACGGGATCACAGGGTCAGCCACCAATACCCTTACAGCCATCCTGTACTCCTACAACTTTTTTTCACTTTCAGCACAGTATTCAGTAAGTTACATGATATACTCAGCACTTTATGATCAAACAGATTTGAGTTAGCGGATTCTGCCCAACCGCAGGCTGATGTCAGTGTTCCCAACATGGTTAGTGGAGGCCAGGCTCCCACACTGGGGGGTTTGGTGTATTAAAGGTACTTTCGACTTCCGATGTTTTCAATTTGGGATGACTTTATCAGGATGTGGCCCGGATGGAAGTGGAAGAAGGCCTGGGTGTTCTTCTGCTCAGGGTTCTACATGAGCTGCTACCTCCGCCAAGCTGATCTCCCCTTCCCATCTCCAGACACCTGCCTATGAAATCTCCAGCTGGCTAATCCTTCTCAGCCTGCAGGTCCCCCTGGCCACTGGGAGACTAAGGCAGACTCATGCCCTGACTCTGAATCCCGTTTTTGCATGGCATATGTTCCTCTCTTTCAAAGTATGCATCTACCGAATGTGTTTTGGGATTGCTGGTGGTAATGACAGCAGAGGCATCTGAATGGACTTAAAAGGGAAGCTCTCTGCCCATGGGCAGTCACTCAAACCTATAAAGCCTGAAGCTCCCAAGTGAGTTTCCCAGGACTCTTCTGGCCCACTGTTCATACCTGCTCCAACTCCACTACCCCTCATCCACAAATCCTGTCCACACAGCATGGCAACCATCCTTCCTCCTCTTGCCCCTGGGCCACCAAAGTCTCCAACCTCCTGCTTTCAAGTGGGCAAGGAGTGGTGACGGAACAAGGTTATTGCAACATACCCAGGATGACTCTGTGAATCACCCATGGCCCTGGCTAGGAAACCATACCAAGGCCCTTCAGCAGAAACTAAAAATGATTCAAAGGAACGACTTCCCAAAGCATTCTCCAAAATATGCAGGCGTGTACAAAATCAACAGGCAAATCTGCATCTCGAATCAGACCCAGGGCCAAGCACAGTGAGTCACCTCATAGAGCTTTACAATGTCGGGGGTGTGCTCCTTCTCATCAATCTGCTGCTCTCTCTTGAGCAGCGTGTCCTTGCAGTGTGTACAGCAGCGGATCCGGTCGTCATCCTTTTCATCCAGGACGGAGCTTACACTGCTCACGCTGCTGATACTGCCCCGGCGGGAGCCATGGACACTGTTGGGTGACTGGCTGGGGCTGGTGTGGGTGCTCAGGGAATCTTTGCTGGCACTGGTGAGCTTGTCTGTAAAGCACAACACAAGACAGTTGGCAGTGAGCCTGCAGCCTCCAATCACCCCACCGCTCACAACAGAGGAGCGGCCACAGGCGCTGATCCAGGCTGTGTCTATGGGCAAGAAGCACCACACCTTTGCCTTCCCAAGGTCAGGCTCTGGTGGGAGGGACTCCCACTGCCAGCCAGGAACAAGCCAGACAGCCAAGGAAGGTCTCTCCTTGAGGCTCTGAGGCCCGTTCCTAACCTGACCCAACACAATCCACTTTCTCCCCAGACTATCCTGACAGACTTCCCCACTCCCAAACATCTGACTCCTGCCCCTTCCAAAGCTCAGCTTCCAGAAGCCCTACTCTATTCCTTGAGGCAAAAACAATATGCCCTTCCTATCAGGTCCTACCATGTCATCCCTCTTGGAGCACTTTCTGCTTTTCTCCCTGTATAACAATTCTTTGTACACCCAGAGCTGCTCTATGAATCTGTGACTCTGGGAGGGTAGGAACTGTCTTATTCATACTTGTACCCCAATATAACCAACAGGGCTATCCCACAGCAGCTGCCCAGTAAATGTTAATTAGCAAGATAAGGAAAGTGAATAGTGTTTCAAAAGCATTGCTTATGAAGTCTCAGGTGAGACAGAAAGTCAGTCTCAGGGAGAAAGGGAAGGTATCAAGGTAATGTGTGCCTGCTGGATGTCAGAACTGGACAGAGGAAGCATCTCCTTCTATCCCACGTTGTCCAGATGATTGTAGCTAACAGCATAAGCAGAGTCAGCGGAACTCCCCAGGGTTGTGAAACTACCCCAAATGTCCCAGAATTGGCCTAAAGCCCATGAGATCACCTTTGGCAACTTTTAACCAGCTGAGACTCAAAGTTCTAGACCCTCTGGTTCCACCTAACCTTGTAGCCACCATCCGCATAATTCTCAAACATGTCCTCTATACTCCCCCAACTATTCTATCCTTCTCATCTACTAACCTTCCCCCAGGGCCCTCCCACGGCTTCACTCCTACTCTGCACTCTACCCAGGATCTCTCCTGCCCTACCTCTTTGCAATCCTGGCTGTCTTTTAGGCTCTTCTCAAACATCACCTCCCAAACCTGAGCATCCACACTCTTGATTCCTTCAGCACTCAGTGTCGCTCATATTATGATGTTACAGTCTGTTCTATATGACAATAAACTGTGACTTTTATTTCAAAGGAAAGGATTAGCCTGCTGCTCATTTTCTAAGACTCTTTCTTATAGTCTCCTCTCAAAGCCTCAGCTGCCACTTCCAAGCAGAGCTGACAATGATTTGGTCAGCTCTCCTGGGTGTCTGATGCAACTTCTCTCACAATACTTATCTCTTTATAAAGCAATTATTTGTAAGTCTGTATCCTCTGCTAGATGCTAGACCTTTTACGGGAATGGACAATGCCTTATAATCCGTAGGTGGGCAAACATGACTTGTAAACCAACTCCAGCCTGCTCTTGTATGGCCCTAGAGCTAAATATGGTTTTTAAAAGGTTGTTTAAAACCTTTTTCAAAGGTTATTTTAAAAGGTTGTTTAAAAAAAGAAGAAGAAATGTCACAGAAACCATCTGTAGCCCATAAAGCTTAAAATATTTACTATCTGATCTTTTACAGAAAAAGTTTGCCAGCCCTTGTTACCCACCACTACCTATAGCAGGCTTCATGGAATCAATAAATGAATGGATGAAGATCCCTTGGGACATTCACTTAAACAAAAACATTCAAAAAATCACCCATTAGTGATCAGCAAACAAACTAGTCACAATATCAGGGTCCAGGGCCCTGCATCCATGTTACCTACTTGCAAAAGGGAGGCTGATGAGCTCCATACACTTCTTGCACATAATAGACCCACAGAGGCGGCAGTGGTGGCGGCGGTTACGGATGCTGAACTTATTCCCACAGTCTGGACAGAAAGGGACATCCTGGTCGTTGACCCAAGGCACCACGGACTTTTCTATTGCTTTGGGAAGAACAAAACAAAAATCCAACAGAAAAGCTAGCCATTTGAAAAAGAGGTTTGGTCAGGGAGAAAGATAAATAGAATGAATGTGAGCAAAACTCTAGAGTTACCTCGTATCTTAGCGGACTCAGTATTCGTTCTATCAAAGGCAGTGAGCTGACAAGGAGAAAACAGTGCCAAATGGAATTAAACAGGTGATGTCAAACTTTTCACAGGCAAGAAGCATCAAGCAGGAATTCACACGTCTTCATTTTGTAAGTCTCATCTGTCATCCCCAACCCCACCAAGTCACGAAAGCAACTTCACATTGGACAGAGTATTAGCTTTGCATCTAGAAGGCAGCTCCCTTCCCCATGACCTGGTTCCCACTCTTTATTGTCGGTTCTCCATTTAGGCAAGAACCAGGGGTAGCAAGGATGTGGTAGGTGTGGCAACTGAAAGCAATGGGGAACTCCTGATTCTCCATGGTCCTCCCGGACCATGAAACTGGCAATTTATTTCTGCCCTACAAAGTATGCATCAAGAACTGTACCCGCAGTTGCTACCATGCCCACCATACAATCCAGGTTATACACAACAAGCATTTCTAGGGTCAAAGTAGAACGGAGTGATTGTGGGTGTTGAAGACACACTCTGGTACCACAGACAACAAGGCCCAATCCAGATGTTCCCACACTGAATGCTGACTGTGGATGAGTACTCCTCAAAGACCCTGTCACCAGCTTCTGTTTGTTATTGAGTAAACACAGGCCCCACTGCATGACTATACTCTGGACACCCAAGAGAGGAAATAATTTGAAGGTAGAAAGGTTTTCCAAGCAGCCAAGTGGGCTTCAGAGGAAGGAAAAGGAAAGCTGGATGTGTGGTAAGTCTGTCAACCTGGGCCATCTCCTACAGTAAAACCAGCCCAGGCTACAACTGTCTACCATGTCTACCACTGTCTACGCCTCTCTAGGTAGGCTCAAGGTGGGGCATTTCTCTACCAGCATCAAATACATACAACACACATGATACAACGGCAGAAATACAACTTTTTTTTCTCCCAGACAATTTATACTTGCAGAAAAAAAAAGTTTTAAAACAACAAAATTTACCTTCTCTAACCTGATTATTAATTTATTGACTTCAACAACATAGTGGTCAATTCTGGCAGCTCGGTGTTTTTTGAAGTCAGAAAGATGGCTTCTCACAGCACCTAGAAGGACAGAAAATGGGGAGATAAACAACATGTCATTTCTCTGAGAAAGCCCCTCTCCCTTGATGCTTATCTTCGATGAACTTTATTTTATTTTAAGATTTTATTTATTTATTTGACAGACAGAGATCACAAGTAGACAGAGAGACAGGCAGAAAGAGAGGAGGAAGCAGGACCCTGGGACCATCACCCGAGCTGAAGGCAGAGGCTTTAACCCACTGAGCCACCCAGGCGCCCCTTTATTTTATTTTTTAAAGATGACTTTGTATAGTTTTAAGATTGTATTTATTCATTTATTCATTTAAGAAAGAGACAGAGAGTGCAAGAGCTGGGGAGGAGCAGAGGGAGAGGGAGACAGAATCCCAAGCAGACTCTGCACTGAGCACAGAGCCCAACATGGGGCTCAATCCCAGGACCCTGAGATCATGATCTGAGCCGAAAACAAGAGTTGGACACTTAAACAACTGAGCCACCCAGGTGCTCCTATACTCAATGAATTTTATTTATTTATTTATTTATTTATTTGTCTGTTTATTTATTTATTTTAAGGTTTTATTTATTTGAGAGATAGACAGAGAGACAGAGATAGCGAGAGAGAGCACAAGCAGGGAGTAGAGGGAAAAGCAGGCTCCCCACCAAGCAGGGAGCCCAACCTGGAGCTCAATCCCAGGACCCTGAGATCATGACCTGAGCTGAAGGCAGATGCCCAACCAACTGAGCCACCCAGGCGCCTCTTCAATGAATTTTAAACCCAAGTAGAAATTCAAGGAGTTTATAGAGTCTTACTAAAAATTCAAAGACAAGCAAATGGAAACAAATTTGCTAAAATGTTAACCATGGTTACTTTGGAGGCCACAAAGCTCAATACCAGAGACCTCAGAGAATGGGGGAGGAAAGCCTGGACTGGAGCCTGCCTGTGCTCAGATTTCAATTTTGCCATATACTGTGTGACCTTGAACAAGTTCTTTAATGTTTGTGTAATTTGGGAGTACTCATCTACAAAATGGGGATAACAGTAGTACCTACTCCACAAGGTTGTTACGAGGATTAAAAAGTTAAAATTTATGAAGTCCTTAGAATACTGGCACATGAATTTTTGGTAAAAAGGACAGTAACATTATGGGCAATTTTTAAAAATCTCTCATACTTTTCTGTGCTTTCCAAAGTTGGTATGTTATGGTTTTGCATCAGAATAAAAACAGTCCTTCTCAAAATAGCCCCCAAAAGGTAAATGCTAACAGATGTCACTGGAAGAGCTGGTTAAACTGATACCTTGATCAGCTCAGCAGCAAAGATCCAGGACAAAACTTCTTACACAAATGGAACCAAAAAGCTTCTTGTTTCAGCATCACTGAAATATTCCTTCTTCCAAAACACCAACCCACCCCAGCTGCCCCCACCCCAGCACCCAGTCCACTTTCTCTTCCCAAGCATGGCCTGTTCCCCTCTAAGTTGTGCGCCCCCTGGAGCTTCTCACATATTACACTCTGCACTATCCTTGCTCTTTTCTCCCCTAACCATACTCTCTAACACCTAAATTTTAGTTTCAAATTCTTATGTGTGACCATAGATTTTTTTTTTTAAGACTTTATTTGACAGAGAGAGATGGAGCTCGAGTACACAAACAGGCAGAGGGGCAGGCATAGAGAGAAGCAGACTCCCCCTGAGCAGAGAGCCCAACATGGGGCTCAATCCCAGGATGCCAGGATTAATACCAAAAGCAGGTGCTTAACCGATTGAGCCACCCAGGTGCTCCAGCATGACCACAGATCTTAACTTTTAAAATTTGCCATTCACTTGACCTTCCACAATTGTAACTTCCTCCAGTTACTGAAACTGGTGAGTTAATCAGAAAATTGCCCTGATAATTTAACACTGGCAATCAAGAAGCAGGCTCTCAAAAAGCTAATAAGAATTCACACGCCTGAAATTTCTTCTTCATGTTTCAAATCAACTTTCATATGTAACTCATTACTATATGTATACTAACACATGCTTTATTAATTTCAGGTGTACAACATACTCATTTGAAAATTTTTTGTCAATTTTTTGTTAATTTTAAGTAACTCTACACCCAAAAAAGTGCTTGAACTCACAATCCTGAGATCACAAGTCCCACACTCATTTGACTGAACTAGTCAGGAGCCCTGATTTGAAAATTTCTTAAATTTTTATTTACTTTTACTATTTTTCTTACTAAAGTGTAATTAACAATGTTACATTATACTGTGTTATTTTTATTTTTTCTTTTTAAAAAAGATTTATTTATTTATTTGCGAGAAAGAGAGCACAGAAGGGAAGGGAGGAAGAAGCAGACTCCCCGCTGAGCAGAGAGCCCAATGCAGAGCTCGATCCCAGGACCCTGAGATCATGACCTGAGCCAATCATGACCTGAATCAAAGGCAGATGCTTAACCAATGAAGCCACCCAGCACCCCATATACAGTGGTTTGTTTTTGTTTTTGTTTTTAAAGATTTTATTTATTTGTCAGAGAGGGGACTCAATGAGGGGCTCAATCCCAGGACCCTGGCATCATGACAAGAGCTGAAGGCAGACACTTACCAACTGAGCCACCCAGGCATCCCTATAATGTTATTTTTATTTTTTTTAAGATTTTATTTATTTATTTGACAGAGAGAGAGAGATCATAAGTAGGCAGAGAGGCAGGCAGATAGAGAGAGGGAAGCAGGCTCACTGCTGAGTGGAGAACCTGATGTGGGTCTCGATTCCAGGACCCTGAGATCATGCCCTAAGCCGAAGGCAGAGGCTTAACCCACTGAGCCACCCAGGTGACCCCCTATAGTGTTATTTTTAAAGCCATTTTCTCCTGTTATGATGAAAATGTTTCCACTCTCCAATATGGTAGGCACTAGCCACAGGTATAGATTGAGCACTTGAAATATGGCTAGTGTATGATTGAGGAAATTACTTTTAATTTTTGTTTAATTTTAATTTACTTAAATTTAAATAGCCACATATAGTTAGTGCCTATCTTTTTTATTTTTTAAGATTTTATTTATTTATTTGATAGACAGAGATCACAAGTAGGCAGAAGGGGCAGGGAGCAGGCTCCCTGATGAGCAGAGAGCCCAGTGCGGGGCTCAATCCCAGGACCCTGGGATCATAACCTGACCCGAAAGCAGAGGCTTAACCCACTGAGCCACCCAGGTGCCCAAGTTGGTGCCTATCTTATCAGATAGTGCAGTTCTAAGATTGTTCTCATCCAAAAAGACATATCAATTGTGGCCCTATAAGAAGAATATGGTAACTGACTCTGCGTAAATATCAATTCTCCTTAGAGCCTGTTTCCTCATCTGTAAATGGGAACGAGCATCATGACCCATTCCACCTCATGAAGCTTTTGTGAAAGATGCAAAAGATAATGAATATGAAAGTATAATAAAGCCTTAGGAGGAAAACATTTATCCATTGCATGGACAGAAAAGAAAATTAAGTTTTGTTATCATACAACAGTTAAAGGACATGTAAAATTAGCTAGCTCAAATTCATGTGGCATTTTTGGTAATACCTCTATTGAGATATTATTCACAAACATACAATCCACAACTTAAAGCTTACAAATTTCATGGTTTTTAGCATATTCAGAGTTGTATAACCATCATCAAAAGTAAATCTTAGAACATTTTCATTACCCCACAAAGATGATTAAAAAATAAAAAAAGATTTTATTTATTTATTTGAGAGAAAGAGAAAGGGAAAGCACAGAGGGAAAGTGAGAGGGAGAAGCAGACTCCCTGCTGAGCAGGGAGCCCAATGCGGGACTCGATCCCAGGACCCTGAAATCATGACCCGAGCCGAAGGCAGATGCTTAACTGACTGAGCCATCCAGACGCCCCATGATGATTATTTTAAAAGTCAGTGATGGTATCATAATAATGTGTTTCAGAAAATTCTGTTGCATAAATAAATCAGTGAGTGCCTCCTGTTAGGCAGATAATATCCCATGTGAGAAGAGACAGCCTAGTCAATGGAGTCTCTGCCTGGACTGATGTCAAACACCTAGACTCCCAGCTCAGTTCTGTAGTTTCTTAGCGGTTTGACTCAGGGCAGGTCCCCATCCAGTGCCATGAGGATTAAATGAGTATGCATGTAAAACAGTTAATGCACTGCCTAACACAAAGCAGATGCTTAGCTCATTCTGATCCATTTTTGCCACCTTCTGGGACATAAGGTCCATGAGAAACTTAGACCATTCTGGTTACTGATGCCTAAGCTAACTTTTTTTTAAAGATTTATTTATTTTAGAGCGACAGAGTGAGCATGTGATTGGGGGGAGGGGCAGAGGGAGAGGATCTTCAAGCAAACTCCCACTTAGTGCAGAGCCTGGACACAGGGCTCAATCGCATGACCTGTGTGAGACCATGACCTGAGCTGAAACCAAGAGTCGGACACTTAACTGACTAAGCCATCCAGGTACCCCAACCCCACTTTTTTTTTCTCAGCTAACTCTTAAAACATCACCAAGAACTAGGACACCTGGGTGGCTCAGTCGGTTAAGCATCTGCCTTCAGCTCAGGTCATGACCAAGTCCCCCATCAGGCTCCTGCTCTGCAGGGAGTCTACTCTCCCTCTGCTTACCACTCCCTCTTCTCATGCTCTCTCTCTCTCTGACAAATAAATCTTTAAAAAAATATATCACTGAGAACATATAGATGTGCAAACATTTGCTGAATGAATGCACAGAACTTCTTACCTAATTCCTGGGGTTCCCACATGTAAGGGTCAACCCCTCCATAACTGAAAGACTCATATCCTTGCGTCCCTGATTCTGCTCGGTCATCTCCTTCTCGTTTCAACAGCCTGTTCTTGGCTTTCTTAGCCTTCTGGACAAGACCTTGAAAAATGAAACAAACACCATAAATGAATCCATAAACACCTAGTAAAAAGTCAGAGGAAATCTCAAAATACAAGAGCTGATGAAATGACTATACTTTATTTAAAAATTCTGGATCCCAAATAAATTGCAATAATGAGGCCACAGTACTACAAATACCACAGAGCATTCTTTACAAGTCAGTATTAGCAGTAAGTTGGTTTATGTAGCCAATATACAGCTAAATTATTATTCATTGCCAAATTTAAGAGCCCAATTAAAGCATAAAATCAAATTCAATGAGGGGAACCAAGGCAATGGAAATGTTTTTTTTCCTAGATCTTAACTGTGGGGGTGGTTACATGGGTATATATATTTTTCAAAACTCACTGAATTGTACACATAAAAACTTATGTGTAAACTATATCTTACTTAAAGTTTTTTAAAAATTAAATTCTAGGGGCGCCTGGGTGGCTCAGTGGGTTGGGCCGCTGCCTTCGGCTCGGGTCATGATCTCAGGGTCCTGGGATCGAGTCCCGCGTCGGGATCTCTGCTCAGCAGGGAGCCTGCTTCCCTTCCTCTCTCTGCCTGCCTCTCTGCCTACTTGTGATCTCTGTCTGTCAAATAAATAAATAAAATCTTAAAAAAAAAAAAATTAAATTCTACAGTATTAATTTATTTACCCTATGGACTCACGAGTAAACACTTTTTGTTTACTTCCAGGATGGGATTCAACCAAACCAACATCCCTGGGCTAGTGTTCCCCATAATGCTTAGCTGTACACAGAGTTCTTCTTCCCCTCCTCTTTATTGAATGCATATGTGAGGACACTGACAAAAAGTTTCAAGAAACAGTTATAACACCTTCAACATAACACAAAGGGAACCAGACTTGATAAGAAGAGAAAATGAATGCTTCCTGAATTGATTCTTTGCATGTGCTGGGCACAAAACAAAGTGCTTTCAAAAACTCTGGCAAATGTGTGCTCACACTCGGAGGCAAGTGGTATCCCTACTTATAAATGAGGACATGACGTAAAGAGGGGGGAAACTTGCTGCACCCCAGATCACAGAGCTTATAAGGCAACAGGGCTACAAGTGGAAACCTCACCTGTTTAAAATGAGAACCCCAGCTCTTCCCAGCCAGCGTAATTCAAAACTATGCCTCTGCAGAACAGGGCTTTTGCCACCTGTGCTGAGGTGAAAGGACCTGCTATTTGTTAAAAAGGAACAGCAGTCAACTTGTGGGAAAAAAAATTCTTGATTCTATGTTGCTCTCATTAAGGTTCTTAAATCTTGGGTAATTATCCCTTTCTCTACCTAGAATCTAGGAGAAAATATCAGATTTATTTTACTTATTTTTTTAAGGATTTTATTTATTTATTTGACAGAGAGAGCACAAGGAGGGGGAGGAGCAGAGGGAGAGGGAGAAGCAGGTTCCTCGCTGAGCAGAGAGCCCGATGCGGGGCTCAATCCCTGGACCCTGGGATCATGATCCGACCCACAGAAAGACACTAAACCATCTAAGCCACCCAGGTGCCCCGAAAATATCAGATTTAATACAAAATACAATTCTTTTAGATTTAATAGATCAATACTTCATGGAGTTCCCACAATTTTGAAGTGCTCTGTCACCTGAATAACATTAAAAACACTACCATAGCTTTTCAAAAACCTGGGGAATGCAGATATGGAGGGGCTGGCAGGCAGAGGGGGAAACTGCTAACGGCTACTCTGAGATGCCTTCCTCCCACTGGAAAAAATAACATCCACCAGAACTAAAGGACACCATCTAAAATGCATTCAAGTAACTCTCTTAACAACATGGGAGAGAAAACTGCCTGATGTAAACAAAGGGTTAGCAAACAAGAAACTGGAGTTGGCATTCACTAATTCATTTTTGCAAACAAGACTAAACTGTGTCGGGTTAAACAGGCAGTCCATGCCATTTAACCACTTTATGAGGACAGAAGAACACTCTGGCAACCTTCCCAGGAGTAGCACTTCAAGAGGGGCCAATTAAGAACAATCCCATATGTTTTTAAAATCACAAAGCAGAAAAAAATAAATAACAACAACAAAAAAACACAAAGCAAAAGCCAATTTTCAACCACACTTTCTTAGACTTACTGTGCAAGTGCTAAACTGAAGCCAAACCAGGGCTGCAGCCCAAACTCACTGACCACCTTCTACTAATGACAAATCTATACTTTCGTTCTTTTTTTTTTTTTTTTTTTAAAGATTTTATTTATTTATTTGACAGAGAGATCACAAGCAGGCAGAGAGAGAGGAGGAAGCAGGCTCCCCTAGAGAGCAGAGAGCCCGATGCGGGGCTCGATCCCAGGACTCCGAGATCATGACCTGAGCCGAAGGCAGCGGCCCAACCCACCGAGCCACCCAGGCGCCCCTACACTTTCGTTCTTAAACTGCCTCCAAAACCTGATACCAAGGTTTGCACTTTTGGCTTCAACATTTCACTTGACAAAATCAGCAATGTCATAAAATTTCTAAAAACCAAAAGACAAATGAAGACATGACCTGCTTTTTAAAGGACTTTTCAAAAATCTTTGATGTCAATCTTTAAAACTTTCCTGATTCTGAAACCAAAGAAAACTCCCACACAAGCAAGACTTCCTTCCTGACTAGACAAATGATCATTAGACTAAAGGAATGCTTAACTCAATTTCTTAGTTCTTCTGAGGCAGAGTGGGGGAAAAACAGAGGGAAAAACACAAGAAAATCCTTTCAAGTTTTCTTCACAACTCATAAAATTTATACTCTATTATTCTTTAAGTGGATTCCCACAGCTATTATTCCCTAAGTTACCTTAAACATTTTTCCTCTAATAAACAGGGAACCACAGGAAGTTGAAGACATTGTCTAACCTGTGTACCCACTAGCATCAAAGTCTTAGTGACATCACAGTATATGACTCAGTTCAGCTCACACTCAGGCTGGACGAGCACTAAAAATCACAGAGGTCCTTCAGCTGTCCAAGGAAACCTAGATCATCAGTTTGTTCGCATTCTAGCTGTAGAACAAACTGTGATTGGAACACAGGGTCTGGTATCATCAGTGATGCCAAGTGGAAAGAGCAGCACTAGACTCAGAGGTGACAGAAGACCTGGGGTCAAGGCCTAGCTCTGCCAATTCCTATGTGACCTTGGATAAGTCACTCAACATTTCTGAGCTTCACTTTTTCTCTGCAGAATGAAACCAACCACCTTCTTGCAGAGTTTCTCTAAGAATCAGAAGAAATAATATTTATGAAAGAACTCTGAAAACCAGAAAATGCAAAACATTTTGGGAGGGGGGCCTTCTAATAGTTTGGGCTCTCTCCTCCAGCCTCTACAGACAGAAGCCACCTCATTTACCACAGCCCTCAGGATTTTGAAAATATTTGACTTTATCATGTTTCTGGACAGAGGTCATAAATATTAATGGTTTCAACAATTTTTTCTGAACTGAAAAGTGAGGCATGGAGTGGGACTATTTGATTACAGGGGGCATGTGACCCACATGTGTGGAGGCCAAATTCCACTTAGAAATACATGATCCTCCCTTCCTCTCTCACCCAACACAGAATTGTGAATACACTTCCAGACCTTTTTAATCTCATTGCCTTCAGAAATGCTGCCAGCTGGGAGAAGCAGGTGAAAGTAAGTTCTAGAGAAGTGGCATCATATTTAAGAGTTAGAATCTGAAGTTTCAGAAATGACCACTATGTATGTTAAAATTGCTTTGAAAAAAATCATTCTGATTCTCTCTATGACCTGAGGCCTGGGAAGCTCAAAAACCAAGTTTAACTTTTTGGATTATTTCTCCTTGCTTTTCAACTATGACCTTCCTTTTTCTGGGCTGCAGAGGACAACGTACAGTGAAGGAGGAAGAATGGCAGAAGGCTTGAATTTTTGACAGGGAAATGGGTGTACAATGTGCCTCCACTTTCAGAGCAAAGGAAAGGATTCTTCAAATTCTTCAAATTCTTAGAGGCTGGCAATTAGATAATTCAGTGTAGCAAGAGACAGCAAAGCATAAGAATTACATTTACTAGGTTCAAAGTTAGACCCTGCCTCACTGTGTGACTTCAGGCAACTTATCTAATTTCTCTGTGACTAGTACCCTCATGAGTAAAATATGTCTCACAGTCCAACAGTTATTGCGAGAATTAAATGAAGTTTATTCATAGGAAGGCTTTGAACAATGCCTGGCACATGGTAAACATAAGATACATGTTCATATATGTTCACTGTTATTATTATCAATTCTATTGTTTATTATATTCTGGTGGCATCATGGAAGTTAATGAAACCATCCCATGAGTTAACTCTCCCAGTAACAGAATAGGATAAGCAAAAAGTTCTTGCCTCTTACTTTTAATTTGCCCTTTGACATCACGGTCTTCCCCAGAGTGCTCTTCCTCATAATGTGACTGAAGCTGATAGAAAGACTGCAGGTTCTTCAGGCACAAAGGGCAAAGGAAGCCCTCCCTCACTTCCCCAGGGTCATCCAGAGAAGTCATAGCAGTGTCCCTTTCAACCCCTGCAAGGCAGGGGCCTCATGCCAGGAGTCAGCTTGATTCCTCCCCAAGGGACCAGGGCTCTCACAGCATTAGCTTAACCAAGCAGCACACAGATGATGGGGAAGTCGTATCATGGCCCTGGATGAGATTTCCTCTGTGGAGTAGGAGAAGCTCTGGAATAGGAAAGAAGAAGGGGAGAAGAAAAAAAAAAAAAAAAAAAAGCCAATTCAAGCAAATTAGCAGCAATTGAGAATTTTCTTTGTTCTTTTCACAGTTCAACAAGATTACTTAATGTTTGTTCACTACAAGTTTGAAAACACAAAACTGCTTTCTCAAATCCTTACACCAAAACACAAAACCTTTAAATATCTGAGAACATCACTGGACAATGGCAACTCAATGAAGTACAGAGCACAGATTTCTGAAGATAAGAAAATTGAGCTTCAAAAGCAAACAGTACCAAGGCAATTCTCTAACATTCACTCCAACTGGTCCAACTTCATAATTTGTATGCCATTTTAGCCACTAGGGAAATGTGTGAAGTACTTACAAATACACAGAAATTTTTCACTCTTCACCTTGGTCATCTATTCAACCACATATATACTGAGCTCTTACACCTATATCAAAAATGCAAATAGAAAAAGAAACAGTGTCCGCCTTAAAAAACAAAAGTAAAACCAAAACCAAACCAAACAAAAATCCCAACCTTAGTCTAAAGAGGAGCATTAGAAACCCAGTGGTAAAAAGAAAAATCTACTTTGTGTTTTATATTTGTAGAGTGCTTTCTCTATAATAGATTAACTGGATTTTATAAGCCAATAAATGACAGTTGGACAACAAGCCTAATGTTTCCACTGCTTCAAAAACAAAAGGATTTGGTGCATAAACAATTCAGGGCTTAATAAGTTACATTTTTACTTTTACTGGGCCATGGCAAAGTCACTTCCAATGTCACCACAGAAAAACTCCCAGTCATAGGGAGAATTCAGACAAAACCATTCCACAAAAGCAGAGAAATTTCTCCCCAAGATCCTAAGGTCACAAACCACAGGAGAGAGTAAGAGGAAATAAATGACCCTCAGCTTTGGATGGAGCTGATTAGAGGCCTGTGAAGAGGGACTGCCTGGTCCTCAAAGCTGAAGGGCAGCTGTGACCCAGAAAATAAACAAATGAAATACCAAGACTCTGTTTGGTTTTTTTTCCCTCTAAGAAACTACATACACACAGATCTCGGTCCCTTTTCCAGTCACGGAAATAGTGGCTTCAGTTCCCACCCCAGCCAGTGGTTCCTCAGATGCCCTGACTCTGAAAGCCCCCTTCCTTCCCATGCATTCACCGTAACAACCACAGATCAAACACACACACACACACACACACCCTTCACATCTCAACCCAACCTTACTTCCTCAAGGAAATGCCTCTTACTTGAAGCATTCTACCTTGGGACAGCTCCTGCACTTCCTTCAGGGCACTTACATCAATTTATAACCACAAATACATAAAATAACTAAGTATATAAGACTCCAAGCTCTGTAGGGGAAGAGACTATGTGTATTTTCCCCACTACCTTATCCCCAGGGTCTAGCACAGTCCCTGGCACCTACCACGAAGAAAGGCAATAAAGCCTCAAGAATGAATGAATGCGTCACCGAACTCTAAAATCACATAACCAAACACAACACAAACCAAAGAAATGTACTACAAACCACCGGGCCAGACCCTACAACCATAACGTACGCAAGCCCCTCATTTCTTACAACACGTAGAAATTAAACATAAAATCTACATATCCTGAAATTATACACCCAGCATGAATGCTACCCGGCTTCATGCCGCATACACTACACAGCCCACAATCTCACTCCTGACCGACTCGACCGCACACAACACCCGCTACATAGTTCAATACCATTATGCACACGTCGCATAACCACACACAACATAAAAGACTCGACCCCACAGAGCAGGCATGACAACTTCACACATCGCACAGACGCCACACCAAACGCTACAAAAGACTCCACACAAACTGGGACCCGAACGTCTCAACCTCACACAACCAGGGAACCAAACACAAACACTAGGGAGACAAACCGCCCACCCACCCTCAGCCGCAGAACCAAACACAACTATGCACGCTCCGCCTAACCACACAACCAAACAAGAGCCCAATCGTCGCAGGCACAAAAAGGCGAAACTCGCGGCCCAAAAGCCACATCTCCCACCACGCACGTCACACCCACCACAACCACACACATCCCACACCCGCACGGCCCGCCCGTCTCTGTTCCTCAGGGGAGCCGCGCTCTCGACCCTCAGGCCCTGCCCGGCCCTCAGTACCCGGCCGCGCTCCCACTGGCACGTAGGCCTCTCGGGTCCTCCGGCCCAGGCTCTGGGCCTTTGCGGTCCCTCACTCAGCACCGTCCGCCATCTCCATCTACAGCTCGACGCTCGGCAGGCGCGCCTGCGCGGCACCGAAACCGGAAGACAGGCGGACAGATGCCTGTCGAGCGCCGAATCTCCGAGGGAGCTTAGGGGCTGAGGTGGGTGCCAACAGCGCAAGGCGGCCGGCGGCTTCTGCGCAGGCGCTGTAAGAACCGACGTGATGGGACTCGGTAATTTTGCAAGGTGTGCCCATCTCAGCTGCTTTCGGTCAACGCGTAAAGTCAGCCCCTTGCTCTCCACCCCGTTGTAGGTATGGGAAAACTAAAGCCCGAGATTCTTTAGCTTTTAGCCAACGTGTGCGATGGGTGAGGGGGCGGAGGTGGGGGGATGTTCAACACTTCCTCCCCGACTCCCAACTGCGATTCTGAATGAATTGGGGTCAGTTAAAGTTCCGGAGAGCTAGAGATAAAAGGAATATTCAGGAGACTTTGAGGATGTGTAAAGAGCCAGAATAGAACCAAATGAGACTGGGGACATGGACGGAAGGTATAGAGGGTATATAGGGTATAGAGCTTGGTCAAATCTGTGGGAAACCTGTGGCACTTTCAAATGCAAATCAAAACCACCATGAGCTATCACCTGACACCTGTTAGACTAGCTCTTATTGAAAACACAAGAAACGACTTCTTGTTGAGGATATAGAGAAAAGTGAACCCTTGTGCACTGTGGGTAGGAAAGTAAATTGATGTAGCCACTATGAAAAAGAGTATGGAGCATCCTCGAAAAATTAAAAATAGAACTAACCTCCCATCCAGCAATTTCCACTTATGGATATTTCACCAAATAAAGTGAAAACACTAACTTGAAAAGGTATATGCACCATCATCACCATTCCCACCATGTTCTTTGCAGTATTATTTACAATAGCCAAGATATGGAAACATCCTAAATGTCCATCAATGGATGAATAAAGGATATGTGGAATATTAGTCAGCCATTTAAAAAAAGAATAAAAGTTTGCCATTTGCAAAAGCATGAATAGACCTTGAAGGCATTATGCTAAGTGCAATAAGTCAGAGAAAGACAAATACCATATGACCTCACTTATATGTAGAATCTAAACAAGCAAAAACAAAAACCAAGCTAATAGATAAAGAGAACAAATTGGTGGTTGCCAGAAGTGTGTGGGAGGGAGGGGGTGAAATGGGTGAAGGAAGTCGAAAGGTACAAACTTCCAGTCGTAACATAAATGATGGTGACTATAGCTAATAATATTGTATTGCATATCTGAAAGTTGCTAAAAAGAGTAGATCTTAACAGTTCTCATCACAAGAAAAAATATTTTATGACTATATAAGGGGACATTTGTTAAATAGACTTACTGTGATGATCATTTCATAATATATGCAAACTCAAATCATTTTGTTGTACATGAAATGTATGCAATATATAATGTATACATAATGACATATATGTCAATTATACCTCAATTAAAAAAAAATACAGGATGATCACTCAGCACCTACTCTGTGCCCTACACTGTGCTGGTTAACACAGGGTATATAGGCACAAAACTTCATCCCAGTCCTGGGAAGCGATTTGCTTTGTGCTCTGCACAACGGCTGGCATCCAGCAATGTCCTGGGCTCCAGAAGAAAAGCTGCAGAGCATGATAGGAGGATCCTGAGTTTTGGGGTCAGAAGGTGACCTCACTTCATGTTGCAGGAGTGTTACTTGACTCCTTTGCCTCCTGGTAGCACCATCTGTAAAATGGGATGAAAAATAATAGTTTTCCTGGGCGCCTGGGTGGCTCAGTCAGTTAGGCGTCTGCCTTCGGCTCAGGTCATGATCCTGGGGTCCTGGGATCAAGTCCTGTATCTGGCTCCCTGTTCCGTGGGGGAACTGCTTCTCCCTTGCTCTCTGCCTGCCGCTCCCCCTGCTTGTGCTCGCTCTCTCTCTCTCTCTGTCAAATAAACAAATAAAATATTTAAAAAAAAAATAAGAGTTTCCACTTCATAGGGTTATGAATATTAAGCGAGATATGTGTATGTGGCAGTGAGTGAGTGTGTGTGTGTGTGTGTGTGTGTGTGTGTGTGTACACCTTTAACACTAGCTCTGGCTCTGGACAAGAGCACTGCTTCTGCTAGTGTCATAAGCACTGGGCCTCCAGCACCTTCCATTTAAGGACACAAGGCTCCCAGTAGGGAGAGCATTGAGTGGAAGGCAGTGCCCAGTGAAAGGGCAGGGAGCTAAGGGTCCAGAGGCCTGGGTTCTAGCCCTGGCCACACCTTACTTTGTGACTTTGAACAGTTCCCTTCTCCTCTCTTGGCCTCAGTTTCTTCACCTGTACAGATAAAATGAGTTCCAAAGACTTGCAAAGCTCTGCTACTTTTTTCAACCTGATGACCAATTTTTTGAACTTTACAGGATTGGCAGGAATGGACAGTGGTTTCCCTTTGTGCATTGGCACAGACAAGGAAGAGACCTTGTCAACCTCTCAGAAGCAAAACAGAAGACCAAGCTCTGCCTCTCTGTTACTGGCCTCTGTCTTGGGTCCTAGAAGCCAGGCCTGAGGGAGTGAAAACACCAGATTAAGTGTCTGGAACCAGATAAGTCCCAGAACAGGCCACTCTTACAGGCAAGACTATGTTTGGGGTCAGGTGATAGACCTCTTATTAAACCATTGTGATTTTGCCTGTCATTCTACCATTTACAAAAGCCAGTGTCACATTCACCATTTCACTTGCTCAAAAAAGCAGTGGCAATGTGGTCTGAAGCTTGTGAATTAATTCCGGAAGTCATGATGGATCAACCATTACAGTTCTATTGCTATTTTTAAGGGTGATGATGGTAAAGAACTTCTTGTACGCTTTACAGTTTATCAAAACCATTTTCATTATTTAAATCCTTTGGGTAGGGGTGCCTGGGTGGCTCAGCTGGTTAATCATCTACCTTAGGCTCAGGTCAAGATCCTAAGGTCCTGGGATCGAGTCCTGCACTCGGCTCCTTGCTCAGCAAGGAGACTGCTTTCCCACTGCCTGCTGCTCAGTCTCTCTCTCTCTCTCTCTCTCTCTGATTAAATAAATAAATCCTTTGGGTAACTCTATTACTATTTCCATTTTGATAATAACAGTGGCTAATATTTACAGAGTGATTCACGTGGACCAGTCATCGTCCAAGCGCTTAACATCTGGGGATGTGTTTAATTCTCATATGATTCCATGCGGTACCGACTAATATCATTCCAATTTTTAAAGAAAGGAATCTGGCATGCCTGGATGGATCAGTCGGTTAAGCATCTGCTTTTGGCTCAGGTCATGATCCCGGGGTCCTGGGATCAGAGCCCCATATCTGGCTCCCTGCTCAGCGGGGAGTCTGATTCTCCCTCTCCCTCTCCTGCTCCCCTTACTTGTGCTCTCTCTCTCTCTGACAAAAAAATAAGTAAAATCTTTTTTAAAAAATAAAGTGAAGAATCTGCGGCACAGAGAAATTAGGTGGCAACCTTCACTTTTTCTCTCTCTGCGAAGTCCTGGTCTCTGGGCCTTCCTGCATCTCTTGGCATCTTCCAGGCACCAACCATGTACCAGGCATAGAGACAGAGGATGTGAGAAGAATAAGGCAGAATGGTCTCTCAGTCTTGAAGGAGCCCATAGCTGGCATAGGATACAAACACTCATACGACAGTTTAAAAAAAAATATATATATATATATATATATGTATATACACATACATACATATATATGTGTATGTATACATATGTATATACACACATATATACATATATGCAATACACACACATATATACAGATATGTGTGTACATATATATATTTATTGTATATATATATTTTTATATAGAAAGAGAGAAGTGTGCACATGTGCTTAGATGCTCTGGCATTATAGGGAAGGCTGATGAAATTTCCCGATGGAAATTCAGGGAATTCAGGGAGGGTTCCCAGAGGCAGCAACACGTGCGCAGAGCCCTGAGGGAAAGATGATCATGAAGAGGCTTCCAGGCTAGGGGAACAGTGTATGCAAAGGCATGATCATGGGGAAGAGCATGTGTCCTTTGAGTGACTTAGGCAAGTTCATTCATGCTTAAAACGTTCCCAGCACCACAGGGTGCTGCTTCTAAGGGTGGAATCTGGCAGTCTTCACCTTTGCCTTCCACCTGATGGTTCTCTCTCTGTCTCTCTCTTTCTGGCCCATTATCATCGAAGTCTACCCACACAAGGCGTCTTGGCATCACATTGAAACCCCTGCGCAGGAAAGGGAAATCATGATGCTGTAAGCATACGTCAGGGCAAAGTGGGGAGCACGTCACATAACTCCCCAAAGATCTGGCTTCCCTCCAGGCTGGCACAGGCCCCAGTTCTGCGGGCCTCTGCCAACTGCCACTGCGGCGGTGAGCAGGCGGGGCGGGGGAGGCGGGGTACAGGGGGGCACGCCTCGCCTGCTGGCACAGGGAGATGAGGGTAACCAGGGAAGAAGTGGCAGGGCAGTGGGAGGCAGGGCCTGGTCTGCAGAATTTGCAGAGTGTGTGAAGTTGGGCAAGTGTCCATGAGGAATCGGTGGGACCTACTTGGGGTCGTAAGGGGAGCAGCAGAGAATGGAGGGAAAGAGGGAAAGAGGGAAGGAAGAGGAAGGAAGAAAGGAAAGCAAATAGGGAAAGAGGGAGAAAAGAAGGACAAGGAAAAAGTTAAGAGGTAGCAAAGCATGATACTTATAAGCACAGATTCCAGGTTTTAATCCCAGCCCTGTAGCTGTGTGATCCCAGGCAGGCCACTTAAATTCTCTGAGCTTCAGCTTCCTCATCAGTGAACTGGCATAATAGTAACCCCCTCCTGGGTTGGAGGGTTCGATGTGTTACTATTTGGAAAGTGCTAGAATGGTGCCTGGCACATAGGAAAGACTATGTAAATGTTTGTTAAATAAAGAAAAGGGAGGGGAGCTGTCGTTCAGATGCCTGGGCACTTGTGTCAAGCTGAGTCAGGCGGTATCCTAGGAGGTACAAGGATCCAATCTGGAGTCATGGAAACATCTCTGAGAGTCACAGCACTGCCAGATGGGAATGCGGAAGAGACTCAAGTAGTCACTATGTTCACAGACCCGAGAGAAGTGGGGGATGGGCAGTAGTGACACCCACACAGACTTGAAAAGTAGGATCCATGTGGATCTCTTGGCTTGAGGGCACGTGAGCGGCAAGGCCACCCAATCTATAGGTTGCGTGCTGGCATGTCCTTTGACAAAGTAGGGCCACCACCAGCCATAGGGGCATTTGGTAAATGGGAGAGAGCCCCCACCTTCAAGAGAGGAGCCCCGTGCCAGCACGCAAGCCCTGCACTTGGTGAGTGGGGCAGGGACTAGATTTGTGCTCCCACTCAATCCATCCCCTGTGCTGCCCACAACCCACACAGGCGTCCCGGGCCCAGGGAGGTGGGGGAAGGCTCAGCATGGTCCTTTGGTCAAGAGTAAAGTCACACTACTTATCTGCAGCTTCAGATCTCATCCTTCTGACCTCCATCTCCAGACATATGTATGCTTGGCCAGTTGAGAAGTTATCCCCATTCCAACCGAGATATGAAATAATCCATGTATATGAGTATTTTTAAAAAAAGATTTTATGTATTTATTTGACAGAGAGAGACACAACGAGAGAAAGAACACAAGCAGGGGGAGTGGGAGAGGGAGAAGCAGGCTTCCTGCTGAGCAGGGAGCCCGATGCAGGGCTCGACCCTAGGAACCTGGGATCATGACCTGAGCTGAAGGCAGACACTTAAACCTACTGAGCCACCCAGGCACCCCTATATGTGGTATTTTAAGTATTGGGGGCATTTAAGAGAGTCTGGTGTGTAGAACATCTAGCACATTAGACTTGTGACTCTAGTTTAAAATGTATAACTCAGCAGTTGGCTTACACTTGCAATTTTAAATTCATTCAACAAACTCTGTATTACACACCTGCCTACATGGAAGCCTGAGGAATAAACCAAACAGACAGTGATTCTTGTCTTCATGGAGTCGATATTCTAGTGGAGAGACACAGACACTACACAATAGATGTACTAAATAATTGCCTTGCATAGTATGTTAGAAAGTAATAAGTGCTATAGAAAAAGAAAGCATGGAGGGGCCCCTGGGTGACTCAGGTGATAAAGCATCTGCCTTCAGCCCAGGTCATGGTCTCATGGTCCTGGGATCGAGCCCGGAGTCAGGCTCCTGCTCAATGGGGAGCCTGCTTCTCCCTCTGCCTGTCACTCCCCTACTTCTGTGCATGCTCTCTCTCTCCATCAAATAAATGGGTAAAATCTTAAAAAAAAAAGAAAGAAAGAAAGAAAAGAAAAAAGCAAAGAGTAGAGAGGGTGGGGAGTGCCAGGCCAAAGTATTTAGTAGTGTGATCAGAACAGGTATCATAAAGAAGGCACCATTTGAACAAAGACCTGAGGGCAGTGTGGAATGAGCCGTGTGGATTTCTTAAGGAAAAGCATTGCATGCAGAAGGAACAGCCAGTGCAAAGTCCTCAAGGCAGGGGTATGCCTAACACATGGAAGAAAAAGAAATAAGACCAACATTCATGTTCATAGCAGCATTATTCACAACAGCCAAAAGGTGGGAACAACATGAGTGCCCATCAACAGATGAACAGATACACAGAATGTGTTATATCCACACAATGGAATATTATTTGGCCATAAGAAGGAATGAAATTTTGGTATACACTACAACAAGGATGGACCTTTTCCATTATGCTTAGTGAAATGAGCAAGATGTAGAAGGACAAATATTGTATGGTTTCATTTATATGAGATCCCTAGAATAAGAAAGTCTGTAGAGACGGTAAGTTGAACAGAGGTTACCAGCGGCTAGGGGGACAGAGGGGGAAGTTGCTGTTTCACAGGTGTGGAGTTCTTACTGGGGATGATGGAAAGGTTTGGGGTATAGATAGTGGTGCTAGTTACACTACTATTGTGAATATATTTAATATATATAAGATATATATAAATACAAATAAATATAATATATTTATGATATAATATATAAATAAATATAATATATTTAAATCGTGAATGTATTTAATGCCACTGAATTGTACACTTATGAATGATTAAAATGATAAATATTATTTGTGTTTTACCACAATTTTAAAAAAGTAATGAGGCCAACACGGTTCTATCAGAGAACTCAAGGGAGATACTTAGAGGAATTAGTTCTGGGAGCTCAAGGGGAGAGGGCAGGTCAAGACTATTGTAGGGCTTTGGCTCTGAGTGAGGTGGGGGCCTGGGAAAGGTTTGGATAAGGGGAGGGACAGGATCTGACCTCTGGCTTCTGAACTGAGAAGAGAAGCAGATGACAAAATGCCAAGTGTGCTTGGCACATACTGAACTCTTTTTTTTTTTTTAAAGATTTTATTTATTTATTTGACAGAGAGAGATCACATGTAGATGGAGAGGCAGGCAGAGAGAGAGAGAGAGAGAGAGAGGGAAGCAGGCTCCCTGCTGAGCAGAGAGCCCGATGCGGGACTCAATCCCAGGACCCCGAGATCATGACCTGAGCCGAAGGCAGCGGCTTAACCCACTGAGCCACCCAGGCGCCCCATACTGAACTCTTGATAAGGATCAGCTGCAAGCATGCATATTGAGTCTGGAGTCACAAATTCCAAGAGTCGTTGTCTCTGGGAAAGGGAGCTGGAAGTGGAGGGCTCTGCAGTAGGGTAAGCAGGGGGCTGGAGGAGCCGAGAGAGCCACCAGGGGGCGCCACAGGACCACGTGAGAGCCGTGCAGCTCACCGAGGGTCTCAGCGCCTTTAAGCTCATTCTGCTGGTTCCTGTTGGACGCCTTCCTGCAGTCCAGCAGAGGAAGCTGAGGACCCCAGCCCTGAGGGGTGGAAGACTCAATTCCCCCATCTAGCTCCTGCACTGCTGAATTTGAGGCCCCTTTCTCTTGGGGCTCTACTGAGCAGCTGCGGACAGTGTGGAGCTCAGATGATGACACCACACACAGCCATGTTCCGGACTGGCCTTCTGCCTTCAACAGAGCTCCTCGGTTCTTTTCCCTCAGGGACTGCAGACCATACCTGCTCTTTCCACAGCCCTTTCATTACAGGAAACTGTGCCTCCGTTCACCCAGGTGCCCTGGTCAAAAACCTTGAGGTCATCTTTGACCCCTCTCTTCCTCTCACACTGCTTCTAATCTATCAGTAAATCCTGTCAGTTTTCGCTCTGAGGTGGATGGAGAATATGCCCACTTCTACCCAGTTAGCCGCCACCCAAGCATCTCACCTGGATGACTTCTGTAGTCTCCTCCCTGATGCCGGTGCCTCTCTCTTGCCCCGCCCACCCCTACAGCCTCTGCTCCCTGTGCAATCCCGTGGGCGGGGGGGTTCTCCTGGACCAAAGTCCCGTCCCTTCTCTGTTCAGCACACTCCTGAGGTGCCCACCAAAGTCCTTACAGTGGTCCACAGGGCCCTACATGACCTGGGCCCCAGTGCCCCTCAGACTTGCCACCCCCCCACCCCAGGTGTGCATTTGCAATGGCCACCTCGGGCTCCTGCTCTCAAGCAGAGGATTCTCCACCTCTTGGCATCTGCCTTGCCAGTCCTGTGCCTCAAACACTCTTCTCCCAGATTCCTTAACAAGATTTTTTTTTAAGATTTTTTTATTTGAGAGAGAGAAAGAGAGCACCAGTAAGGAGGGGGTGGGGAGGAACAGAGGGGGAGAAAGAGAGAGAGAGGGAGAGAGAGAATCTGAATGAAGCATACTACACGTAGAGTCCAACTCGGGGCTCGATCTCACAACCCTGAGATCATGACCTGAGCAGAAACCAAGAATCAGACGCTTAACAGACTGAGCCACCTAGGTGCCTCTCCCAGATTCTTAAATGCCTTTCTCCCTCGCCTCCACACACATGTCACCTCTTCCCTGACCACACAATCAAAATAATGTATCCCAGGCCAGAGCTGGGAGCAGGAGAGGCAAGGCACTCAGGGTGCAGAATTTAAGGGGTACTCCTTCCTAGGACCATGCCTTTTTGCACTCTGGGTGCCTCACCCGCCTCCCCCTGTTGCTGGCTGTTCACCAGCATCCTTATCCTTTATTCTCTGGGTCCCTATTCTGCATTAGTTTTCTCTCTCACTCAGGAACATGGGCCAGAGTTGACTGATTGTCTCCCTCCTGGGATGCTGGTGGCAGGAGGGTGGGAATTTTGTCTCATTTACTGCTGTATCCCCAGCCTCAAACCGTTCTGGCCCATACTAGGCCCTCGGTAAATGTTTGGGGAAGGACTCAGTGAACAAATGTGTATCTTGGGAAGGTTGCTGAGGTTCTCTCGGTTGCCCTTTCCATGTCCATAAAATGGAGATGTTAGGAGCCCTCCCGTTCCTGAGCTATGGTGAGGCCTGGGATTGTGTGTCTAACACAAGTTCTATGCTTTCTGATGTACAGTGGGCCATCAATAAAGGTCAGCAAGACCCAGTCACACGACCCCTCCTAGCTGTATGGAGGGCTGGGAACTGTGGGCCAGGCTGGGCAGCTACATTCCAGCAGCCGCACACCATGGTAGAGAGGCACACATCTCTGGTGGACAGCTAGCCCTTTCTGCCTCAGAGAGTTTCTCAGACAAGGTCTGCACTCCCTGAAGTCTTCAGGCTTGAGCCTCTCCTGGGCTGCCAAGTCACCAACTTTGCCAGGCTGGTGTAAGAGACTACCCCAGGTATCAACTATAGATAACCAAGCCCAGGGAGGTGATCCCCCGGATTGGAAAAGATAGCAGTGGAAATCTCATGACCTCAGCATCTCTCTCTGAATCATGAGGACACAACTTGTCCCAGCTGTCTTCAGAGGTAAGCTTCTAGCCAGCTCTCTTCTGTCCAATAGATCGGACAACCCAGCATGGCCAATCACAGTGAACTTGGGAGGAGCAGAAGACCCCAAATGTATTAGAAAAAATAGAGAAGAGTCTGGGAGAGGCCAGGGCTTCCCCTACATGTTCCGGGCTCTTTGCCCCCGACCCTGTGGGTAGGCAGATCTCCCCCACTCCTCGAACCTTTGTCTCCTCTCAACATCATCATCATTATTACTGTTGACCAGATACCTGTTCCCCTTTCCTGGCTGACATGACCCCCTTCCTACTGGCAATATCTCCATTCCTTGGGGGAACAACCCTCCTCTGCCTCAATCTATGTGGTTCAGGTGATTTCCTAAACCCTATGCTACAGAATTTGCTATTGAATCCAGAATTTTCATTAAAGTGGGTTTTTTTTAAATTAACATTTAATATATTATTTATTTCAAGGGTACAGTTCTCTGAATCATCAGTCTTACACAATTCATAGCACTCACCATAGCACATACCCTGCCCGATGTCCATAACCCAAACACCCCACCCCTCTCACCCCCTCCCCTCCAGCAATCCTCAGTTTGTTTCCTGAGATTAAGAGTCTCTTATGGTTTGTCTCCCTCTCTGGTTTCATCTTGTTTCATTTTTCCTTCCCTTCCCCTATGATCCTCCATCTTGTTTCTCAAATTTCTCGTATCAGGAGGTCATATGATAATTGTCTTTCTCTGGTTGACTTATTCCACTTAGCAAAATACCCTCTAGTTCCATCCATGTCATTGCAAATGACAAGATTTCATTTTTTGATGGCTGCATTTTATATATATATATATATATATATATATATATATATATATCCCACATCATTTTATCCATGAATCCAGAATTTCCACATGAGATTTAAAATCCAGCTGAGCCCCACCCTGGAGCAGCCTCTCATACTCCCACTGTCTCAACAGAGTCTCAACAGAGTCTTCCAACCCTAAAGGCCCTGTGTTGACTCCTGGGCAACCCGTCAAAATCGGAGGTGCACAAGCATCTTCTGTAAAAAGAGAGGCTGCCTCTGGCCAGGCACTGGCCCACAAGGACCAAGAACTGGGAGGCTGGTCTGGGGAGAGAGCGCCTTGTTACAGAAGCTCTGGAGGTCAGCTAGTGCTGTGTAACAAACACTCCTGAACTCAGTGACAGAAGCACTTATCCTCGTTCATCAGTCCACATATCAGCTGGGTTGTTCTTCTGGTCTCGATCGGGCCCTCTCATACATCTGAGACCAGTCACTGCCCAGGTAGGCAGCCCTGCTGATTTTAGCAGGGTTCTGTCACATGTTTGAGGATTGGCTGGTCCAGAACAGCTTTGACTGAGAGGAATGAGTTCTGCTCCACGTGTTCTCCCAGCTTCCAGCAGGCCAGGCCAGGCTGGTTCCCAACAAGATAACAAGCAGAGGCAGGCATGGTCTCCTGAAGCGTGAGCTCAGAACTGTCCCTCTGTCACTTCCGCTGCCTTTCAGCCTTGTGTTGGCCAAAGCAAGTCACAAGACCAGCTAGACCCGAGGGTGAAGAGATAGACCCATCTTTTCCCGGGAGGAGCCACAAAGGGGTAGGTATCAGTTCGTAGGCTGCCGTAACAAAGTACCATAGACCAGGTGACTTAAACATAGAAATGTGTTTTCTCAAAGTTCTGGAGGCTGGAATCCAAGATCAAGGTGCAGGCAGGATTGGTTTCTTCTGAGACCCCTGTCCTTGGCGTGCAGGTGGCTGCCTTTTCTCTGTGTCTTCACGTGGTCTTCCATCAGTGCATGTCTGTGTCCAAATTTCCTCTTCTCATAAAGACACTATATTGGATCGGGTTCACTGTAATGACCCCATCTGAACATAATTACCTCCTTAAAGACCCTATATCCAAACACAGTCACTATTCTGAAGGTACCGGATGTTAGAACTGCAACAAATGAATTTTAAGGTTACATAACTCAGTGAATTAGGGATAGAGACGGTGGCCATCTTTGTGCTCAGTCTAACACAGACACCTGGCTTTATCCTATGCGTGATGGTGACCCTGTAAGGTAGACGTTCGTCATCAATTCACTCACCAGGAAGCTGAGGCTCCCAGATGCTAAGTGGCTTATGGAGGCAGCACAGAAGTCTGGGTCCTCCCAACTGAAAGGCTCTTGTACATTCTCTTTTCCCCACTGTGGGTGTGTTCCGGGGCAGAGCCCAAGCTGGGGACAGGTCATCTGAAAAACCAGGTCTTCTCTTGAATAAGCTGACAGGAGAAACAGGGCAAAGGCTAACCGTGTGGTGCCTCCAGGGGCCCCCTCCTCACTGGACCCCGTCTCATGACAGAGCAGACAGAGAGAACACCCAGGTCTCCCTTTCCCTTTCCTGAAAGCACCCTGGTTGTTTCTTGAACTGAGAACCTAGAATTTGGGACCTCAGCACACTTCCCAGCGTCCTGCAGGATGCCATTCCTGGTCTGTTCCAGACACAGGTTTAAGGCAGTGAATAGTATCTTTCCCACATTCATATCAGACTGCTTTTTACTTATGGCATAACTGTGCTGTTTTCCTGCCACCTCTCCTTTGCACATGCCATTCCCTTGCCTGAAATGCCCTTCCCTTTTCTCCTACTGCTTCTAAGCCTAGTTAACTCCTAGTCAACCTTTAGAACCCATTTCAGGGCACCTGGGTGACCCAATTGGTTAAACGTCTGCCTTCAGCTCAGGTTATGGTCATCTGGTCCTGGGATTGAGTCCTGCATTGGGCTCCCTGCTCAGTGGGGACCCTGCTTCTCCTTACCCTCTTCCTCTGCCCCTCCCCCCTCCATGCTCATAAGCACGTGCACACTCTCTCTCTGTCAAATAAAATCTTTTTTAAAATATTTATTTATTATGTATTTATTTGAGATAGAGAGAGAGAGCACGAGCTTGGTGGGGGAGAGGAAGAGAGAGAAGCAGTCTCCCCACTAAGCCGGGAACCCCATGCAGGGCTCAATCCCGGGACCCTGGGACCATGACCGCAGCCGAAGGCAGATGCTTAACCGACTGAGTCACCCAGGATCCCCAATAAATAAAATCTTAAAAAAAAAAAAAGAACCTTTTTCAAAGGTCTGTCCTCCCCTCTACCCTTGATCCTCCCCCCCAACACAGAGGTGGCACTTCATCTCCCGTAGTCCCCAGTCACAAGTTTCCCAGGCCTTCACTCCACTAGACTGTGAGCTTCTCGAAGGAAGGAGAGCTGTCTTACTCATGTACCAGCCACACGCTATTGGTGAGAACTTGAGCAAGTTCTTCGACCCCTCTGTGCATGCGTTTCTTCACCTGCAATTGCGTGAGACCCAGTGAGTTCCTGTATGCCAAGTACGTAGAACAGTATCTAGCACAAAGTTGGTATTCAATAAATGCAAGCTATTATTATTTGTGTTATTATCCCCTAGTGTCCTGAATAGGACCTGGCCCAGGAGTTATTTGCTGAATTAATGAATTATGAATGACCTTCAACTACATGAGCAGAAGCAAGTGCGTAGGGATGAGAGAGAAATAAGAATATCACCAAGCGCCTTAAGCATTTTAATTAGAGCCTCCTCCACGCCCCCATGGTGTCTGGCCACTGCTCTCTGCTCCTATTTTTGTGTAGCCTGCGTGGCACTTTGAGGATCAGAATTTGGGGCATCGTTTTCTGCCTGCGCCCTGAGCCCATGTGCCAGACCCAGTGGCCTCCCACATACCTCCCAGCCGCCTGCTTTAAATAGCTTCCCCTTGCTAACTGTTAATATGGAGCGTGGAGCAGAGCTTATGTAAGCTGACCAACGTCTCCCCGAACTTAGCTGAGCCCCCCGAGTCCCGTAAATCCCACCAGAGTGGGAGACCACGGGCTTCTCCCACCAACAGGGGTCCTGCAACATTGTACTTCTCTGGAGAGAGGTGGCAGAGGCTGGTGCAGGGGGGAGCTCTGGGAACCACTCACCTGTCCCTGGTCCTACTTAAAGAAGGCAGATGCTTGTCTTGCAACCTCCCATCGATCTGGAATGCAGCCTGGATTTCGGGATCTTTAATACTCTCCACGTGATTCTGATGGTCAGCAAGATTTTTTTTTTTTAAGATTTTATCTATTTATTTGAGAGAGAGAGAGTGCACACAGAGGGAGAGGGAGAAGTAGGCTCCCCACTGAGCAGGGAGGCTGATGAGGGACTCCAGGATCATGACCTGAGCTGAAGTCAGCGGATTAACCGGATTAACCGACTAAGCCACCCATGAGCCATCCATGAGCCACCCAGGTCCAACAAGATGGAGAATCACAGCCCCAGAGCCTCTGCCTTCCTTTACCAACCCCAGCAGGTGGGCTTTTTCCTGGCATGAAACAGGGATCTCACTTTCCTGACCCCCACCCCCTTTCTATAAGCGACAGCAACATTTCCAGGTTTCTGAGTAGACGTGTGTTCCCCAAGCAATTTTGCCTTGTCTACAAACTGCCTGTTACTTTGACTACTATTCACTTTTAAATTTTAACCCTATTCTAAGAAGATGTGAAGTAATGGATTGAATGTACGAGTCTGTTTCCTTTAATACACACATAAATAAAAGCCAAACTATTAAAACTTAAACCCATATGCCACACAAAATCCTTTTGTGCAGAGCCAGGGAGGGAGGGAGCGGGATAGAGTCACCCAAGGGTTCAAGGGTGCATGGGATCAGGAAATAGAGGCCACCTTCCAGAGGTGCACATCAAGGAAGGTGAGGGGACAACTCCCAAGTCAAGGACAGCACAAGCATGCTGAAAATCCTTAGAATATCTCTAGGGGAACCTACAAGAAAGTAGTAAGCTACCACCTCTGGATCTTCTGGACTTTCTATTTTTTTGTTTTGTATTTTTAGAGATATTTTACTTATTTATTTGAGAGAGAGAGAGAGTGCGAGAGAGCACAAGCAGTGGGAAGGGGCAGAGGGAGAGAGAGAGAGACGCAGGCTCCCCACCAATGCAGGACTCCCTCCCAGGACCCCGGGATCATGACCCGAGCCCAAGGCAGACACTCAACTGACTGCCCATTTTTTTTTTATAGAGAAAGAATGGATTAACAGAAGGAAGTGTCCCAGATACAGATGTCAGTGCCAGACTCTAACTTTGGCTGAGAATGTCAGTGCTGTCCAGGCAGGAGAGGCACAGAGTTGGGGTGGGGGCCCCTGGCATTCTGGTCACTAGAGACCTGCTGCCCTCTGTGTAGGACACTTTGGTTTCCTCAGGCTTCACCCAGGGCAAGCCCGAAAAACAAATTTTTTCTGAGTTTTGGTGCAGCAGGTGCTGTCTGAAGACATGTTGGTTCTCCATCCTATTCCTAGGTTCTGGACCATACAAGAGAGCTAGGGCTAGTGTGCCCAGGGAAAGTAGGAGACCAAGAAGGCCTCAGACTCAGTGAGCCGAAGGAAGCATCCTGAGGGGTCCCCTGCAGCAAGCTCACAGGGTCTGGGGGCCCAGAGCAATGACCCACAGGGGCATAAGGGAACAGTCACATAGTACCAGGTCTTAGTGAAAAGAGCAAACTCTTCTTCCCAGCAGAGTTGCTCAGGTTAGGAAAGTTGCTCTTGAGAGAGTGAGGTTCCCATCACTTGAGGTGTGCAAACATAGTATGAAGAAACAGGTGTCAGGGAGGTTGGGGAGAATTTTCCTACACTCCCTGACCTTTAAGCCTCCTTGAATGCTGACCTTCTGGAATCCCAACTCCCTGACATGAGCCCTGCTTCCTATTTTGTTGGCAGGCAAAATGTGAGAGAAGGTAGGAGATACCTCCTGCCTCCATGCCGATCTCCTTGTCTTCCAAGAAAAACTTAGGTGGGTCAGGAGCACTGTGATAGGATGAGTGGGGAGATCCTCAGGGTCTTCCAGGATCAAAGGTCATTGTTTGGCATTGACATAATAACTTGGGCCTTGGAAAAGGGCCTTCAGAAACATAGGAGATGGTGGGAGCCCTAGCAACCTCCAAGCTAGTGCCTCTCAGAGCAAAGTAGGATCTCAGCAGAACAGTGGCTCTGACTCAGGCCTCCTGCCCAGTTTGGCCTCCAAGGTACAAAACTGCAATGAATTTAATTCAATTCAAAATAATTTTAAAATGCTTTTTTAGTTTTTTTGATAGGTTTTAAACAAGAGGCAAGGTCATGCAGTGAAAGGTGAATCTCCCTTTCATACTTGCTCTCTGGAGCAATCCCCAATCCTGATGTCCTCCAGAATGAGTCAAAAACATGCAAACAAATACACACACCTCTCATGAAATGTGTTTTGTTTTTGTTTTTGTTTTTTTTTAATATTTTATTCTGCTTAGAGCAAATGTTTACTTCCTGGGGACCAGGCGCTGTTCTGTGATCTTTCTGGTTTTTTCCTCTCATTTAATTCTCACCATGTATTAGTTGGGGTTCTTTGAGAAACAGGCACCCATATGACATGAGGCATGAAAGAGATTTTTGGGGGAAAACACCTGTGAAGGGAAACAGGGAAGGAATCAGAACAAGATCACCAGATTTAGTAGACAAAAATACAACACAGCTAGTTCAATTCAAATGTCAGAAAAACATTGAACACTTTTCCAGTGTAAGTATTTCATAGGCAACATATTTGATGCATACTTATATTTAAAAAGTATTCATTGTTTGCCAGATTGTGTAAATGTAATTGGACAACCAGGTCTGATCCCTGCTAGCTATTGTTAGGAAAAGGTCATTGATGATTGTCGAATAAAACCTATTCATGAGGGGCGCCTGGGTGGCTCAGTTGGTTAGGCAGCTGCCTTCGGTTCAGGGTCCGGGGATCGAGCCCGCACTGGGCTCCCTGCTCAGCGGAGGGCCTGCTTCTCTCTCTCTCTCTGCCCACCTCTCTGCTTACTTGTGCTTTCTCTCTCTGTCAAATAAATAAATAAAATCTTAAAAAAAATAAAACCTTTAGATGGATCTCAGTATGCTATACATTTGGGGGATTATTATCAACATATATCTTGGTGGGGTAGAGATAAAGGAAGTTTCCAAAGGAATTTTTTTCTAAAGATTTCATTTATTTATTTTGGAGAGAGAGAGCAGGGAGGAGTGGAGGGGGAAGGAGAGAACAGAAAGAATCTAAAGTTGACTTCAGGCTGAGCGCGGAGCACCGCAAAGAGCTCAATCTCACAACCCTGAGATGACCTGAGTCAAAATCAAGAGTCCAACACTTAACCAGCTGAGCCCCAGGTGCCCCCGTCCCAAAGGAATTTTTCTATGTTAAAAAAGACTCACAGGATCCTGGAGGTCAGGACACTTTTAAGCTAAGATTGCCTTTTGCCCTTAATAAAGTGTTAACATGCAGGCAGCTGAGTTTCTGGAGGAAGTTCACTCTGCCTGTTTCAAGGACTTGTCAATGAGCTGTAAGTACTAAGGAAATTTTATTTTCTTTCTTTTGCCTTTGTTTCTCCACCTCACCACTACCTCCCTTGTCTACGGGCTCTTATACCCTGGGCCACTAGCCCTCTGCCTTAATCTCCCCAGGGCTGGGTACCACACAACTGGAGACAGCCCCCATGTCCCAGAGCCTGTCAGCTGGAATTATTCAAACCAGATTCTAAACCGGCTTACCCTGCTTTCCCAGTTCCTCTTCACAGAAACCAGGGTAGTCTCCTGCTTATGTTTTCCTCCCACTCCTTCTCACTCCCAACAGACTCAGGTGGGTTACCATACAGCCCTGACCACACAGCCCTGTGTGGCTGTGGGTACCCCTTCCTCTTGGGAAAGCTGTGAGTAACAAACTACATTTTCCTTTTCTTTTAAGTAGGTGCCACACCCAGGGGAGCCCAACGCGGAGGCTTGAACTCACTACCCTGAGATCAAGACCTGAGCTGAAATCATGAGTCGGATGCTTAACCAACTGAGCCACCCAGGTGCCCCACAAACTGTCTTTCCAATGGCAGCCCTCTCTCCCTCTGTTGGCCTCACCATACCTGAATAGTAATCCACTACATTTTAAAGCATTCCCTCACTTCCACGTGGGGAAGCACCACCTCTCATGTATGGGATGTGGGAAACTGGAAGTCCAGCTTCCTCATCTGGCCCGGTCCATCCTGAGAGGTTCTGTGTGGAATGGATGTACCCCACGAGCAGCCCACAAGGATTTTCCTGAAGCCGTGGCCACACTGCCATTAATGCACCTTCTCATTACCTCCCCTGCACCCTTCCTCACCCCCACTGGCGGTGCCCTGGGCCATCCACCTCCAAACTGTGAAAGAGGGGGTGCTGCAAGGAGCAGAGTTATGACAGAAGACTCCGATTTTTGCTCTATGTATCTGTATATTACATGATTTCTTAGATGATGCATTAATTTATTACTTCAATAAATCTAAAATATTAAAAATGGGGCACCTGGGTGTCTCTGTCGGTTAGATGTCTGCCTTCCGCTCAAGTCATAATCCCTGGGGTCCTGGGATTGAGTCCTGCCTCAGGGTCCCTGCTCAGTGCGGAGTCCGCTCTCCCTCTGCCCTCCCACCACCCCACCCCCACTTGTGCTTGCATATGCAGGCTCTCTCTCTCTCTCAAAAGTAAAATCTTCAAAGGGTTAACTTTAAAAAATACAATAAAATATTAAAAATGGTGATAGGCTTGGGTGGGGAGAGGCATGTTAAGTCAGCAACCGTGTGTGTTGGCAGGAGGGGGAGGCAAGCGCTGTCTCTTGCTGTCTTGTCATTAGTTTTGAAGCTTTGCTCTGAGAGAAGCCCGAGCCTGGTAGCAGGGAAGGGGGGCTCTTGCTCACAGACATGTTGGCACCTTTCTTTGATGTCAGTGCCCGCCTTCAGTGCGCTTAGCTCCTGACGCCTTCCTCCTCCTCCCCACAGCAGTCTTCAGGAGCCTTTCATCAAAGGACAAGTATGGAGCTCATTTGTCTCTGCCCCTGACCTGCCCCCACTCAGTCTGAATCTCCAGGGGCTAGATGCTTCTTGAGAGTCAGAGGCTCAGAAAAGCAGCACGCAAGGGACTGTCCAGGAAGAGAGTCCCCAGTCATACAATTAACTCAAATACTGGCTTCATATACTGGTTCTGTCACAGAATTGCTATGTGATCTTAGGCAGATTGCTTAATCTCCTTGAGCCTTGATTTCCTCATATTTAAAACAGGAATAAAATTTTATCGATCTCATAAAGTTGTCTGGTGTTTGAATGTATCTGAGACTCTTAACGTAATCCTCCAAGTAAATGTTCATTTTCAGTCATCAAATCTTGCCATTACTAATCTAGTCTCTTGTTCATTTTCTATACTAACATTTATTGAGCGCCTACTGTATGCCTGGCCCTGCGCTAGTTTCCAGAGCTGTAAAACAGAGATAAAACACCTGTTCTTTATATGTTATGGGCTGGTTTAGAGCCAGAGACAGCAAGAAAGAGTTGGGTTAGACACCAAGAAGAACTTCCCAGAATGAAAGATGACTGGATTTTAGAAGTAGAGGGAGGAGGATAGAGAGAAACAACTTTTCTAATGGGAGGAGAAACTAATTCAGAAAACATTTGGACTCCTAAGAACTTCATGGCTTTCTGAACCACACTGGCAGAGTGTTTGGCCAAGAGAAGAGAAAAAAAGAAGTATTTTTCCAGGCAACATTTGGTGTGTCTGCAAGGAGCCACATGAAATTTGCAATATATTCCTTGAAGAGGGAGATGACCAGAAGTTTGATCCTCAAACTCAGCAGGCCCCAGCCTGGCAGGACTGGATGGAAGAGAGGCTGATGAGAAGTAAATGAGACAAGTGCTGAGATTCCTTTTTTGCCAATAAGAGAAATGTGAAATCAGGCCGGTGTCTCGAGGAAGTGGGAGAAGGGGATGTGATGGGGGGAAATCTCATCTGTAACAACTCCATTATCGGGAGGCACCCTGGGGAGCCAGCCACTTGGCCCGGGCCTCTCCCTTCTGCAGCAGGTGCTGGACTTGGGGCCATGTAGCCACTAATAGTGCAACAGGGTGCTTCAAGGGCAGAAGTCTAGCATGGTATCAGATGACTGGATTAGACTAGGGGTTTTCAAACAGGAGCATCAGCAATCCCTGGAGAGCTTTCTATGGCCCAAAGTGCTGGGCCCCACTCCCAGAGTCTTTGATTTTGTAGTTCTGGAGGTGGAGCCTGAGAATTTACATTTCTCAACAAGTTTCCAGGTGATGCTGGACCACACTTTGAGATGCACTGTCTGTAGAACCCCAGGATTCTAGGGCCAGGACCATCCAGCTCTGGTGGGTGTGAGCCCCGAGGAGCGGCCTGACGCAGTGTGGAAGGAAGTCACAGAAGGCTTCCTGGAGGAGCAAGTACTGAGTTGAGTTTAAAGCTGGGATTTTCCAAGTCAAAAGGATAGGCAGGAAGAATTCCAGGCAAAGTACTATTGTGTGGACTAAGAAAAGAAAGTCCATACAGTGTGATTGGATGGGGGCAGGAGAAGGGAGCTAAGACAGGAGCAATGGGCCACTTCCAGATCACAAAGGGCCAAGGGAACATTGCTATGGGCTGTGAACAAGAGAATGATGTGACCAAAGCTGAGCTGTGAAATGATTTCTCTGCAAGGTAAGGGAGAGTGGTGGTTCACCTATAATTATTTGCCTCCTCTTTATCGATGAGGAACCTGGGGTGCAGAGAGTAAAAATGATTGGCTTGACACGTGGCTGGAAAGCTGGATGTGGAGCCAGATTCCACCCCAGTTTGCCTGTCACCAAATGGGCACTTCTTCCTACCACCCAGCATGGGCTTGGAGCAGGGAGATGGGGGGAGGAGGGGGTGGCTAATCCTTGCTCTTCCCCCAGCTTGCTGGGACCTCCTGTTCGGATCCACCTTCTCTGGCCACTAGGAGGAACATTGAGTAAAAACCGAGTTCATTGTAAATACAGCTTTAATGGTGGCACAATGGCGGCTACCGAAAAGGGCTGGGGTCTGGAGCTAGGAAATCATGAGCGTAGGTGGGAAGGTTGATGCCAGCCCACAGGGCCGAAGTCGCAGCGACGTTCCTTGAGTCATCAGGCTCAGACACAAAGGGCCCGTAGCCCCTGCGCCACGCCCCCCCTCACCCCCCAGCTGCCACTTCCCTCTGCTCCAATGAAAAGCATTCTCCGCACTGCCGCCACCAGCCCCGCTGGCTGGCTCTGCTCTCAGCAGGCGCTAATGAGGCGTTTGGAGAGCCCAGAGGTCACAGAGACCCAGGGCCTTGGGGGAGAGCTGGTAAAGGGGGAACTCAACCTGGCAAGATCAGGCAGCAGCCACCCTGAGCCCACAGAAGAAGCAATCGCACAGTACTTCCCCGGCGGCGCTTACGAAGGCGAGATGTGAGCACTTACCATGATTTTCTCACCCCAGCTCCTTTTACTCCCAAACACTGGTTCTGGACCCTCCTGGATCACAGACCCCTTTGAGAATTTGATGAAAGCTGGAAAATCTTCCCTTAACAAAAATTAAATGCAAACTAATGAAGTGACCATCCCAAGAGCTGGCCGGCATTTATGAATAATTCACTGCGTGCCTTGCACTGAGTTAAATGGTTTACATGCTTTATCTCATTTAACGCTCATGGTACCCTAGGTTTTGCCATCTCCACTTAGTAGGTGGAGGAATTAGGATACAGAGAGGCTGTTAGGTGCTGGAGGTTACACAGCTAAGTTAGTGGTTGAATTCAGACACAAGACCCAGGTCTGTTTGACTCCAAAGCCTGGCTTTTAACCAGCTCATTCTACCATACATATATGTGAGCATAAATGAAGGCCATTTCAGGACAAGGTAACCCCACAAAGGACCTGAGAAGCATCCTTCCTGAGTGCTAGGAACATAATTGCACTCACCTCAATGATCTCACAGTTCAGTGGGGAACAGACGTGCTCCCTGGTGATCGGTGGTATGAAGGGGGAGCTGGAAGCATAGACGAAGGTCAGTCAACACAACCAGGGGTGTTAGGAAGGACATCCCAAAGGCAGTAATGTTGTTAAGTCACAGACTATTAAATGATAAGTGGGTAAGGGTACTCCTGAAAGACAAAAGAGTGGGTGCAAAGATGTAGAGGCAGGAATAATGTGGTATGTTTGGGGACAGTGAACACAAGGGAAGTGACAGCAAAGGGTGGGGAGCATGAGAGTTAGGAGGTGGCTGATAATGAGGCTGAAATGTTATGTCCTGTAGCAGTTAGGATGCTTTGGCCACAAGTAATGGAAACCCCAACCAGAAGTGGTTTAAACAATGAGTTAATTGTATTACCCCCCATAACAAGCTGTCCAGAGGTAGGGTGGCTCCAGGGTTGGTTAATTCTGCATGGCTCGATGACATTGTCAAGGATTCAGATCTCTCTGCTTTGCCATCTCCTGTGGGTTGACTTCCATCTCAGGCTGTGCCCTCATGGTCACAAAATGGTTGCCAGAGTTCCGGATATCCCTTAGGACGATTATGACATTAAGTAGAAAAAGAAGGATTTTTTCCTCCCACAATGCCTCTGTTTATCAACAAGGAAACCTTTCCTCAAGAACCCCACCTTTCCCCCTTGACATTCCATATTTCACTCAGCAACACAGACACACCTAAACAGATCATTGACAAGAGAATGTAATCTCCACGACTGGCTTAGCTCCATCAAGATTCACCTCTTGGGAGCTACATGGCTGCATGATACCTGAACACAACCAGGAAGAAATAGAAGAAATTCCTGTTGAAAGGACAACTAACAGTGTCTGCCACAGATTCTGAACATGAAAAGCTTTTATTGTGAAGGAAATGAAGAGTCATCAGGGGTTTTAAGCAGGGAGATATAATGAAGTTCCTGTTTTTAAAAGATCACCCTGGTGGCCAAAAAGATGGATATACAGAAGTCAGAAGAAGCAATGAGGAGCCAGTAACAGCAGTAGACTAAGAAAAGAGGAGAAAAGCTGCCCTAGATTGAGGAAAAGATGCATTTCTAAGATGTTTGGCAATCATATTTTTAATTTCTAAGTTTTTCCTTGTTCCTTGACTGTTCCATTTCTGTATCATCTTATACCCGTTTTATGGATGCTGTATTTTATCTTATCTCTCTGAGGATACCAATTAGAGGGTTCTTTTCTTTTTCTCTCTCTCTTTTTTTAAACACAATTTTTTAACATAACCGATAATTCTGCTTTCAGAATTATCTCTGTTTTCTCTGGGGTCATTTTTTCTGTTTTGTTTTGTTTATCTTGGTCTTTTGTGCAGGTTGATGTTCTCCTGAAATATTTAGATCTTCCCTGATCATTTGGGAAGACAAGGAGCTAAACACATGTGACCAATCGACTATCTTCAACCAGAAATCTCCTGAGATATTTAAAATACAGAATCAACAGGAGTTACTGTGACAGAAGGAAGCAGATACCCAAGCTCTGAACAAAGAAGCATCCACACTATTTTTCAAAATGAGCTTAGGAGTTAATACTGACTTTAGCCTGGTGCCTGACCTTCTCCACAAAGCCCCTTAGATAGGACGTCAAATTCACCACAAGGCTTCATGAGCCACATAAAGAGAGATGGCCCATTCTTGTTGACTGTACCTCCAGGAACTTCTCCCTTTGTGGTGACTCAAGAAACTGTGTCTCAGCCGTGGGCGAATCTCCTAGAAGTTAAGCACATGGTGTTAGGAAGACAGGAGTCATAGCCCATCCATGGGCTGCTCACCTGACCTTGGACGAGCTACCTAATGCCCCTGAGCCTCAGTTTGCCCAAATGGAAGATGGGAGAACTGTAGTTACTATATTGCAAAGCTGTTTGTGAGGATGAAATGAAGCAATGCATATGATGTGCTTAGTGTGGGTAATTGGCATTGAATGTGATCACTAAATGTAAGCTATTTCTATTATTGTCATTAATTCAAGCACTACCTCTCATTGAGAAGGCAAGTCAGGCCCTTTGTCTGGTTGTCACTTACAGTTATGGCCATAAGAGGAGGGGAAGGGCCATGAGGAGGAGACCTGTCTCATGCCAGAGATTGCTCAGGGCTTGGGTTTGAGAGGCTCACACAGGTGCAGGAGCTGGATCTGTCGGGGGGCAGTGGGGGCGGGTGGACGGCTGTGCTGAAAATCAGTGCCAAGTGAGAGTAGAGAAGGTTCCTGGGAGGGCAAAATGGAGGTAGAATGTGAATCTCAAATGGAAATTTGATCCTGACTCTGTCAACACAAGCTATACATAGTGGTGAAAAGCCTGAGTTCTGTACTTTTCATCTTGGTTTAGCAACTCACTAGCTATGTGATCTCTGGAAGGCGTCTTTGCTTCTCTGAATCTCAATTTCCTCATCTGTAAATTGAGAATAATAGCAGAACTTCCCTGATGAAATCATTGTGGGGATTCCATGTGACAACATGCAAAGTTCTGAGTTCTGTGAGCAGCACAACAAAGGCGCAGTAAACGCAGCTGCTGTAATAAAACATTTTTAAAAACATAAAATAATTTTCCTTTGGTATCCGTGGGCGCCAGGAGGTTATTAAAGTCTCCCATGATTCTGTAAGCCAGATTGGCTTCTGTCTCCACTATGGTACTAATACTGTGACTATTAGTAAGTCTATGTCCATCAGGGCCCTGGCAGGAAACAGCCACCCACGGCCAGAGAGAGAGATGAATGAGGGGACTTTCTATGGGGAGAGCAGAGTGAAGCACACACAGTAGTGGAACACCCTGAGGTGAGTGACAGTGGGGCATTGTTACCACCCTGTGGCCTGCAGGGGCAAGGGGAGAGCAGTGTTTCCAGAACTCCTGGAGAGCAAGAGCAGTCAGGGTGGGCTGCCCCACAGGAGCTGTGGCCACAGGAGGAATCAAGCCAAAACCACAGCTGGGAAGGAAAGGAGCAGAGTTCCCCCCAAACCTTCCTGTCTCCCTCCTTTAGACCTCCTGAACCACACCCGAATCTGGAAGGAGAGGGAACCCAAGTGGGGCAGTCTGCAGAGATCAGCCAGCTGGATGCAGGCAGCACAGACAATGGGGTAGGGAGAGCAAACAGGTGATAACACAGAGGCCGACACAGTCCCTACCTGGAGTTCATCAGGCAACAGCCAGGGGTAGAAGAGGGCCCTGCTAGGCCTTAAGAAATGTTAGTTGGAAATGTTGACAAGAGTGGTTATGATTCTGAAGGAAGAGGGGACAGGGAAACTATACTACATGGGAACTGGAGCTGTGCCCAGCATTCCTCTCTAACCTGGGCAGTGACCCAGGGAAGTAGTTGGCAGGAGGTAGGGTGGGAGAAAAGAAGGAGAATTCCCTACTCAAAAACATGTCTAAATAGTGCAGTGTTACAGACTGTGTTAAAATGTGTTGTATTAGGAAGAAACACAAATGACTAGGAAAAAAAAATGGAATTTATCGGTTCACGACATTGAAAGGCCAAGGGTGTAAGGTGTGGCTGGATCCAGGTGCCCAGAGTCACCAGAAATCTGTCTCTGTCCCTCCATCTCTCACTGTCTTCTTGTGGGCTTCCTTCTCAACCAGGTTCTTTGTCTGCAGTGGCAAGATGGACTCTAGCAGCTCCAGGCTAATGGTCTACCAGTTTAGCAGTACGTGAGAGGAAAGAAAGAGCCTTCTGCCAGTAATTCCGGGCCTCCCTTGGTCTACTGCAGCAGAGTAGGGAGGGGCTGAGTCCAGCTCAGAGCTGGGAAGGAAGGAGGCCCCCTCCTGGCTGTGTGATCCAGGCGAGGCACTGCATCTCTCTGTGCAGAAATGTCCTTGTCACGGGGAACTTAGGCTGATGCCAACAAAACAGGTAAGTCCTTTGCTCTGTGCAGGCACTCCCCTGTACGTAAGCAACGTTGCTTGGAGGTAAAGAGATCTCACTCTTCCTCTCTCTTTGCTCTCCTCCCTTGTCCCCACACTGGTGAGTGCTCATCGCGCTTGCTCTCTCTCCTTCTTTAAAAAAAAAAAAAAAAGTACTGAGGACCCTCAAAGAACTTTTGATTACATGGATTATATCTACTGATATTCCTATATTAGAAATTAAATTGAGAATTTTTAAATGCTTATTTGCTCATTTAAAAATACCTAATAAATCCATTACATGTTAATATGAATAAAATGTGTTTATGGAAAATAGTTTTCTTTTCTTTTCTTTTTAAAAAGACTATATATTTTTTTAAGATTTTTATTTATTTGACAGTCAGATCACAAGTAGGCAGAGAGGCAGGCAGAGAGAGAGGGGGAAGCAGGCTCCCTGCTGAGCAGAGAGCCCCATGCGATGGGGCTTGATCCCAGGACCCTGAGATCACGACCTGAGCCGAAGGCGGAGGCTTTAACCCACTGAGCCACCCAGGTGCCCTTCTTTTCTTTTTTTTTTAAGATTTTATTTATTTGACAGAGAGAGACACAGTGAGAGAGGGAACACAAGCAGGGGGAGTGGGAGAGGGAGAAGCAGGCTTCCCACTGAGCAGAGAGCCTGATGTGGGGCTCAATCCCAGGACCCTGGGATCATGACCCGAGATGAACGCAAACACTTACTGACTGAGCCACCCAGGCACTCCGGAAATACAGTTTTCCAATAAAAAACAATTAACTGAGAAGAGTGGCATTGGTTTACATTTTTATGCATTTTTTAAAATGTCTGACATAATAGAAAACAACTGGATTCTCTTATCTGCTCCTGCATTTAATCAACAGGTTAAATTTTGGTTGAAGTGTAAGAAGGTAACCTGGCCTCACACAGATACGTAGTTAGGAAATTGACAGCCTCGTTGAGCCCCTGCAAGCGTCTCAGGACCCTAAGGGTCTTCAGAGCTGCTGTAGATGACACTTGAGAGCCAGCATCTCTATAGCTGTTCAACTTGGAAGCGGACCACCTGCATGTAAATCCCAGAGAAGTGGGCAAATCACCTGACCTCTGTGACTCGGTTTCCTCTTAGAGAGCGTTAAATAACTCGTTTCTTGTGGAGTGGTTTGAGCAGTGCTTGGTACATAGTAAGTACTAATGAGTGCTCACTGCTATTACTAGCTCAGGGCCTGGCACTAGGAGGGGATCCCCTTTGGCCCAGGTTGGGCATCCCCTCCAAGATCATGTTCAACCGCCCAAGAATGGCTTGGACTTCTGTATTCTCCAGGACTAATCTGAGACCCTGTGCCCCTCCCACAGGAGACCGCGCCTAGCCCAGCACGTGCCTGTGCCATCTCTTTGGTCACAGGCTCAAAGGAGCCTCCCCCACGTGTGCCAGCCAGTCTCCGCCGTGTTGGACCGGTTGTACCTGCGTTGGTGCCGGGAGGCTCTCCTCCCCACAGCTGGCAATTAGGAAGTCACTCTCCATAATGGACAAGACCTAATCAGCCTGCTGATAATTACCAGGCCCAGAATGTGGCTGCAATTCAGGAAAGATGATCCCCAAAGACTACAGCCACTTAAATCCTGGCATTGACCATGGGTCCCCTTGGTAACCTGTAACTCAGCACAATTTAGCCACTGAGCTAACTGATGTTCTCCAAGGCAGTCAGCTCACACTCGCACGATCGAAATGGGCTCTAATTGCCAACATCCTTCAGGTAAGACGCTCCACATGTTCTCTTGCCACCCAAGAGGCCCGAGCAGGAACTGAGTCTCTAGGCAAACCGGTCCTCTGATTACATCTAATTAATCAAAATAAGGTTCGAAGAAAGAATTAATTAAAGAACATATGAGAGGAAGTCATGATATTAAGATGTTTCCCAGCAAAACAGGACAGGCAGCTTCACTGAATTCATGAGAGGCGGCTCCTAGAAGAAACAGTCCCCAGCTTTTCAAAGCTGTCGGAGCAAGCAACAGCTGGGAGAGAGGAAGGACTGCAGCATGTGCAGGCTTACAGAACCCCAGGTGAGCCCGGTAGTACCATCCACGGAAGTTGTGTGGTCTGGGCAAGTCGTTTTAACTCTGAGTCAGGAGTTTCTTTCTCATCCATCAAGTGGGGGCAGAAATGGTGGACGGGACGTGCCATCCACAGGGCCCTGCACATAGTAGGATCTTGGTGACACAGCACAGAGGGCCCTTTTGTGTCCCTCAAAGTGTTTTAAAAGGTAGAGTAATTGGGTACTGGGTTACACTGGGTTACAACATAGGCTCTCAGCTCCATGGCCTCCTGGGGGCTGGGTTCCCTGGTTTGTGGTGACTGCACGGCGTCCTACAACATTCGTGTTTGCCTCCCCACCTTCGCCCTTGGGCTGGGGAATCAGGCAGACCTGGTCTCAAATCCCAGATCCACCTTTGCACATGTGGCCTTCATTCATATTCAATAATCAACAAATGTTTGCTGATCCCTCACTCTGCACCAGGCACTGTCCTAGGTGCTGGGGATGCTGGAGTGATCCCTGCTTCATGGAGCACAGAGTTTGGTGAAGGAGGAGCCTCTGATGAAAAAAGTCTGCCAATGCTTCCAGTAGCTCACCTCATCCCCTCAGCTCTCACCTTTGCAGGACACATAATGGCATCCTGAGAGTCTAACACAATGGCCTCCTTCTTGGGGTCAGCCCACAGGGCAAGCTAGAAGCACGAGGGAGTTAACATTCCCAGGAGCAGCCCTCAGCCCCTGGTCAAAGGGAATCATCGACAAATCCCCACCTTCCTTACCCCATCCCATTGAGTGGGACAACTCTGAGACCTGGTCTACAATTTCTCAAGGAAAACCTGCTCACTAATTCATTCCACATGCACTTCCCTCCCTTTTCCCAAACACTCTCCAACTCCTGGACCACTTCCTGGGATCACCCTCCAAGGAAACCCCTTGTACCCCTGGGATCACCCTCCAAGGAAACTACTTGCACCCCTGGGACCACCTTCCAAGGAAACTACTTGGACTCAAGTCCTTGTCTAGGGTCTGGTCCTGGGGGCACCCAACTGAGATAGATGTAATTACGAACTGTGATAGCCTTAAGGCAGGGGCAGAAGGGATGCTGTGTCACATCCCGACAAAGTGTTGTCTGAAGTGACAGTTAAGGAGATGTAGGAGTTACCTAGTGTGAATCATCAGGATTCAGCTGAACGAACAGAAACCATTCTGGAAATGTTAAGCAGAGAGAACTCACACCGTAGGGCTGGCATTCAGCTCCTGGTTCTGCTGTGGCCTCACAGGCGTATCCAAATCCATCCATTGCAATTGGACATGTGTCCTAATTGGCAACTGTCTGTCTTGGACCAGTTGTTGACTATTATTTTTTAAGATTTTATTTATCCATTTGACACGGAGAGAGAGTGTGTGTGTGAGCACAAGCAAGGGGGAGAGGCAGGCAGAGGGAGAGGAATAAGCAGGCTTCCCGCTCCACAGGGAGCCCCATGCAGGGCTTGATCCCAGGACGCTGGGATCATGACCTGAGTCAAAAGCAGACGCTTAACTGACTGAGTCACCCAGGCACGCCCCAGTTGTTGAATGTTTTGAGAATCATTTTTGGAATTCGGTGTTTATGAAATTGTCAAGGGCTTAAGGAGCAGACTTGCATAGCGATACCACAGAAACAACCCGCCAGGGAAGCTGTTTTCCTCTGTTTCCAATCAGGAAGGTGGGAAATGAGGCCACCATTGGGATTACTGCATTTGGGAACTCACTACTTGAAGCACCAGTCAGCAATAAAAAGGAACAACTACTAAGACATGCTGCATCCTGGATGAAATTCAAAAAGGTGCTAATGAGTAGAAGCCAGGCACAAGAAACCACATATTGTATGATTCCATATGTATAAATGCCTAGAAAAGGCAGATTGATGGAGAAAAAGTAGATAAGTGGTTGCTTGGGGCTGATGGTATAGAAAGAGATTAATAGTAAAAGGTATTATAACGGGATCTGAAAATGGCCAAAAATTTACTAAAAATCATTGAATTGTTGGCCTGCAATAGATAAATTCTATGATATGTAAAATATACACCTAATAAGGTTGTTTAAAGGAAGACAAACAAAAAAACAAAAACCTATACTTGGGGTGCTTGGATGGATCAGTCAGTTAAGCGTCTGCCTTTGGCTCAGGTCATGGTCCCAGGGTCCTGGGATGGAGCCCCACGTTGGGCTCCCTGCTGAGCAGGGAGTCTGCTTCTCCCTCTCCCTCTGCTCCTCCCCCTTGCTTGTTCTCTGTTTCTCTCTCTCTCTCTCAAATAAATAAGTAAATTCTTAAACAAAACAAAACAAAACCCCGTACTGTTGGCCAGAAAGCTGCTATCAACAACTAGACTCTAGATACTTTCAAAGCTGGGGTTTGGACACTGGAAAGCTGTTGCAGAAATATCACACCTCACCACAGGCCTGCTTTTCAGCAGGAATAGGCAAAGCAACCTTCCAAATCTCACATGAGAGCATCCATGTGGAGAATTTACTGCACATCCAAGACTCTAGCTGCAAGGGAGTCTGGGAAATGTAGTCTTTGCTTTCCAACCTTCACAATGCAGGAAGACACACAGAAGGAAACACAGGTAATATAAAGAGTAGGAGAAAAGAGGGCTCTACACAGACGGAATGCCATGAAAAAAGTCCCTGTGTTGTGTGCAGGTAACACAATAGAGGCCAATTGGGCAGGCCGTGGTGGTTGTAGTAAGGAACTTGGATTTTACCCTGGGTGAAATGGAAGCCATTGATAGGTCTTAAGCAAGGTGGTTTCCAAGATCAGATTTGCATGTTGAGAAGGTCCTTCTGACTATATATAGAGAGTAGGTTTGGGGGACAAGAGTGGAAGCCAAAGATTAGTGAGGAGGCCGTTGAATTCTCCAGATGATGATGGCCTAGAATGATGGTGGCCAGGGTCAGAGTTGTGTCTCAGGAGCCAGAGGGAAGTGATGGATTTGAGAGGTGTCTAGGAGATAAAATCTAGAGAACATGGTAAAAATTCTATGTGGGTGATAGGGGAGGGGAAGTATAAAGACAATCCCCAAGTTTGAGACTCATGAACTTGGAGAAGTCATCTTACTTCTCTCCCGATTTCCTTTTACTCTCAACTGGGGTATGACTATGATGGATAATTCATTCATTCAACAGATATTTACAGTCACCTTTTTCCTAATGTCTGGCCCCAAAGGAAGTGCTCAGGAAAAAAAATATTTTTTCTTTCATCCTTCAAAGCTCTACTCAAGTGCCCTTTCCCCCATGAAGCCTTCCTTGATTCCACCCCAAACCACACCGCTTTCTTACACATCTAAGCCATGACAGTCTGAGTCCCTGTGTGGACTGGCTGGACTGAACAAGGGCAGGGACAGTGGGAGGACTGGGTAAGGCACAAGGCCTGGCTGAGGCACATGCCCTTCAGGGCTAGAGGATAGGGTGAAGGAGGAGTAGGAGGGTCCAAAATACCTTGGATTTCAAATATTACCAACTCTAAGAACACATTATTTCTTCTCACTAGGCCTTTGTTAATGTTCTTCTCTTCTGTCTGAAATGTCTTTTCTTTTATTCATCCATTGACTTAGCTTGGATGCTTCCCCTCCAGGAAGCCTGCTTCACCCAAGGACCCCTTGTCTGCACTCCCCTTGCATGCTTCCCTCACCAAAATCAACACTTCTCATACTAAGTGGTCATCATCTGTTTGCTTGTCTGTCTCCTACTGGATAGGGAGCCCCTTAAGGCCAGGGACCCCCAGGAATTCAGGCTGGGGAACAAAAATAGAAGTGACCTAATGCTTTCCACATCTACTCAATTATTTATTGAGCACCTGCTTCATGCTGGGCTCTGATATAGGCAGCTTTGATGGAGGCAGATACGTATGAGAAGGGAAAGATGGGAAGGATTTCAGTGGAGAGAGGCCCAGGCAGGAGGCATCTGTATTAGTCAGAATTGGCTAAGTTTGCTGCAGTAACAAATAAACCCTGAAATCTCAGTGACTTAATACAAGTTTACTTGTATTAATACACTCAATACTAGTGACTTAATACACATGAGAAGTCTGATGTGGGTGCACAATGTCTAATTTGCAACTGATGACCCTGGGGCCCAGAAACCTTCCATCATGCATTCTGCCATCTCAACATGTGGACTCCCAGGCTTCCAAGGCAGAAAGAAAAGGACAAGGGTGGTTCATGGGCTCTAACTGCCTCAACTGGGGAGTGACACCTGTCTGCTCACAGCCCATTGGCCAGGGCTAGTCATGTGACTCTCCCCAAGTGCAAGGGGGGGCTGGGAAATTTAGGGAGGTGCATGGAGCGTCTCTGCCACAGCATCCTAGGCTGAGCAAAAGGCATGTGTGTGAGAGTGGGAAGGAGAGGGGTTATGTGGGGGAGTAGCACATAGATTATCCTAAAGATAAATCCCTAATTCCTAGCATGGACTCACAATAAAGCCCCAGTGACTACTTTTTGGGTTTTTTGGTTTTTGTGGGTTTTTTTTTTTTTAACTTTTTGTGTGTGTGTGATTAGAGAATGAAGGAAGGAGTAAGTGGTTCTACAAGGTTCAGTTTTGAATACCTTCTGATCCTGGGGCACTAGAGCTCAAAATGCCATTTATCAAGGATCTACTTGGTGTGGTGCACTGTGCTAGGACTGTACACATATCATTCCATCCCATGTAATCATTAGAACAACTCTGAGGGAGGGGTAGGGATTGCTGGGCCCATATTACAGATGAGAAGACTGAGGCTCAAACTAGTTTAATCATCTGTCCAGGGCTGAAGCCAATGCCCAGATCCTTTCCGTCATGGTGCATTGGTACAATCACACACAGGAACAGAAGGAAAAGCCTTAAATGGGTAAGAGGGTGGTTTTCTCACACTCTTCAAGTCTTCCCCTATCTGAGAAGGTAAAAACACCGTGTACATCAATCAAGTATGGAAGCAAGAGAATGTGGAGTATATCCTTGGTCAAGTGCTTCACTTATCCACACTCAACTGCCACTCAACTTTCTTCAACTGCAAGTGGACATGGTAGCCAGCCTGGGGTGATCATGCGATTCCCTGAGAAAGTGTCTATAAGCACTGAGTACCAAGGAATGACTGCATAAATGGTTCATATTGGCTCTGTTAGAGCACTCACCTTCAGAAGGGGACTGTGAGCAGAGGGAATGTTATTAGGGCCGCACCTACCCAGATGGCAACATTGGGTGTTTTAAGGTGGCCACATGGAGTGGAAAGTCAGGTGCAGGGGAATGCCAACCCTACATGCTTCATGCACCTTGGGTGAGACCCTAGTCTCTGTTGGTTCTTTCATCCAAAAGTGAGAGAAATCAGCAAATCCATCAAATGCTTAATATTTCAGAGGGCTTGGGGGAGTAATATTGAAAATATAGGTGTAAATGCATCTTACAAAGCCCAAGTCTTCCTCTGTCCTGACCACACCTGAACCACAAGCACCCCAAGGAGAGGAGCTGGGGACAGACACCCTTCGAGTTCCCTCCTTCCACTGCCCAAGAAGGTGGACAGGAGCAGTCTGCAGAAAACCCAAATAGCTCATCATCCACCAAACAAATGGTGGCTTAATTCAGAGTCTGAGGAAATTTGGAAGTTCAGTCTAAATCAGAGATTGCAAACTGGCAGTGACTGGGCCAAATTCAGCCACAGACAAGTTACTTAACCTTTCTGTACCTTGGTTTCCTTATTAGGAAAATGGGCATAATAATAGTAATACATAGACGGACTGTTGTGAGGATTAAAAGAATATAGGGTTGGTGGAGCTTGTGACTCTTGGTCTTGGAATTGTTAGTTTGAGCCCCATGTTGGGTGTAGAGATTACTTAAAAAAATAACATCTTAAAAAATAATAAAAAGGTTATATGTAAAGTGCTCAGGACAGTGCCTGATACATAATAAGTGTTGTGTATGCATTGTTGTTAATATCATTTGATTCACACAATGGTGAAGTTTTTGGATTTAGGTGTTTTCACTTAGCTGGATTCTTCATTTTGCCTCAGTCCCCACCACTCCCTCTTGTCCTGCACCTGTCTTCCCTCCCTCCTCAGGCCCAGAAGGCCCCTGGTTTGAGTCCCCAACTACAGCCTGGTCCTTTGTTCTCATTGTGGATGCTGGATGACACAGGTTGTTGATTCCTGCCATTGAACCACGAAGATTACAATTGTAATCCAGAGTCCCTGATGCCCTTTCTCAATAGAATTTGGGAGTTCTAATCCCATCCCATTCAGTGTTAAAAAGAGAAACCCCAGGGGCTCCTGGGTGGCTCAGTGAGTTAAGCCTCTGCCTTCAGCTCAGGTCCTGATCTCAGGGTCCTGGGACCGAGCCCCGAATCGGGCTCTCTGCTCAGAAGGAAGCCTTCTTCCCCTTCTCTCTCTCTGCCTGCCTCTCTCTGCCTGCTTGTGATCTCTGTCAACTGAATAAATAAAATCTTAAAAAAAAAAAAAGAGAAACCCTAGGGATACCTGGGTGGCTCAGTCAGTTAAGCAGTTGCCTTTGGCTCAGGTCATGATCCCAGTGTCCTGGGATCGAGGCCCGCATTGGGCTCTCTGTTCAGCAGGGACCCTGCTTCTCCCTCTTCCTCTGCCTGCCGCTCTGCCTACTTGTTCTCTCTCTGTGTCAAATAAATAAATAAAAGCTTTTTAAAAAAAGAGAGAGAGAGAAACCCACACCAGCTGAGACAAAACTGCAACCACAGAGTTCCAAGATTATATAGATGCATGGTTTATTATCATTCAGATGATTATCATGGACAGGGGAAGACGCTAGAGGGTTATATACAAGTCAGCTTTCAGGGTGGTTTCCATATGCCTGCACAGATTTATTTTCACACCCTCCACAGAGCACCGCACAGGATGCCCCTCCCCGCAGTGGTTCGCCCAAGCAGAGCACAGCCCTGGGGCAGGGCTCTGCCCACCCACAAAAGGATGCCCAAGAAGGTGAGGATAAGAACTGGATTTGGACATCACATCTTCAATCCCACCCTGACCTCAATGTCTGCTAGACCCAGAGTCACCCTGGTTCTCTCTGGGGGTCCCTTGGAGGACACAAAAGGATCATTTTAGCCAGAGTTAAGGAAGGGGAGCAGCCAGAGGGAGTGCGAGGAGAGGGATTCTGGGATTTGACCCCTAGCCAACAGTGGAAAGTTGGGGTAATATGGAGTTTAAACTCAGAGGCTTTCTTTCTCATGTCCCTGAAGGGGGCGGGAGGACAAGGCCAGGGAGTTGGGTGTTGTATATGGGGTGGGGGGAGGCCCAGGTGTATGGTCAGGGATCTAAGGTGGGGAGGGAAAGAGGGGGTCACAAAGGGATAGGGCCACAAGGGCTTAAGACATTCTCAGACTCTAAACTTTATAGGAAACTGGATTCACTCCTCCAGTGGCTCCCTGGCCCAGGCTGCCCGCCGCCCAGGATGCTGCCGCTTCTCCTCGGCCCGCTGACCCCTGCTCAGATCATCTAGGAGTCCCAGCAGGAGGCTGGCTTGACCACAGGCTTCCCCAGGCCCACAAGGGCCGCCCAGAGCCCTCTTGCCGGGATGCTGGCGTTTCTCAGGGATGGGCTCGCCCTCTTCCTCCTCCTCTTCCTCCTCCTCTGCCTCCCAGCTCCTCTGGGCCTTGGAATCCACCAGCCGTCTGCCTGGGTGCTGCCTCTTGGTGAAAGTGTAACCCAGCCAGGAGGGGCGCCCGCCAGGATGCTGCCACTTTTGCTGGGTGACATCGGACCAGGCAGCCACATCCTCCCGCCTGCCAGGGTGCTGCCGTTTGTGGGGGCCCACAGCCCCACCTTCTTCCTCCTCCTCTTCAACCCCCTCTTGGGCCTCCCCCTCCCTTTTGCCTGGATGCTGACGCTTGGAGAGCCAGTCGGGTTGAATGATCTGAGACTCTGGGGAAGGAAAGAGACCAGTGAGGGACCCTCTGCCCCTGAGCAGCCCCCCTCCAGTCTCTCTCCTAGTTAAGGCAGATTCCCTGAAGCACTCATCCAGAGTCAAGGCCTTGTACAGCCCCTCAGAAATCTCTCTCTCTCTCTCTCTCTCTCTCTCTCTCTCACACACACACACACACACACACACACACACACGCACACGCACGCACATGCAGAGATGGTCAAAGGCAGGGCCTCTGGCTCCGGTCCAAGCTCTGCCACTCCCTGGCTGTGTGACCATAAGCAACTCACTTAACTTCTCGGAACCTCCGTTTTCTTCTGTGCAAAATGAGGGGTAATAACAGTATGGATCTAAGAGCTTGCTAGGAAGATCAAATAGTGTGATACGGTGTTTGAACACCTGAGATCAGTGCCTGGCATATATGCACCTAGTAAGCAGTAATTAAAACTGTCACATACAGAGACTTTTTCTCTCTCCCCTGCACAGAATCTTCCCCACTGAAAGTTGGCTCTCTGTGAAATATTCCAGGACCCACACGGAAGAGAAATCTGATCTCAGGAAAGGGTCAACTCATGATCCTGCTAAGGTTATGGTCAACAGTTTCTAAGCTCAGAAAGGCAAGAGTTTGGATGACCAAGTCCCTCCCCATCTCTGGGTCGTGGTTTCCTCCAGCCCTCTTCAGGGTCTCTGATCGGAGGGACACACGCCCGGTCCTCACCAGATTCGGGATCGCCCTGGTTTCCTCGCAGCCGCTGGACGTCTTCGCGGAGGAGTAAGAGGCGCTCTGCTTGGTGCAGGAGGTCGTCCAGACCCGCATGCTCGGCGGCCATCGCTGCCTCCTGCTGGGCCACCTCCGGCTGTGCGCTACCTCCCGGAAAACCAGCCACCGTCAGGGTCAGCGCCATGGCGAGCAGCAACCAAGCGCCGGGCATCGCGGCGTCTGGAATTGGGAGGACAGAGAGAAAGCATAAGCGCGCCGCACCCCTCTCCCAGTCCGCACCATCTTCCCACCTTTCCTGTCCCAGCGGGTCCCCAACCTGGGTCACAAACCATTCATACATCCTCCCGCGGGCAGGGCCACCTGCCACCCTAAGGTGGCAGGTGGCCCTGCAGCCTCGGGCTTTGGGTGTCCTCACCCATGGAGATGCTTGGAGTGACTGGTCGCGCGCCCAGTTCTGCTGCGCGAGCCTGGAAGCCGTGGGAACTCCATCGTCACCGCCACTCCTCAGTGTCACTGAGCGCAGGGCTGGCTTGCCAGGCGTGTAACCACCTAGAGAGCCCCGCCCGACGGCCACAATGCCGCGTCGCAGGCTTAAGACCCTTCCCCGCGCCACATTCTTGGTCCAGAGCTCCTTTCCAACGTTCTGATTCCAGTGTCAACGTTCCGATTCCAAATTCCATTTCTAATGTCAGATTCTATGGCCACGCTAGGACACCAGTTCTAACTCTAAAATCCCCAGTTTCAATGATAAAAATGTTTCTAAGGTGAGACTGAAACTCGAAGGCTAAGATTCGAGTCCAACGCGAAAAATCTGCTTCTAACACCTGGATTCGGATTCTAACTCTCAGGCTCTGACGCCGGACGCCCTGACTGCCCAGTTCTACCCCTACGTCCCGGCGCGGACCTACAGCGGCCATCCAAGCTGGGGTGGGATGGAGAACTTTCCATCCTACTGACGCCCGGCACCGAGCAGCTCCAGCCGCCGGGACGGGGGTGAGCAGGAGCGAACGCCACCAGTGTGCCCGGTCAATTCCCCGGCCCGCGCCGTGGAAGCACCGGGGGTGCGGACGCCACGCTCCAGGAGGCGCTCGGGGGACAGAAGCCGTGGCTTCTCCCTGGGGCTCCCCCGGCAGCGGGCAGAGAGGGCCCCCTCCCAGTGCTCCCGGACGCCCCCTGCGTGGGGAGAGGGGACGGAGGTGGTTACCTGCCAGGCGACAGCTCTGCGGGACGGGTCCGGGATGCTGGGGTTCCGAGTTCGGAGTTTCGGAGTCCAAAGTCCGCGGGGCAGGAGGCCGGGAGCGCTCGCAGGACCCGGGCGTCGGCTGCCCGCTTCTCCGCGGGGCCGCTGCTTATATCCGCGCGGGGTGGCGGCGTCGGTGAGGTCAGCGGGGAGGGGTCGCGGACGCCGGGAAGGGGCGCTGACGGCAGCGGGCTCCGTGGGTACCCCGCCCGCCGCCTGCCAGCTCCACCGGAAATCTGGGGCGGGGGCGGCGAGAGCTGCGGGAGCGGCGAGGCGCTTGCCCGAGGCTGGGGGCTGGGGCGTGGGGGGCAGTGATGATGCCGGGTCACCTCTGCACCCAGCTCCGAAGGTTTGTTGTCGAGGAGAACAGTCCTGGAGGGGACAGAGAGAGGCGCAGAGATACTGAGAGAATCATACAGGAGACACACAGGAGAGAATAGGAGATAGAGACAAAGACTGAAAGAGGTACCCAGAAACAGAGCAGAGAAAGAGAGAGAGAAGGAGAAAGAGAAGGAGGAGAGGACAGAGGAAAAAAGTAGGGGACAAATGGGACCTGGGTTCTCATCCTGACCATGTCACCTCCAGCAAATGCTTTCTGCTCCCTGGGCCTCAATTTTCTCATCTGTACAGTGGGAGGGAGGGACAGTTTTCAGAATTCCCAAACTGGTAGCCTGGGGTCACCCACTAAGTCACAGACGGTTTGACTCCCACAGGGATTTGGAAAACAAAAAAACAAAAAAACCCGAATAACTTAACACTTAAACGCCAAGGGAACTCAAGAAAAATTTGGTTGTATGGCTTCTCTTGAAAATCTCTCGAAAAAAAAGTGGATCTGCATTTTCTCCTGACAACAGTCAGCTGGAGCTGAGCGTGCTTACCCCATTCGCCAAGGTGGAACATTGGATTTTGTGGCCTTTGGACCAGAAGTCTATTGGGGCACACCCCATCCAGGCAGAGGAGAGGAGATGCAGGGAGGAGAAAAGTAGGTGACAAAGGGCTTGTCCCGATTATCACTCTCCGGGATCACACTGGAAGAGAACACAGCCACATCTAATCCTGAGCACAGCCTCCACCCTGAAACATTTAAGGGGCACCCATGGTGTGCCAGGCTCCTTGGTCAGTCCTGGAGACACAGAAGTTAGCCAGGCCCACTTCGAGGGAGCCTCATTTTAGGCAGAGGGAACAAAATCAGTGAAGTCATCTCCTACCTCTGGATGATCTCAACATTAGCCGGCTTCCTCATGCAGTATTTCTTTAATCTCTCATTTTAGCTGAGCACCTGCTGAATGCCCCAGGCCTTGTTCTAGCAAGGGATGCCAAAATTGTTTAATTATCACTCCTTTCTACCATATCACTGGATCTTCACATCACCTGGCAAGATAAACAAGGTAGAGACTACCAGTCCCACTCCATAGAGGCTCGGGGAGGCAGAAAGACTTTGAAAGTTAGAAGTAGAAGGGAACGTTCAGATCACCAACTAGAGCCCTCTCCCGACTCTTAGATGAGGAAGCTAATAGGGATAGATAATGACCTGATAGAGTTGACCTGATCTGCTTCCTGACTTCCAACCCCCCCCCCCCCCGCCGCCCCACCCCAGGTGGCAGGGAGGGGGGCAGAAAGTTGGCTGGGTAGATTGCAGACCTGAAACCCCAGGCTTGATCTCCCAGCTAGACTCCAGGATTTGAAGAATTGCTGTCCTAACTAGGCATTGAATCAGACAGACAGTCAGACCTGTTTTCTTTCCTATATAAAGAGAAGGTGTAAATTGATAGACTCTCTGGGGAGGGCAACCTAAAAATTTAACACATGCATAACTTCTGCAAGATGTCCTGCAGACATGTACACACGGGGTATCTAGTGCTGCAGGGTTTGTAGAAGCCAGAATTAGAAACAGCCTGGATGTCTGTCTGTCTGTCATGAGGGGTCTTCTTAAATCAATTAAGGCCCACCCAAAACTATGGGTACTGTTCTGACTTTGAAGCACGAGGCGATTCCCTATGTATGGATGTGGAGTAAGTTCCAAGATACACTGTTAGGTGAAAGGAGCCGAGCAGAGAATGATGTGTATATCATGTACATGCAGGAGGGATGGATGGTTATAGCCTTCAGCAGAGACCTCTCCAGAGGGATGCGGGAGGACAGTGAAGGCAGGGAACTGGGGAGCTCAGGAAGGGGAGGCAGTGGGGAGTGGGGGGAGCTTGCTGTTCATTCTCAGCCCTTAGTGCCGTTTCAGATGTTCTCGCTTTGCAGCATTACCCATCTACAAACCAACAAACAGCACCAACGAAGTAACAATGAAATCTCCTCTGAGTGTGGGGCGGAAAGGAGTGATGAGCGTGGAAGGACAGAAAAGCTATGGGGGCCGGGGATGGGGGGGGGAGCTCAGTTGGTTAAGTATCTGCCTCCCGCTCAGGTCATGATCGTGGGGTCCTGGAATAGAGCCCCACAACGGGCTCCCTGCTCAGCAGGGTGTCTGCTACTCCCTCTCGCCCTGCTTATGCACTCCTCTCGGTCAAATAAATAACATCTTAAAAAAAGAAAATGAAAGAAAGAAAAGAAAAGCTGCCTGGTGGGGTGAGATGGCTGGAACATCGCCCCCTGGTGAGCCCATTGGATGCATTTCTGTAATCAGGGATTTGAGTTGCCTGTTCTGGAGGACAGTGCCTGGAGGGCTAAGGAGGGGAGAGGAGAGTTCTCACATTGCCCAAGGGACCAGTGAGGATGGTACAGGCATGTAAGGCTCTCTCTCTCTCCCACCTTCCCTCTCTACCTTCCTTCCCTCGGGAAATATTCACTGAGCCCCTAGAAAGTACCAGGACCTGTTCTAGACCTTGGGCACTGTATTGCCCTGTGTTTCTAATGCTTTGACCCAGGGCGGAGGGGCGGGGGCAGAGGGGGTCTGGCTGACTCTGGAGAGGCTGCCTCTCCCAGGGTTAGCCAATTCTTAGAGCTCATAAAGGACTCACCTTTCATATGCAAACTAACCAATCCAGAGCCCACTTCCCCACAACACTCTGGGCTACTGTCCCCTTGCCCTTATCACCCAAAGCCAGGTACACACTGCTAGGGACGGTCCCTAAGCCCCAGAGCCACGGAAATTATTCAAATCCGCCAATCCTAAACCTGCTTACCCTGCCTCCCCATTCCACTGTTCCTCTTCCTTCAGGCAGAAACCACAATAAAGGCACTTGCCTAGTCTCCCCAGCCCCCCACTCCCTGCTTCTTCTGCCTCCTAGTGAATCCTGGTGCTTCTCTGTGCATCTTTGTCTGGGGTGGTTTGCCCTTCCTTTTAGGAACTGTAAGTAATAGCTAACTCTTCAATGCCAGCAGTATCCTAATCTACGGGTCTCACCATACCTGAATAATAATAAAACCTACATTTTAATACAGGGATCCAAGCAGAATAAGGCAGGATCCTGCTCTGGTCTCTCACGGAGCTAAGTCTTTTGTGTCGCATATATTTTCCTCTGATAATACAAATGTGCTTCATTCTCAAGACTGTATTTGCTTATCAGATTAATATAGCTATGCTTTTGAAAATGAATAATGGGATAATTTAACGGGGAGTTTGTACACTAATTTGTAACTCCCGATGCCTGTCTGCCGTCCCCACCCCAAGACACACACACACACACACACACACACACACACACCTTCCTGCAGGAAGTCTCAGTGTGGGTTCTAATTCTAATTCTAATAAAATACTCTGCCTTCCCTGAATTCCCCTGTCTTCTCTCTCAAAGTCTCGCTGCTCCCTGTTCAGAGATGTCTCCAGGATATTTTAGGGTCTTTTTCAACCCTGAGCTGCAGAAGGGCCCGAGGTAGTCCCACTGAAATTATATTTTAATTTTTTTCACGGTGATTTTTAAAATTAAACTCTTTATATCCAGGTAATTATAGATTCATATGTGGTTCTAAGAAATAATACAAAGAGGTTGTGGGTACCCTTGACCCAGCTTCTCTTCATGGTTACATGTTGTAAACTATAGTGCAAGATCACAACCAGGATATTGACTTTGATACAAGCCCTGATCTTATTCAGATTTCCTGGTTTTACTTGTTGGCAATTTTGTGTGTGTGTGTGTGTGTGTGTGTGTGTGTGTGCGCATGCACTTAGTTCTATGCAGTTTTATCACATGTGTAGGTTTGAGAATCTATGATATGGTGGCTTTTTAATTACAGAAGATGGTACCTTTATATACTCAATTTTTTTTTTCTATTCTGTTTCTGTTGTCAAAATAGTGAAGATCTTCTTTTCCCTAAGATCATAAAATTCCAGGAAGAAATCCATTTCATATCTGTTTTTCTCCATAGAAACTCATCCCAGAAATCTTTCTGATCCAGATTTCCCCTTCCCCTTTCCATTGGAGATTTTTGATCCAATTGAGCAACAATTCCTTGATGATGAATCCACCGGAAAATTTTCAGTTCTCCTTTCTATCACTGATTTATTTCCTTATTCTACAAATTGTTCCAGTATATGCATAATTGTTAAGCATGGTTCTAGGCCCAGGACACACGATGGGTGCAGATAGGGATGGAAGATGTACCAGATAAGAAAAAGGTGGGAAACAGTGAGATCTCATGGGACTCTCTTGGCTGTGGAGAGTAAGGAGATTGGAATTTATTCTCAAGGCAGTGGGGAAATACAAAGTTTAAAACAGGGGAGAGTTGTGACCTGATTTATTCTCTCACTACCGGTTTGGCTGCTTGTTGAGTTATGAGCATACAGAGGGGGCGAGAAGGAAGCAGCCAAGCCAGTGAGGAACCTCCATGAAACTCTTGCTTCTTTGTGCAACTCTCCTGCCTCTCTCATCCTGTTTGTTCCCTCCTCCTTTCAGGGTCTCCTACTGCTCTCCTTGCCCCTGAAATGAGCATGCTCTGTGGAGCCCTGGGTGTGTCTTCTCTTACCCCATGCACCACCCCGTCCCTGGTCTCCCTCATCTCCTTCACTTCACGTGGCCACATGCTGGCACCTCCCAAATCAGCTTTCTCTGAGGGATCAGAAAGAAGGAACCCCTCCCGGGTGATCCTCCTTACCAGCGACAAGCAAGAGAAAACACAACCCAAACTGGTTCAGGCAAAATAAAAGGGAGATGTACTGGTGGATGTAACCAAGAACATAAAGACGTAGAACTAGCTTCAGGTATGGCAGAATCCAGAGGCTCAAATGATGTCACTAGGAATCTGTCTCTTTTTTCCATTTGTTATCTCCACTTTCCTCTAAATGGCTTCATTCTCAGGCTGTCTGTCCTCAAAGGTGGAGAAGTAGCCATAGGCATCCCTGGAATCACATTGTCCCAGCTGAGTTGCTCTAAAAGCAGAAGGGTCCTTTTCATTCCCCAAAGTCCCAGGGTCAATTCTCATTGTCCCAGGCTGGGTCACAGGCACATTCCTGAACAGATGACTAGGATTCAGATTGGCCAACCTTGGGGCTAGGGGATGGGGTCAGCCCCATCTGAACAGCATGGACTGAGGGGGTCTTCCAAAGGCATATTTGGAGTTCACCTACTAAAGAAGGGAAGCTAAATGATGAGCAGGTTAAACATCACAGGTCCCATATAAACTCATTGCACAGATGAGGAACCCAAGACTCAGAAGAAAGGGTTGCCTGAGTCCCTCACTGAATCAGCAACAACCTCAAGACCAGTGTCCTGCCCCCTCTCCTTCCTTCACACTGCCCGGGACAGGTTTTCTCTAAAGAAACTGGAAGTGGCCAAACTCTGGGTGGCACACTGTGTTCTGCCTTACACTCCATGTCCAGTCCCCACCCCAGGAACTTGTTCTGGTCTTGTTGGCAGTAAATTGCCATCAGGAGGATATCATCTTTTCTGGAAAGTCTAGGAAGGCTTACCACTAAATAACATCAAGCCCTTAATAAATGACTCCCTAATGCAGGGATTTCCAATACTGTGATGGGAAGAGCACTATTTGGGTGCCAAGAGGACTCCAGGCAGCTGACTACTCTGATTCTATTTAGGCCTCCCTTGGTCACTGCCCAGCCATTGGCAAAGAAGTGCTAACTCAGTCCATTCTCCCCAGGACCCTTCAATTCCATGTACATTTACTGAGTGCCAGCTCCATCTGGGCAATGTTATAGGTGCCAAGGAATACAGGGGAGGGTAAACCTTGCATGGGTCCCTGTTGCTCATAGGATCAAATTCTTAGCCTGGCGTTCGAGACCCTTTATATATAATGTGGGCACAATCTAGGCTCCTCTCCTGCTAGCTCTCCCTTACTCCATGTCCAGCCCTCCCCCAACATCAGTCATTTTACAGATATACTGTCTCATCTCACACCTCCATGTTTTTGCCCCTCTCCTTGCCACCTGCCACCTATAAGCCACTTACTCGTTCTTTTTTTTTTAATTTATTTTTTATTAACATATAATGTATTATTTGTCCCAGGGGTATAGGTCTGTGAATCATCAGGCTTACACAATTCACAGCACTCACCATAGCACATACCCTCCCCAATGTCCATAACCCAGCCACCCTATTCCCTAACCCCCATTGCCCAACAACCCTCAGTTTGTTTCATGAGATTAAGAGTCTTTTATGATTTGTCTTCCTCCAAATCCCATCTTGTTTCATTTTTCCCCCCTTCCCCCCCAGGCCCTCCACCTTGCTCTCAAATTCCTCATATCAGAGAGATCATATGATAATTGTCTTTCTCTGATTGACTTATTTCACTTAGCAAGATACCCTCTAGTTCCATCCATGTCGTTGCAAATGTTAAGATTTCGTTTCTTTTGATGGCTGCATAGTATTCTATTCTATATATATATCACACCCTTATCCATTCATCTGTTGATGGACCTTTAGGTTCTTCCCATAGTTTGTCTATCATGGACATTGCTGCTATAAACATTTGGGTGCATGTGCCCCTTCGGATCACTACATTAGTATCTTTAGGGTAAATATCCAGTAGTGCGATTGCTGGGTCATAGGGTAGCTCTATTTTCAACTTTTTGAGGAACCTCCATGCTGTTTTCCAGAGTGGTTGCACCAGCTTGCATTCCCACCAACAGTGTAGGAGGGTTCCCCTTTCTCCGCATCCTCAACAGCATCTGTCATTTCCTGACTTGTTAATTTTAGCCATTCTGACTAGTGTGAAGTGGTATCTCATTATGGTTTTGATTTGTATTTCCCTGATCCTGAGTGATGTTGAGGACTTTTTCATGTCTGTTGGTCATCTGGATGTCTTCTTTGCCGAAATGTCTGTTCGTGTCTTCTGTCCCTTTCTTGATTAGATTATTTGGTCTTTGGGTGTTGAGCTTGATAAGTTCTTTAAAGATTTTGGATACTAACCCTTTATCTGATATGTCATTTATACTAACTTTATACTAACCCTTTATCTGATATGTCATTCGCAAATATCTTCTCCCATTCTGTCAGTTATCTTTTGATTTTATTGACTGTTTCCTTTGCTGTGCAAAGGCTTTTAATCTTGATGAAGTCCCAATGGTTTATTTTTGCCCTCGCTTCCCTTGTCTTAGTGATGTTTCTAGGAAGAAGTTGCTGTGGCTGAGGTCGAAGATGTGTTCTCCTCAAGGATTTTGATGGATTCCTTTCTCACATTGAGGTCTTTCATCCATTTTGAGTCTATCTTTGTTTGTTTGTTTGTTTTAAAGACTTTATTTATTTATTTGACAGACAGAAATCACAAGTAGGCCAAGAGGCAGGCAGAGAGAGAGAGAGGAGGAAGCAGACTCCCTGCTGAGCAGAGAGCTGGATGTGGGGCTCGATCCCAGGACCCTGGGATGACGACCTGGGCCGAAGGCAGAGGCTTTAACCCACTGAGCCACCCAGGTGCCCCTTGAGTGTATCTTTGTGTGCGGTGTAAGGAAATGGTCCAGGTTCATGCTTCTGCATGTGGCTGTCCAATTTTCCCAACACCATTTCTTGAAGAGACTCTTTTTTCCATTGGACATTTTTTCCTGCTTTGTTGAAGATTAGTTGACCATAGAGTTGAGGGTCTACTTCTGGGCTCTCTATTATGTTCCATTGATCTTGTGTCTGTTTTTGTGCCATTACCATACTGTCTTGATGATGACAGCTTTGACTTTTTGTTTTTTGGGTTTTTTTAAGATTTTATTTATTTACTTGACAGGCAGAGATCACAAGTAGGCAGAGAGGCAGGCAGATAGATAGAGAGGTGGAAGCAGGCTCCCCGCCGAGCAGAGAGCCCGATGCAGGACTCGATCCCAGAACCCCAAGATCATGACCCCAGCCGAAGGCAGAGGCTTTAACCCACTGAGCCACCCAGGCGCCCCTGTTGACAGCTTTGTAATAGAGCTTGAAGTCTGGAATTGTGACGCCACCAACTTTGGTTTTCTTTGTCAACATTCCTCTAGCTACTCGAGGTCTTTTTTGGTTCTATATAAATTTTAGGATTATTTGTTCCATTTCTTTGAAAAAAATTTGATGGTATTTTGATAGGGATTGTGTTAAATGTGTAGATTGCTTTAGGTAGCATAGACATTTTCACAGTATTTGTTCTTCCAATCCACGAGCATGGAACGTTTTTCCATTTCTTTGTGTCTTCCTCAATTTCTTTCATGAGTACTTTATCGTTTTCTGAGTACAGATTCTTTGCCTCTTTGGTTAGGTTTATTCCTAGGTATCTTATGGTTTTAGGTGCAGTTGTAAATGGGACTGACTCCTTAATTTCTCTTTCTTCTGTCTTCCTGTTGGTGTAGAGAAATGCAACTGATTTCTGTTCATTGATTTCATATCCTGACACTTTACTGAATTCCTGCATGAGTTCTAGCAGTTTTGGAGTGGACTCTTTTGGGTTTTCCACATAAAGTATCATATCATCTGCAAAGAGTGAGAGTTTGACTTCTTCTTTGCCTATTCGGATGCCTTTTATTTCTTTTTGTTGTCTGATTGCTGAGCCTAGGACTTCTAGTACTATGTAGAATAACAGTGGTAATAGTGGACATCCCTGCCGTATTCCTGATCTTAGGGGAAAAGCTCTGTTTTTCCCCATTGAGAATGATATTCACTGTGGGTTTTTCATAGATGGCTTTGATGATATTGAAGTATGTACCCTCTATCCCTACACTGTGAAGAGTTTTTTGATCAAGAAAGGATGCTGTACTTTGTCAAATGCTTTTTCAGCTTCTATTGAGAGTATCATATGGTTCTTGTTCTTTTATTAATGTATTGTATCACATTGATTGATTTGCGGATGTTGAACCAAACTTGCAGCAGGAATAAATCCCACTTGGTTGTGGTGAATAATCCTTTTAATGTACAGTTGGATACTACTGGCTAGTATTTTGGGAGAATTTTTGCATCTGTGTTCATCAAGTATATTGGTCTGTAATTCTCCTTTTTGATGGGATCTTTGTCTGCTTTTGGGATCAAGGTGATGCTGGCCTCATAAAATGAGTTTGGAAGTTTTCCTTCCATTTCTATTTTTTGGAACAGTTTCAGGAGAATAGGTATTAAATCTCATTAAATGTTTGGTAGAGGGACACCTGGGTAGCTCAGTGGGTTAAGCCTCTGCCTTCAGCTCAGTTCATGATCTCAAGGTCCTGGGATTGAGCCCCACATCTGCTCATCAGGGAGCCTCCTTTCCCCTCTCTCTCTGCCTGCCTTTCTCCCTACTTGTGATCTCTCTCTCTGTATCAAACAAATAAATAAAATCTTAAAAAAAATAAAACAAATGTTTGATAGAATTCCGCTGGGAAGCCATCTGGCCCTGGGCTCTTGTTTGTTGGGAGATTTTTTTATTACTGCTTCAATTTCCTTACTGGTTATGCATCTGTTCAGAGTTTCTCTTTCTTCCTGGTTTAGTTTAGTTTATATGTCTCTAGGAATGCAACCATTTCTTCCAGATTGTCAAATTTGCTGGGGTATAGTTGCTCATAATATGTTCTTATAACTGCTTGTATTTCTTAGGTGTTGGTTGTGATCTCACCTCTTTCATTCACAATTTTATTAATTTGGGGGGGGGGTAATCAATCTTACTAATTCTTTCAAAGAACCAGCTCCTAGTTTTGTTGATTTGTTCTACTATTCTTTTGGTTTCTGTTTCATTGATTTCTGCTCTGATCTTTATGATTTCTCTTCTCCTGCTGGGTTTAGGCTGTTCTTTCTCCCAGCTCCTTTAGGTGTAGGGTTAGGTTGAGTACTTTAGACCTTTCTCATTTCTTGAGAAAGGCTTGTATTGCTATATACTTTCCTCTCAGGACTGCCTTTGTTGTGTCTCAAAGATTTTGAACAGTTGTATTTTCATTTTCATTTGTTTCCATGACTTTTTAAAATTCTTCTTTAATTTCCTGGTTGATTCACTCATTCTCTAGTAGGATGATCTTTAGCCTCCATGTATTTGTGTTCTTCCCAACTTTCCTTTTGTGGTTGGGCTCCAGTTTTAGAGCATTGTGGTCTGAAAGTATGCAGGGAATGATTCCAATCTTTTGGTACTGGTTGAGATCTGATTTGTGACTCAGGATGGGATCTATTCTGGAGAATGTCCCATGTACACTAGAGAAGAATGTGTATTCTGTTGTTTGGATGGAATGTTCTGAGTATATCTGTGATGTCCATCTGGTCCAGTGTGTCATTTAAAGTCTTTATTTCCTTGTTGATCTTTTGCTTAGATGATCTGTCCATTTCAGCGAGGGGGGTGTTAAAGTGCCCTACTACTATTGTATTATTGTTGATGTGTTTCTTTGATTTTGTTATTAATTGGTTTATATAATTGGCTGCTCCTATGTTGGGTGGCTTCGATATTTAAAATGTTAGATATTTTTGTTGAACAGACCCTTTAAGTAGGTATAGTGTCCTTCCCAATCTCTTATTATAGTTTTTGGCTTAAAATCTAAATTATCTGAGGGGCGTCTGGGTGGCTCAGTGTGTTAAAGCCTCTGCCTTCGGCTCCTGGGATCAAGCCCCACATCAGGCTCTCTGCTCAGCAGGGAGCCTGCCTCCTGCTCCTCTCTCTCTGCCTGCCTGCCTCTCTGCCTACTTGTGATCTCTCTCTCTCTGTCAAATAAATAAATGAAATCTTTAAAAAAATCTAATTTATCTGATATAAGGATTGCCACCCCAGATTTTTTTTGATGTCCATTAGCATGGTAAAATATTTTCCACCCCCTCACTTTAAATCTGCAGGTGTCTTTGGGTCTAAAATGAGTTTCTTATAGACAGCATATTGATGGGTCTTTTTTTTTTTTTAATCCATTCTGATACCCTGTGTCTTTTGATTAGGGCATTTAGCCCATTTACATTCAGGGTAACTATTGAAAGATATGAATTTAGTGCCATTGTATGGCCGGTAGGGTAACTGTCACTGTATATTGTCTCTATTCCTTTCTGGTCTGTTACTTTTAGGCTCTCTTTGCTTAGAGGGCCCTTTTCAATATTTCCTGTAGGGCTGGTTTGATATTTGCAAATTCTTTTAATTTTTGTTTGTCCTGGAAGGTTTTTATCTCTCCTTCTATTTTCAATGACAGCCTAGCTGGATATAGTATTCTCGGCTGCGTATTTTTATCATTTAGTGCTCTGAATATATCATGCCAGTCTTTTCTGGCCTGTCAGGTCTCTGTGGATAGGTCTGCTGTCAATGTAATACTTATACCATTTTATGTTACAGATCCCTTGTCCTGAGCTTCTTTCAGGATTTTCTCTTTGTCACTAAGACTTGCAAGTTTTACTATTAGGTAATGGGGTGTGGACCTATTTTTATTGATTTTAAGGAGGGTTCTCTGTGCCTCTTGGATTTTGATGCTTGTTCCCTTCGCCAAATTAGGGAAATTCTCTACTATAATTTGCTTCAATATACCTTCTGGCCCTTTCTCTCTTCCTTCTTCTTCTGGGATCCCAATTATTCTAATGTTGTTTCGTCTTATGTTATCACTTATCTCTCGAATTCTCCCCTTGTGGTCCAGTAGTAGTTTGTCTTTTTTTTTTTTTAAGATTGTATTTATTTATTTGAGAAAGAGAGGGTGAGAGAGAGCATCAGAGGGGAGAAGGTCAGAGGGAAAAGCAGACTCCCTATGGAGCTGGGAGCCCAATGTGGACTCGATCCTGGGACTGGGGTCATGACCTGAGCTGAAGACAGTTGCTTAACCCGCTGAGCCACCCAAGTGCTCTGTTCATCTCTCTTTTTCTCAGCTTCTTTATTCTCCATCATTTGGTCTTCTATATCACTAATTCTCTCTTCTTCCTTATTTATTCTAGAGTAGAGCCTCTGTTTTTTATTGCACTTCATTAATAGCTTTTTAAAATTTCAACTGGGTTAGATTTTAGTTCTTTTATTTCTCCAGAAAGGGATTATATTTCTCCAGAATGGGATTCTCTAATATCTTCCATGCTTTTTTTGAGCCCAGCTAGAACCTTCATAATGATCATTCTGCACTCTAGTTCTGACATATTACTAATGTCTTTATTGATTAGGTCCCTAGCCGTTGGTACTGCCTCTTGTTCTTTATTTATTTATTTATTTATTTATTTTTTGTGGTGTGTTTTTCTGCCTTGTCATTTTATCCAGGTAAGAATAGATGAATGAGAGAACAAAATACTAAAATGGTAGCAATGACCCCAGAAAAATATACACTAACCAAATGAGAAGAGACCCAAAACTGGGGGAAGAAGAAAGAGGGAAAAAAGGAAAAAATATATTTATATATATATACTAGACTGGTGAATAGAACAGAGCCACACACTTGATTTTGGGTGTATTTTGGTCTGTTAGATGAAACTACCTCCCAAAATGTAATATAATTATATACAAAAATAAGGGTAAACACAATGAAGGGATGGAATATGACTGTAAAGATGAAAATTTAAAAAGATTCTAAAAAAGGAATTGATAAGATAAGAAGTTGGTTGAAAAAAGAAAATAAAATGAAGAGAGAATGTGATCAGGCTAGACTAGAACAAAGCCATGCTCTAGATTTAGGGTATATTTTGATCTATTGGAAGAAATTGTATCCCAAATTTTTAAAGAAAAAAAACCTATAAGTATACAAAAAATAAGGTTAAATACAATGAAGGGATAAACTATGACTATAACAATGAAAATGAAAAAAGATCTTTAAAAAGGTATTGATAGGGGCACCTGGGTGGCTCAGTGGGTTAAAGCCTCTGCCTTCGGCTCAGGTCATGATACCAGGGTCCTGAGATCAAGCCCCACATCGGGCTCTCTGCTCAGCAGGGAGTCTGCCCCCCCACCCCCGCCTGCCTCTCTGCCTACTTGTGATCTCTGTCAAATAAATAAATAAAATCTTTAAAAAAATAAAAATAAAAATGTATTGATAAGATAAAATAATTTAAAAATGTTAAAATAGGAAGGAGAAAAAAATTTAAAAACAGAATAAGAAAAAAATAAAATTAAAAAAAAATTACATTTGAAAGACTAAAGGATCATGGGGAAAAAGCCATGAGTTCTATGTGTTGCTTTCCCCTAACTCTGGAGTTCCGCAGTTCTCATTGATCAGTAAACTTAGTCTTGGCTGGATGTTCTTACTGATCTTCTGGGGGAGGGGCCTGTTGCCGTGATTCTTAAAAGTCTTTGCCAGAGGTGGGATTGCACTGCCCTTGCCAGGGGGCAGGCTAAGGAATCTGCTTGGTTTTGCCCTCAGTAACTTTTGTTCCCTGAACACTTTCCATACAGCTTTGGAGGAGGAGAATGAAGATGGCAGCCTCCCAATTTCCGCTGGAGGAGCGGAGCACTCAGGGTCCCACTCCTCAGTGTGCCCTCAGAGAAAAGCAGTCAATCCCTCCCGTGTCCCTGGTCTCCCGCTGCACTCCAAGCTCACCCAGTCTGTGACTGAGCATTTCTATCTCAGGTGCACAGCCCCATTTGGAATCTGCAAACCCAGCAGATTCCTGCTGCACCACTCCTCCCGAAGGAGGAAGTTGAGTCTCCCCAGATCTGCCACTTGTGGGGTCCCTGCTCTAAGAGCAGTGGTCCGACTGTGACTTGGATCATGGTTTAAGGTAATCCCGAGCTGAGAGCCCCCTCCGTGGCTCCATCTCCATAGCCAGCTTTCCCGCTCTGATACCTGGGAGCTTTTCCACACTCAGACACCCCCAGGTCTTTCTGTGACCCTATGGGTCCTGAGATCACACTGTTCCCATGAGGGCTCCACCCCCCACTTAGCCTCTGGAGCAGCATCCCTCAGTGGAGCAGACTTCTAAAAGTTTCCACTGCTCTACTGCTTCCGGGGAGCTGGCCTCTCCCCCCAGGTCTCCTTTCCTGTATATCTCCTCATATTCACTTCTCTGTACATCCTACCTTCTGGAATGTGGTCAATTTTCTGTTCCTAGAATTGCTGCTCCTCTTCTCTTTGATCTCCTGTTGAGTTTGTAGGTATTCGGAATGGTTGGATAACTATCTAGCTGAATTCCTGGAACCTGATGATATTTCGGTCTCATACTCCTCTGTCATCTTACTCTCTCGCCACTTACTCATTCTTTAGAGCCTACTGTAAGTGCCCATTCATTCATTCTTTCTTTCTTTCATCTGTTCTTTTGTTAATATAATCAACTTCAACATGACCCCATGTGTTGAGTTTTAGGGTCACTGAGAGGGTCCAGATGGGAACATGGTTCTGAAGATGTTAGGAGTCCAGGAGGGGAGAAGAACACGTCTGCATAAGTAGCATTACAGTGTGCCATGTCTTCAAAAGCCCTGGAGCAGGGACAGATCCAGCGGTAGGGCAGAGATGGCTTGTTGGACAAGTCTTGGAGTTCATTAGATGAAAGGGAATGCCAGGAGGCTTTCTCTGACCACCCTGACTGAAATAGGTCCTCTTCACACTCTCTCTTCCTTCCTAGCCTTTTATCACTGGGTTCAATTGGTATTTATTACTCATGTCTTATTCATTATCCACCTTCTACACCAGAACCCTAGCTTCACAAGGACAGCTTCTTTTTCCCTGCTATTTTTTCAAGTTCCTGGAACATAGCTGGTACCTAGTAAAGAATGTTTACATGAATGAATCCATTCAGCCCAGATTGAATGAACACAAGCTGCCTGGCCATGTCTTTCTGGCTGAGAGGGCATAAGGGCAGCCTCCCTCCACCACCGCACATGAGGTAGCCAGCATATTTACCAGAAGAAAGAGCAGACAACATGGGGAGCAGTCTTGGAGGTGCACAAGGAGAGATCCAAAGGCCAGAGCAATCTGAGAAAGCCTCCTGGAGGCAGAGGGGCAGAAGCCAGGCCCTGAAGGATGAGAAGAGTCAGGACAAGCAGAACTGGAAGCAGATGAGCCCAAGTTGTTTGTGGACTTGCTTCCTCTCCCCTTCTTGAGCAGAGATGCTTCATCTCCTCTCTTCCCTCCCCAGAGCAGTGTGGTCCAGAGGTGGATACTCTCCAGGGACTGTTGAGGCTGACCACTCACTGTGACACACTGGGCAGAGTCTACCCTGTCTGGGCCCCGGGCCAGGCCAGGCTTCCACACTCTCAGTCTAGGCTGACAAGCTGAAGCTGTGAGGTCCCACCAACCCAGGACCCTGTGTCCCCATATGGGGACTGAGAAGTCAATTGAAAGTCTATGCAGTCCAGATGGTTTCCGGAGAGCCATTTTCCGGCCTGGAGTTTGCTGAGTGGAGCTTGTGCTCAGGGAGGGCACCAGGGGCTGCAGGAACCCCGCTAATGCCCAGGGCTGGCATGGAGCTAGCTGCATAGGAATGATTTCTGGGGAATGCTGTCTGATGCTTTTAGCTGACACAAAGCATATGCATCTATGTGTGGGTGCCTCTGATGGTGCACATGTCTTTGCATCTACTACTCATGTCCTTGTGAGCCTGTGTGTACATACATATAGTCCATGCCTATATGGCATGCACACGTTTGTTTACCTTCTGTGTATGTGTATACACATGAGTGTTCTGTGTACAGTGTGCACAGATTCATGTAGGGGGTACATGTGCACACGTATGCATCCATGTGTAGGTTCTTGTCTATATGGGGTGCACATGGGCATCTGTCCTTGTGCCCAGGCATACAGGTCAATGAGGACATGTGTGGCTCATGTATCTGTGGCTTAGTTTGGGGCAGGGCCTAGGGGTCATCCTAGGGCCCAGTTGGTCACCAGTGACCCATCGGTTGAGGGAACATGGCCCTAGGTCATATGTTCTACCCATGAGTACGACATCATCATGAACCCTCTTCAAAACTTGTCTGTTCACACAGCTAGCTAGTCTGGTAAATTAACATGTGTTGATAGAACAGAATCTCCTTGAAGACAGAGTCTGTGTTTGTCTCCACGTTGCTTGGTGCAGGGTGGGTGCTGAGAAAAAGGTAAATATTGGAAAGGGACAACAGATAAGAATTGAGAGGATGGGAACCAACTACTAGGTGCCCTGATTACATTTTCTTGTTGAATTCACACAACTCTATCAGATCTGAATTACTCCGTCTTTTTAGAGAAACCAAGGCTCAGAGAAGTGAGGTGACTTATTCAAAGTCACACAGCCAGGAGCTTGGATTTGAACTCAGGTCTGTATTACACCAAAGCTTTTTCCACTCTACCCCACTGGAGTAATGAGCATACATGAGGGAATGTACCCAGATGAAAATAGCTGATGTGTTAGGATGGGGATGAATATGGAGATGAATATGGAGATGCTTTCTTCCTTTTGTGACATCGTCTTTGATGTTTTGCTTACATCTTCTTCTCCCTAAGTTTAAAGGAACTTTTATTTTGAATAGAAAATACTTTGAGGGGTGTCTGGGTGGCTCAGTGGGTTAAAGCCTCTGCCTTCGGCTCAGGTCATGATCCCAGGGTCCTGGGATGGAGCCCCACATCGGGCTCTCTGCTCGGCAGGGAGCCTGCTCCCCCCCCCACCTGCCTCTACTTGTGACCTCTGTCAAATAAATAAATAAAAATATAAAAAAAAAGAAAATACTTTGAAGGAAGAAATACCTAAAGTCATCCTTCAATCCAGAATCAGATACCTCAAAGCCTGTAATAGAGAAAGAGTGAGACTCTGACTTTTGAAGTATTATCAAGCTTATCTTTAAATCATCTCAGGAGAATCTATGCTAATTCTGAAGAGGATGGAAGTGCTTTGGGTGGGCCGGGGTGGGGACAGGTGATCGATGGCTTGCCCCACCTGTGAGCCACAGTCGCTGGAGAGTCAGACACCTCGTCATCCATCAGGCCCGCCAGAGATAACAAGCCCCTACTTCCTCCACCGCTTCTCTTATTACAAGAGAAAAATGAAAACCAACTCCAAATCACCTTGGCCATTTAGGTATATTTATCTTGCTGTCAGCCCCAGCAGGCTCTATCTCAGTGTTCCGGGCTAATTAGAGCTTGTCTTCGGAATACATGGAGCCTACGCCCCAAGTATTGCAAGTGGGGGAGTGGGTATTAATCAGCTATTAACAGTGGCCATGAGTCAGGGTGACAACAAGTGGAGGACCGGGTGCCCAGTGGGTCCTGATTGAGACTTTCAGTTTGGTCCAACAAGATGCCACTGTCCCTCCTGAAAGTCCAAATATTCCTTTTCATTGTTCCATGAGGACCCATCTGTGAGTCTAGGGTGCTTTGGCCACCTGTATCCATCCTTTGACTTCCAGTTAGCAAAAGGACCCCTCTTTCCTTCTGGGGAATTGCCTTATCCCCATCCAAGACAGCTTTGATGGGATATCAGCCATACAGGCCCATTCCCAGGGCAAGAGGTCAGCCTATGGACACTCTCTACTGAGACTCAAACTCTTGGGTGGAGAGATGCCAGAGTTGTTGGGCGGGGTTGGGGGGGGGGGGACATGCTAGTGGCCGCAACAGCACTAGAATGAGATGGTGGAAAAGTCTCTGCTGCCTGAACCCTTGTAGGAACCTCTCTTAGCCTTGAGCCTGAGCCTTTGGGCTTCTTATTTATCAATAAATCTCCCTTTTCAGCTCATTTACCTCAAGTTGGGCTCTGTTCCTTGCAATCCTGAATGATAAGGCCTCCTCCTCTGTAATGGGATCTCACTAGAATCTAGAGTCATAGATTCAAATCCTGGCTGTGATTTCAGGAAGGAGAGGGGTGGGAGGGAAGGGGTTGGAAGAGGAATGCTGACAACTGGGAAGGGGATACAGTTGGTTCAAATGGATATCAAGGACAATAAAAAAAAAAAGGAATCCCATGCAGAGGTCCAAAGGTGTACCAGAAATGTTCTCTATGTGATCATGAATAATTTTCACCAAAAAACTTGAAAGAAAATCTCCTTATTCCCATTTGTACAGGCAGCATTATTTTTGTCTGGGCAGCCTTCAGTCCCCTTTCTTCTTAAGATAGGACCCCAGGTTTACAAAGGAGAATCACTTTCCTCTGTCCTGGGCCTGATTAGTTTGTGTAGGCCTGGTACTGCCTTGGGACCCAGGTGACCAAGGACTGGCCAGTCAGGGTGTGAGTCTCCCCAGTCACAGGGACTGGTGGAAGGACAGCAGTATGGTCAAGCCAGGCCAATGATATTCAAACTTGAGACTTTCACTGAAATTATTTTACAAAAAGTGTTCTTTTCATGCTGGGTTTGTGGGATTAAGTCCATCACTGCTGGGGTCCATTTTTGCCACTTCAGTGGAATATTCTACTTGTGAATGATGCCACCATAAAGCTAGTTGAACCAGAAAGTAGAAAGTCACTGATTGTTCATGACAGAATAAGTCAGTTTGGGCTGCCCTTTCTGTCACTTGCAACCTAATGACTAATAGATAAAACTGAAACAAGGGAAGGTATCCCAAAGCTCGGTTATGGCTTGTTCCATGCTAGGGCAGAGGAAAAGGGCCACAGGGCACCAAAGCAAATTCCCTGGCCTTAGCCTCTGCCTCAAACTCTGAAGGCCCGTGTGCATGTGCCAATTCTGCTTCTAAGGGGGGGCGGGGGGGGGGGGGTTCTTAGGTACATCACTTAACATCTCTAGGCCTCAGTTGTCTTTTCTATAAGGTGAAGGTAATAATAATCTAAAACATTCCGCCAACTAATTGGTTACTACATGCTAATCTTCATGCAAAGTGTTTTCCAGCATTATTACATTAAATCCTCATAAAAGGTGAATGATGTAGGTATTATCATTATTCCCACTTTATAGATGAGAAAGTTGAGATCCAAAAGGTTAGGCAACTTGCCCAAGGTCACCAAGTGGAAGACCAAGTCTTTGACTCAATGCTTTATACAACCTCTCAGATGTTGAAAATGTAGCTGGCCAGCTGGGAACGGTGTGGGAAGCTTTGTCCTGCCTGCTGGTTCACCAAGCACTCAGCCACTTTTTTACCTAGTCTGCACCTTATAGGGGGAGCTGCAATTCTATTTAGTAGTGTTCCTTTAGAGAAGTCACCCAAAGTCTCATAAGTCTCTGAAAAGTCACAGCAAGGTCAAGGCTATTCACAAGGTCAGGGTCATGGGATGGAGCCTGGCCCTGTGAACATCTGACCTGGACTTCCAAAAGTTGGGTCATTTCCCCTTGTCTCATCCATATGTGGCCAAATGGAGGAGGGAGGCCAGAAAACTTTTAAGGATAATAGTGGTTTATGTAACTGAGTGAATGAATCAATCAATCAATCAAGGAGTGAAAAAGTAAGTGAGTAAATCTACGAATGAGTAAGTGAGTGAGAAAGAAGTGCACTGGTTTCCTGCCATGGAGCTCCCAGGGTAGCTGAGAGACAAGACAGAAACCATGTAAATAACTAGAGAACAATTATGTGCCAAGATACATAGCATCAATGATGTGTCTCATGGGGAGATGTCTCTATGGCATCATCAAATACAATCAAATTTGAAGTATAAGGTGGGGCTGATTGGGGCCCTGAAGAATGGGTTATATGAGAAAAGCTGGAGAAGCAGGTACAGGCACTCAGTGGGTAGGGCCCCCCATATCCAAGTGGAGGAGCGGAGCCAGCCAAGTGCAAGAAACTCCCTCCCTCCCTGCAGACCCACCAAGCCCTAGCCCTCACCGTTTCTGATGTGTTTATCAGCACTTGGCCAGGAGTCACTTGTGGGCATAGATCTAGGTCACAGATTCTAAGGGGAAAAATCACAAGGACGGGCAGCTCTTAACTCTAGCCCACAGCTACAATGGGAGGTGGGCCAATGCCATCCATCACAAGCATCCTGGGTCTGGCCATGCAAAAGGCTGAGACCGGGTACATCTCCAGGCTACTCAGAAGGCCCAGCCAGCTGCAGCAAATTAATTTTCCTTGGGTTTAGAGAGCAATTCAGGACAGTCATGAGGATGCTCAGATAAGCAAGGGCTTCTGAGGAGGGGGCAGGGACATAGAAAGGATTCCGAATCTCACAGACCTGGTTGTCACTCCTAACCACTCCCTTGCTATGTGGCTGTGCACAAGTTACCATCACCATTCTGAGCCTCCAGTTCCTCCTCTGTATACAGCAGGAGTAGTAAAATGTATTTCCCAGGGGTGTTTTGAGGAGATTTAGAATGTGCCTGGTGTCATGCTCACCTGAAATAGTAGGTGACTTGGTAAATGACAGGTCTTTATTTTTTCTGACTTTTTTTTTGCCCAATAGACATTCTTTTTATTTTATTTATTTATTTATTTGAGATAGAGAGCACGAGCAGGGGAGGGGCAGAGGGAGTGAGAGAAGCAGACTCCCTGCTGAGCAGGGAGCAGCCACTCAACGCATTGAACCAGCCCCCAACCCCCTACCCCCATCCATAGACACTTTTGTCATCAGAAACAAGTATAGTGGGCCACCCTAACCCTAACCCGATGGCTCAGTCTGTTGGACGTCTGACTTTGGCTCAGGTCATGATCTTAGCGTCCTGGAATTGAGCCCCTGAGGCTCTGTCCTCAGTGGGGAGTTTGCTTCTCCCTTTCCCTCCCCCTCTGCCCCTGCCCCTGCCCCTCCTCCTGTGTCTGTTCTCTCTCAAATAAATAAATAAAATCCTTTTTTAAAAAAAAAGAAACAATTGTAGTTCATTTGTTTTTACCTCAAAATAACAAAAGTGTGTCTGCTCATGGTCTGGGAGGAAAGACTTTATTGGTTAGGATAGGTAGCATCCTCAGATTGGCTAGTTTGAGGATAATTTCATGAAAGGACATTTATTTATATGGGCAGAATGCACAAGGGGTAGTGCAGTCCCCAGGGAAGGTGCGAGAAGACCCACTAGCAATTCTGAGCCTAAAGGGGCAACAGGAGGCAGCAGTTACCAGAGTTCAGAGAAAGGGGGGACTGGAAGGAGGGGGTCTTGACAGAAGCTATTACCTTCAGCTGAAGGACCCCACAAGAGAGGGAGCCAGGGGACTAAAGACAGCAACCTCTTTCTTCTCCCACCTTTCAATCTCCTCTGGTACTCACCATCAGCCAAATCCAACAGGAAACTAGGGGCCCAAGGGAGCCATTGGTAAGGGCTGGCCTCCCAGACGTTGGGCAGGATGGGGAAGGCTGCTGAGTGGATCCAGAGGATAGAATAGAAAGATCCAACACAAGGGTTTCTAAACAGCCACTTGACAATAAACCTGAAGACCCCTCCTGGTAAACATGCTCTTAAGCTCCCCTCTCCCACAATCTAGGTGTAGCCATTTGCAGTGACAGCCTGTGTCCCACAGTACAGAGAGGAATGCAGTGATGCAACATTCTGATAAAGGACAGGCTTGGCTATTTCAGGGATGCAGCCTGAGGGTGGGTCCAGGACATCCGACCCTTGGTGGCTCCGAGAGGAGGGGCATGGCCGGATGTCTGCAGCCGCACTAAGGATGGGCTTCACACCGGAGGCGACCCGTGATTGATGAGCCACTCAAGTCCAACGGGTGGGGAAATTAAAATAAATTAAGAAAAGAAAGTTTAATAAATTCTGGCTGGCGTCCTGCAGAAAGAGAAACCCTCCCCACGCTATTATTGACAGTCATTTTTCAGTTCACACGCAGTCACAAATGGAGTCACTGCAGCGGTCAGGACTGTGGGCACTAGGGTTTCTAGTGCCCTTTACAAAGCCCCGACCCTTCTGCTCAGGGCTGGGATGGAGTGCTGAATGCTTAGCTGTTCTGGCCAGGTCACAGCAACTAGGCCAGTCCATGCTGGCCACAGAGGCCAGGGTAGGCATTTCCTTGGATGGAAGGGAATGAGCGAGGAAGGAGGGTGTGGGGAAGGTGACGGAGAAGATGTCTCGCGCTCGGCACACACAGGGAGACACACACGAAGGCTAATAAGGAGGGCTCAGACCACAGATAAGGACACACAGAGACCTAAAGAAAGATACACGGGAACATGCAACAGGAACACACACAGACACACAAAATCATCACCTACGCCAGAGAACCAGACAAATACACACAGAGGGACACATACAAGGACACCAAAGACACACAGATAACACATGGGAACATACAGAGATACAAAACACACATATAGGAACACACAACAAGGATACAGGGACACACAGAGCCCTTGATACAGAGATAAGAACATTTAGAGACACATGTGGGGGACCCAGACGTTCACAGAGACTTATATGAAGATACAAGACACGCCAACCCACAGTAACACATAATAGTGACACATGCTGAGTTAGTTATATACAAAGACACACAGAAGGGCACACCGAAACCCCAGATATGCCCCAATATACAGAGTAACAGCCTCATGGACGCAGGTACAACACACACACACACACACACACACACACACACACGCAGGCGCGCCTCTAGGAGAAGGCAGAGTGCCCCTGCTGGAAGGGATAGGAGCTGTGTGACCTAGACAAGATTTTTCACTCATTTCTCTGAGCTTCAGTGACCCCATCTAGAAAATGGGAGCCATGATCCCTACCACACTGCGGCTGTGAGGACTGAATGGTACAATGGTGCCAAGTGCCAAGTAAGGGGTTTAATGGCAGGGCACCAAATGTATGCTGGGTCCCTAAAACCAAAAGGAAGGAAAGTCCATTAACATCACAAAGGACTATATTTTAACCCCCCCCCCCCCACAAAAATCTAGTGGCCCAAAAGGGACTATCCTAGGGCAAGCACTTGTTGGATTCTAACCCATTAGGCAAGTGTCAAGCCCAAAGGAGAGCCACACTTACAATTCACTGACCCCCACCCCCTGCTCTGACTGTAGGCCCAGAATTCATAGTCTTTGTGATCCAGCTCCCAACCCTACCCCTCCTCATCTCCACCACTCTTCTCAATAATTCAGCCCCAACCCTACAGTTTCCCCACTTACCCCGACAGGCCATGTTTTCCCTGCCCCCAAGCCTTGAGCCATGCATGTCCTCCCTTCCATTGAGGGGGTCTGCTTTCTCCCTCTGTACCCGCAAATCTTTTCTCTCCTTCCCCTGCTTGAGTCCTACTTGTCTAGGAAGCTGTTCCTGACATCAGAGACCTCTCTCTGTCCTGCTCTATAAAATTATGACTTTTCCTTTCCTTCATTCACAACTGAGACTCAGAGAGGTGAAGTGACTTGCCCAGGGTCACACATCTCACAAGTGGTAGAGGGATTTGAGTTTAGTCCTATTGAAACCCAAAGCCCCAGTCTCTTTTTGCTGCACTCCCTTAGGCCCTAGAGATCAGGGGTTGTAGTTCATGCACATTCAAGTTGTTTCAAGCCCTTCATCATTATAAGAAATACTGCAATGTACATGTGCACAGTTTAGGTTATGTATTCAGCATGAATTCTCACCAGTGAAATTAACGGTCAAGGTGTATCTTAGTATGGTTGGGCATATATAACAAAACACCACAGATTGGGTGGTTTTTTTTTTTTTTTTTTTGAGATTTTATTTATTTATTTGACAGAGAGAGAGAGAGATCACAAGCAGGCGGAAGCAGGCTCCCAGCTGAGCAGAGAACCCAATGCGGGGCTCGATCCTAGGACCCTGAGATCACGACCTGAGCTGAAGGCAGAGTCTCAACCCACTGAACCACCCAGGTGCTCCAGATTGGGTGGTTTTTAAACAACAAAAATGTATTTCTCACAGTTGCAGTGGCTGGAAGCCTGAGCTCATGGTGCCGGCCTGATCAGGAGAGCGCCCTCTTCCACACTGCAGACTTCTCGCTGTGTCCTCATGTTATGGAAGGGAGGAGGTTGCTTTGTGGGATCTCTTTTATAAGAGCACTAATCCCATTCATGAGGACTCCACCTTTATGACCTAATCACCTCCCAAAGGCTCCACCTTCTAATATCATGACCTTGGGCATTAGGATTCCAACATATGAATTTTGGGGTGCAGGAGGGAGGATGGACAGAAACATTCAATCCATAGCAACTTGTATGAGTATTTAGTCATCCAAAAGCTATTTCTCATCACTTTCACTGCTACGACTTTGGTCCATACCTGTATGGCTACAGAGGCCTTGTTACTAGACACACTACCTCCCATGGTATATTGAAAACTGGTCCCAATTCTTCACCCTTTCCTGCAGCCACACATTTGCCAAGGCCTCATCCTGCGCAGAGTGGATTTCTGTGGCCCTTTACTTTGGCCTGGGCCATTGGCTTGCTTTGGCCAACGGAATAGAGCAGAAGTGGGCCAGTTCCAAGCCTGAGACTTGCTCTCTAGGCCTCTGCCTCTGCCATTGCCATGAGAACATGCCTCCACTCACACATTGTTGGTGGATGAAGGATGAAAAACATGGACAGCAGAATCACCCCAACTGCAGACCTATAAGAATAAATGATTACCATTTTAAGCCACTGAGTTCAGGGGTGTTTCGTTATGCTGCGTTATTATGGCAATAGCTGACAGGACAGATAGACACCTCTCGAATCTATCCACACACTGCCAGAGTTAGCCTTTTAATTTTTTTTTTTTTAATTTGTGCTCTGTGTGCTGTAACCCTTTACTATCCATCTGCCTACCGACACCAAAGCCTTGCCTCTCCATGTCCCAGGAACTCAGGAATGAACTGATGAGAGTACAGGAAGCAGAGATGACTGATCTGGCTAAGGTATGCCCAGATTATCTTCCAAGTTCATTAGGGTTGACCATGGCCATGGTGGTCCATGCAGAGGAAGTGAAAGAAGCCTGAAACCCTCCCTGGAAGGGGGAGAGGAAGAGCCAGTATCTAGCACTTGCCAGATTTCATTTACCCTCCCAGATATCTCACCTCGGGCCTCACCATCCCTATCACCCTGAAGGTAGCAGAGGCTTTGCCCAGGGTGACGTGACTTGCCTGGGGCTTCAAGGTGATGAGAAGGTAGTGATGGGATTGGAATGCTGACCAGTCTGTTGTCAAAGTAGTTCCCACTCCCCAAGCCTTGGCTGGCCTGAGCCTGGGTTATCCTATGGAACCTTCCCCATGACCACCCCTCTCTGCTTCTGGCTGGATATGGCTATATCCATATGGCTACTTACTGTCCATATACTTACTTACCATAGACGGATGTGGCTACCTGTTGTCTATGTGACCACAGCAAGTGACATCCCCTCCCTGGGCCACCTAGATGGTAAGCTCTGTGAGGTCAGGGACTTTCTTTTGTTTGTTGTTCCACCCCCTTCACCTGAAACAGAGCCAGGTAGGTCGTGGCTGCTCAGGGAATGAATGAATACGTCTGTTCGCCTACCTCTTCATCAGACCCACAGCATTTCTTCTGTCGAATGCTGGTGACATGCTGCTTGAATCTAGGGGCTAGTTTGACACCCCTTGAATGTAGGGACCCCTGGGAGTCAGACTGATCTGATTCTAGTCAAACTAGCACCCAGGAAAAGTGACTCATTTGTTCCTCATTTTCTTTTCTATCAAACCGGCCTTACTGCAGGGCTAACCGTGGGGATTTGGTGGGGGTTGTTGGAGATAGACCTGTAAAATGCCTGCTCATCACACCAGTGCTCAGTAAATAGGTCATTGTTATCTGGACTAACAGTGACTATTTAGGCTAAATGACTGGCACAAGAGATAGATGACTGGCCGGAAGCCTCAAAATCTCCTTGGGGAGAAGGTCTAGATCTTCATCCATGCCCTGCCCTCAAAGGAGGCAGCATGAGCAGCCAGGTCCTTGACTGCGGGAAGATTGGGGTGGGGGTGGGGCGATGAGCAGCAGATTTCTGGTTGTTTCGTACCTGCTCTGAATTAGGTACTTGCTAAGCTGTCCTTAGAGAGGAGGGGAATGGAAGTGTCAGGCTCTCCTAATGAGCAGAGAGCTCCTCCAGGCATGGCTAGCCATTGATCGGCTAGCTCTTGGCTCCTGGCTCACTCCGGCAGCGAGGGAGGAGAGGGAAGAGGGAGGGGGAGTACATGTGTCTCGAGGAGCTGTATACAAGTGTCCAGATGTCAGCATGACCCTGGAGTGGAAATGGAGAGGCAGCAAGAGAGAGGGCCAGGGGCTTCCACCATCTGTGTTCAGTCATGAGGGAGGACAGGGTGAGCACACAACGAGCACCAGGCGAGCTCCAGGCACTCCGTCTCTCCTTAAATCCTTAGGGCCATCCCATGTTGTAGGATTCCTACCCCGTCCAGATGAAAGCTCACAGGTGACTCTGCCAAGGTCACACAGCTGGAAAAAGGGCCAGACTTCTAGTCCAAAACCCAAATATATAAGGATTTTGAATTTCTACATTAGAACTTCATTTCTATCTCAAACTCCCTTTCTGCCAAGAAGTGGAAACTCCATCTTGGTCATTTCAGAATCTTCCTGCCCCAACTACTCAGTCGCAGAGGTCCCCATCTGTGTTGGTTTTCTATTGCTGCATAAGAAATCCCTCTAGAACTCAATGGTTTAAAATAATAACAATCTGTTCTTCTCTTGGACAATTCTGAAAAAGTTGCTCAGCTAGGTGGTTCTTTTTTTCTAAGATTTCATTTCTTTATTTGAGGGAGAAAGAGAACATGCATAGATTCCCTGCTGAGCAGGGAGTCTGATGCAGGGCTCGTCCGACGACCCTGAGATCATGATCTGAGTGGAAGGCAGATGCTTAACCAACTGAGCCACCGGCACCCCCAGCTAGCTGGTTCTTGTGCGGGGTCTCCTGTGCTTTGCCCTCAGGCAGTGGCTGAGGCTGGAGGTACATGGAAACCTCCCTCGGTCAGCAGCTGAAGCTGGCTGTGGCCTGTAACAGCTTCACATGGATGGTCCAGTTCACCTGGGCCCTGCTCACCACCGCATCGCAGCTAGGTTCCAAAACCAAGTAATCTAAGCAAATGAGGCTGAATTTGTGTCACCTTTTAGGACAGCTTGGAAGTTACAGAGCATGCCTGTGCTATAGCCAAAAGGCACATTCAAGGGGAAAGAACCTAGGTTCCACATCTCCAGGAAAGGTGTGTTAACACCTCCTTGCAGTGGGGGTTAGGAGGGCTTGTGGCCATCTTGAAAATACAATCTTCGAACCCTCTCTCCCCTGTGCTGCTATGGCTCCCACCTGCTCTACAGTCATTGGTCCACACTGAGACCCCTGGGTCTTCAGTGCAAGATCCCCTTGCCTGGAGCTCTTGAGTCACATCCATGTCTCTTGGACGACGGGGATCACTTTGCTGCTCCTGACACAAACCCGGAGCACCCGGGGACCACATGAGGCTACCTCGGAAGCCAACCCCCCATTTCTCCCTCACCAGGCTGGATGAAGTGGGACATAGGCCCCGGAGCAGTGAGCGTCCAGACATGAAACAGAAGGCTCAGCACACAGTAAGTGATTAGGGACTGTTAGCTTCTGTTCCTCTGATTCCTTTAAGACACTGTGAGAGCACAGAGGAGGGAGAAGCTCCTTCAGCTGAAAGTATGGGAATAGTTATCGCAAGTCTTACAGAGGAGGTGACATAGGCTGGATTTTACCAACGGGGAAACTAGAGACAGGCCGGTCTGGAGACAGATGACTAAAGGGGAGAAGGTGACAGGGTCTGCGAGTCAATAGGGCATGCGTGGTGAAACTGGGCCAGACAGGGGCCCAAGCCTGCAGCCTAGCTCTGGTGCCAGCTTCGAAGCCCCTTCGCTCCTGGTGGTGGGGAGGAGGGGTGTAGGCCACATAGGACATGCTCAGCGCCTTCCCAGGATAGCTGAGTTAATTAGCGGCTTTGTCAGGAGGTAGTAGAGCGTGTAATCGGTTTCGTTGTTTCATTAGGAGCACTGTGTTTAATTTAGATAACCAAAGAGGAAAACTGCAGGCCTGAGGTTTGGTGAGAGGTATGGCTATTTAGAGTTCCAACAGAGTCCCATCATCTGGGCCCAGTGCACCCCCCCACCTGCCGCCCATCACCACCTCCTCCCACTCCTCTGCACTCTCTATAGACTGGGGCTCCTTGGACTCCCCGAAATTCTGACTCAGTGGGTCTGGGTCAGAATCCTAGGTGATTCTGATGCAGGTTTCCCAGGAATATACTCGTAAAAACCCTGCTGAAGAGGTAGATTAGAGTGAGGTCACAAAAGACCTTGAATGTCCCTTAAAGTTCAAAGGACCCTTGTCCACTTGTTTTATACTGACTGGAGGTGGGGGCAAGACTTAATTTGAAAAGAGGAGTTTGAGCCAGAGCTGACCGGCCCCAGTTTGGTTTGGCAAAGCCCATTTGTTCTTCGGATAAATGTTCATCAACACCTGCTCAGGGCTGCGGCTTATGCTGAGGACCCTGAGTTGGGAAAAACGATTCCGGTCTGTGCTAGTCTGGTTGTGGGTGGTGGGGAACATACAAGTAGGAACTTGAAGACCCTAAACTATCACAATGCTCTCGCAGCCTTGAGGAATGCAAGGATTAGCTCTGCTTCCCAGAGGTGGAGGCTTTGGGGCTAGGCCTTGAGGACTGAATAGGAGTTTGCCAGGCAAAGTTGGCAAGAGGGTGGAGATGGGGTGGAGGGACACAGTTTGAACTTTCTTCTTTTCCCACAGGGTCTGGTTTATCTCGGTATGATGGCCTGTCTCATGACCCTGTCTCACTGACCCCCATGGTGGCCCAGGTGACCCTGGTTGGTCCTGGCTCCCTGCACTCACCGTCTCTATGAACCCCCCTCCCCAAAAGACACATACACACATCTGCAGCTCTGCTGCCTTGAGTCACCTAGCAGACATCAGGGTGACAGCCTTCCTTATTGTCAAATGATTAAGGGTTCTAACTACTGCAGAATCTTGGGAAGGGTCTTTTCTTCTTTGGGCTTTATAATTTTTTTTTTATCTCTGGACCTATTATTCTCACATTTAATTAATGGTCCATTTGACTAATAAGATATAACAGAAGCAGCTGGGATCATCCAGAGCCTGGAGGCTGAGATAATTGCCCATCTTGGGAAGGAGGAGGTGAGCCTTTAAGGGCTAGCAACCTTGGGGCTGGAGGTGGGGGTGGGGGGTTAGACGTGGACCAGGACTCAACAGCATCGCCTGGGAGGACCCCAGCAGTGTGGGTCCACACATTTCTGCACTTTTGCCCAGGACGTCCCCTTCTTGGAGGGCTGTTTGCCTCCTCTTCAAAGTCCCATCTCCTCCACTGTGTCTTGGCAGTCAGTTCTCAAATTTAGCAGGGGTCAGAGACACCTGAGGGGTGTGTGTGTGTCAAAATGCAGACTCCTGGTCCGGCTCCAGGAAGCTGGGGGGTGGAGAACACAAGAGTCTGCATTTCTGCATGGCTTGTCCTGGTGCTTCCAGTACAGACCAAACTCAGACAACTTTTCAGAAATCATGATTTGGACAATCAACTCCATTCCCCTCTTTTGTAAAGGGGAATAATCATAGCATCACCTCACAGCACCATTACAAGGATCTGGATCAGGCCTGGCCATGGTAGGCACTCAACAAAGCCAAGGTCATTGTTGTGGGCTCTGCAGGGATGGTGGCTCTGTCCTCCCCTGCTGTCCCTAGAGCCCCACGCAGTGTTTGGCTCCAAATGGGTGATCAGTAAGCGACTAAAGAATAGTTTTCTTTGGGCAGCTCCAGGAGGCAGAAAGGGAGGGAGAGAAGCTGAAAATGAGTAGTTCACCCTCCTATACTGTTTGAATGTTTTAAGGTGAGCACATGTTGGTTTTACGATTTTAAAAACTAGTTTGATTTTTTTTTGTTAAATGACTAAAATATCCTTGAGGCTTTGGATAAAGATCATGTTCTCGGGGCACCTGGGTGGCACAAGCAGTTGGGCCTCCGACTCTTGGTTTGGGCTCAGGTCCTGATCTCTGGGTCATGAGATTGAGACCCAAAGTGGGCTCTGCGCTCAGGGGGAGTATGCTTGGGATTCTCTCTCCCTCTCCCTCTGCCCCTCCTGCCCATGCTTACTCTCTCTTTAAAATAAGCAAGTAAATATTGAAAGAAAGAAAGAAAAGAAAGAAAGAAGAAAGGAAAGAACACATTCTCTTCCTAAGACTTTTGAATTAAGATCAGAGTGCCAAATCTAGTGCCAAAATCTAGTCCCATGTGGCCTTTGGACACCTGAAATCCTCTGGGAAATTCTTTAAATCCAAGTTCACGGGCCGCACTCTAGGCCTCCTGAATTTCTGTGCCTGGCAACAGCCTTGCTAGCCAGTTCCCCGGCCACTAGGAGAACTACTGGAGAACACTGCCTTGGGGCCAGAAGCAAGTATCTGACACCCTAAGGGCAGAGACATGGCATCCCCTCCCTCTTTTGTACCTGCCCCAGCCCCCACCCCCAGTCTAATTTGTGGGAGCTCGGAAAAGGTTTCTTGATGGTTTAAAAGTGCACTGAGAGGGGCGCCTGGGTGGCTTAGTCGTTCAGCGTCTGCCTTCGGCTCAGGTCATGATCCTGGGGTCCTAGGATCAAACCCCACATCCAGCTCCCTGATCAGCAATAAGCCTGCTTCTCTTTCCCACTCGCCTTGCTTGTGTTCCCTCTTTCGCCGTGTTGCTCCCTCTGTCAAATAAATAAATAAAATCTTAAAAATAAAATAAAATAAAAGTGCATTGAGGCCCAGAGAGGGGCAATGACCTCCCCAAAGCCACATAAGCAAGCAAGTGGGAGACAGCAGAATAGGGCTGGTTAAGAGCCTCGGCTTGGAGCCACGGAAGTCCTTGTTAAAAAAATAAAAAAATAAACAGCTCTTTCCCCTGTATGGCCTTGGACAAGCGCCTTTACCCCCCCCCACAGCCCAGTTGGCCCATTCACAAAATGGGGCTATTCATCCCTATGGCAGAGAGTCAGAGTGAAACGAAGGAGGGACAGACAGTTGCTTAGCACGGAAGCTGCTCTTATTATTGCTGACGTCATCCTTACCAACATCCTTCTCACCGAGAGGCCGCAGGTGGCAGGGACTAAACCCCCAGGCCCCGGAATCACGAGCTCACATCCATCTGAGTGAACTTGGACGAGGCCCCATCATACCAGGCCTTAGTTGTTTCGCCTGTAAAATGTAAAGGAGGATGATACCGACACTAGCAGCCTCATCGGGCTGCTGTGAGCTGATATTTGCAAAGCTCTTAGGATGGGCCCCAGCACAGAGCGAGCCCTGAGTGAATGCAGCAGCTTTGACTGGAAGCCTGCGGCACCCCGGGGATGAAGCACGCCTGCTTGCTTTGCTCCGCATGCCCAGTCCCTCTGGAAGTCCTGATAAAAGCTGTCTCCGTAATGAATGTACCTCTCAGCCAAGCACGGCCGTAACCACACTGCTCTGACGAACGAGGCCTTGGCGGCGGCACCACACAATTAAGCAGCTCGACTGCACCAGGGAGGTGGATGACAGGCCCCCCAATATCGATTTCCTGGTGGGACCACAGCCCAGGCTGGCAGGGGGTGGGGACTGGGCTCTGCTGAGATGGAAGCCAGCGGGCAAGGCCAGAGCCAGGGGCAGGAGAGCTGGGGCTGAAAACTCCCAGGCCAGGGTGTCCTCGGGGGGCTGGGTTAAGTGCCCCTCCCTCCGAAATGACCACATGCACACCATGTTTCATGATAATGCTGGTGCAACACAGCAGCTGACATTTATTAAGCATTTAGAGTGTCATTTACTGTTCAACTGTACTTATAATGATGACCTGTTTTATAGGCAAAGAAACTAAGGCCCAGAGAGGCAGAGGTACTGACCCAGGGTCACTCAGCAGGGATTCAAGCCTGAGTCTGCCTGATTCTGAAAGCTTTCTCTTCACCACCACCAGATTGCCTCCCATTTATTACCTGGGTAAGTTTTTTGGACGATGGGGTTGGATGGCCTCTATGGGGTTGGATGGCCTCGAAGGATTCATTCTGCATTTTTGTTTGTGGTAAATTAACCCTTCTGGGGGCTTTTGGAGTCAGCTGAGAAGGATGAGGAGGGACCAATCTGTGAGCTGAGAAAGAACCTCACCACTGCTCAGAGAGTCTGTCACACCCACCACAGCCCAAGTAACCAGTTATAACAAGCTAACATTTCTTTTTTTTTTTTTTTCAATATTTTCATTTATTTATTTGACAGGGAGAGAGTGAGAGAAAGCACACAAGCAGGGGGAGGGGCAGAGGGAGAAGCAGACTCTGCACTGAATACGGAGCCTGCTGCGGGACTCAATCCCAGGACCCTGGGATCATGAGCCGAGCCAAAGGCAGACGCTTAATGACTGAGCCACCCAGGCAGCCACAAGCTACCATTTCTGAAGCACTTACCACGTGTCAGGCACTGTTCTAGGAATGTGAATTTCTTTAATTCTCACCTCTCCCTGAGACACTCTACAACTCCTATTTTCCAAGTGAGGAAACTCATTTGAGGCATATAGAGGTCAAACAACTTGCCTGCCTAGATGCTGTATGTGCCCCTCCCCCAAGCTGAGGCACCCATCCCCCAGCTACTGTGAGTGTTCCTGCTAAACAGCACAGCTACTCCTTCTCCTGACAATTGTCCTTGGCCAGTGGGAGTCCCACCACCCCAAAAGTCCACCCCACAGGGGACAGCCCTTGGGCCGTGGTTGTTTGAAGTATAGGTACAAAAGCCTGGGCCATTCCCACATGGAACCTGTTATGGGTTGAGCTGTATCCCCTAAAAAAGATATGCTCAAGTCCTAACCCCCAGTATCTCTGAATGGGACCTTATTTGGAAATAGGGTCATTGTCATTGTAATCAGTTAAAATGAAGCCATAGTGGAATAGGGTGCACCCTTCATCCAATATGATTGCTGTCCTTATATGAAGGGGAAAAGAGACCCAGAGACAGGACACACAAGGAGATGGCCACGTACTGTGAGTGATGCATCTACAGGCCAAGGAATGCCAAGGATTGTTGACCACTAACAGAATCCAGAAGAGGAAGGATCCCCTCCCCCATCCTCACCCCCTCCCACCCCCGCCCCCCACAAGTTTCAGAGGGAGCATGGCTCTACTGACACTTTGCTCCAGGACTCCTGGCCTTCCAGAACTATGAGACCAGAAACTTCTGTTGATTAAGCCACCCTGTTTGTGGCACTTTGTTATGGCTGCCCTAAAGAAGGAATACAGAGCCTTTGGGACACCCTAGTCAAAAGGTGGGACAACCACAAGGTGTAGTCATGTTTCAGAGTGTGTCCCACCCCTACCCCAGGTTCAGGCAAGCTAAACTGCTATCACACCCACAGCTTTGCCCAGCTTCTTCCCCCGCCTCAGTCGGTTTCCCTCAGTCCCTTGCAGACTCCTCCAGAGAGCGGATTCTCAATAAGGAACTCACTCAAGAATCTCCCACTCAGGCTCTGCTTCTAGGAATCTTGACATGATTCAAAGTCACCCAAACAGCAAGCGGCAAATTTGGGATTTGAATCCAAATAATCCCACCGGAGAGCCAAAGGTTTTGAGAACCACAAGGCTCTGCCTCTGAAAAGAGGATAAAATGGCTGGTGGCACTGCTAGGAGGCCATTACTGCCCATGCCTGGCACCTCCCAGCCTCTAGAAAGGGACTCTGGCTCTCCGTGGGGTGATCTCTCCTCCCCAGTGTACCTCCCCTCTTGTACTGCTGGAGGCCTGACTCCTCTTCCTTGCACCAGGGGTGGGCTCATGGCCCAGGCCTGGCCAATCGGAACACTCCACACCCCTGTACACACACACACACACAGACACACACACACACACACACACACACACACACCGTGATTGGCCCAGGAGGAGCACGTGACCCAAGTCCATCCAGTGAGCTTTAACCTCAGGAGTACTCTTTAATCCATCGGGAACAACTTCCCTTCCTCCCTTCCCTTCCTTTCCTCCCTCTTGTGCAGTGGGCAGGAGCAAACCTGGAGATGCATGCTGGTGGTGTTTGTGCCACTGGAAGAAAACAGTAGGCTGAGCAGTAGGCTCCTCTACCTCCCCTCAGTGGCTCCCCATTTTCCCCAGAGTAAAAGGCAAAGCCTACCAGGCTCACAGGAGCCCACACAATCTAAAGATTGATTTTATTTATTTATTTATTTGACAGACAGAGATCACAAGTAGGCAGAGAGGCAGGCAGGGGGCGGAGGGGGAAGCAGGCTCCCCACTGAACAGAGAGCCCGATGCGGGGCTTGATGCGGGGCTCCATCCCAGGACCCTGGGATCATGACCTGAGCCGAAGGCAGAGGCTTAACCCACTGAGCCACCCAGGTGCCCCTAGGAGCCCACACAATCTAGCCCTTGTACTCTGTGGTCTGCTCCTCTCGGCTCCTCGCACGTTTTTCTCCAGCGCCCGGCCTCCCACTCCCATCTCAGCACCATTGCACCTGCTATCCCTCCAGCCAGACGGTTCCTGGAGAGCTTCATGGCTCACTCCCTGTGTTTACTCCAGCCTGGGCCCAGATGTCACCACCTTAGAGAGGCCTTCCTTGGCCATCCAAGTAAAATAGCAGCCCCATCATTCACTATCCCCTTACCCAGCTTTATTTTTCACCACAAGGATCTCTCATTACTGACATTGTTTATTGCCATGAACAAGACTTCTTGGTCCTAGCTTGTTATCTTCATCCTGAATAATAAGCATGCATTGAGCACCTACTAGATACAGGACCCTACTAATGGCTACTGATATAAGAAGAGTCGCAATACTTGTGTCCTCAGATTGGTTTCACAATTGAGGTCTCTGGCCCTCTGGATGGTCTCTGGCCCTCTGGATATGTGCACCCCCTTCCCCAAATACTCAAATTGAGATTATAGAAGCCACAATGTCCACCAAATAAAATAAGTCCATTTCTGGCTGTAGTTAAGGGCCAGGAGTTTGCAACTCCTGTCCAGGTTGTTCACTGTGGGGAAGAGAATTCTCAGTTCCTAAGGAACTTCTATGTACTAGGGGCTGTGCTGGACCCTTCAGATGTGCCACAATGACAGTGATGCCCATTTCACAGCTGAGAAAACTGAGTTGCTGGACAGTGACAGGCCTTGCCCAGATTCACGGAGTTAGGAAGTGGGGAAGCCAGATTTCTGCCATGATGGAACTTCACCAAAAGGACAGATGTCCCTGGGCCGTGACATGGGAGGATGGATGGTACCAACTGTTATGCACTGTGCACATGCTGGGTGTGATTGGACTCTAAGATTTAGGGAGAAGGATTGAGATGGCCAGGAGTTTTTTGAGGATGGAGAGGCAAAAACCAGACATGAGGCTATAGGGTGTGGTGAGTGTGGGAGCCCCTGTCTGTGAACCCAGGGGAAGCTTCAGAAAGAAAGAACCAGAGGGGCAGGCAACACCGGTTTGTGAGGGGTTTGGACCAGCAGGATATGAGCAAGAGTGGGGATGGCTCCCAAGGAAGTGAAAAAACCTGGAGATGGAGCTGATTGTAGGGAAATGAAAGGGCAATGCAGGGACCATTGGGGAAGTGACAGTCACTCATGACTGGTGGCAGGGGTTTGAGAGTCCCTGAGTGCAGGTGGGCCTGTTTAAGCCCCTAGAGACAAGACAGTGATGCCATCAAGCTCCAAAATCATCTCTCACCTAAAGTTTGGTTTGCTGTGTCAGAGCTCTCCCACACGAGTGCCACCATCTTGCCGGTAGAGCCCTTACTCAGCTTCCTCTCTCCTCTGTCCCCAACAGCCTTTTCTCCATAGGGCCCCAGAGTGGTCCAATCAAGAGTAAAGCAGATTCTATCACTCTGCTGAGGACCTTCCAGTGGTTCCTGGTTGCTCGTAGAGAGACATGCACATTCCCACCAACCTGCTCTGTCTTCCGTGTGGCCCTTCCCTCCAACTCGTATCTTCTTGTTGACTTACTTATTTAGCGGTTATTGTCCATCTCTCTTGGCAAGCTTCAGGACAAGTGTGGCTTATGCACATAACCCCTGGCACATGGCAGTTTCTCAAAGAGTTGCTGACCACCCTCTTGTAGTCTTTCTGTCTCTCAACAGGCAACTCTATCCTAACTGTTTCTCAGGCAAAAAACTTTGGGGTCATTCTTGGCTCCTTACTTTGTCACACCCAATGACCAATCCATTAGCAAATCCTACTGGCTTATCCTGCAAAAATATATTTAGAATCTTACCCTTTTCCCCACCATCACCCTGGTCCAGTAACCACTGCCTCTTGCCCAGCCAACTGCAACAGCCTCCCCACTGGTCTCCCTGTTTCTACCCTTGTCCCAGTGATCTATTTCCTGCCTGACTGCCAGATAGTTCTTTTAAAATTAAGTCAGATCACACATGAGAGCAATGGCCAAAGTCTTTAGTGGCTCACAAGGCCCTGCACTGCCTGCTTCTGTCTTCACTACTCTTCACTACTCTCTCTTCACTACACTTCTCTTTCCTCCTAACATGCTCTCCTCCACTGAGAGCTATAAGGACTTCTGTTGTTCCTTGAAAACAACCACCTCGTTTCTGCCTCAGGGCCTTTGCACTTGCTGTTCTTTCTGCCTGGAATCCTCATCCCCAGATCTCTGCTTGGCTCATTCCTCACCACCTTCAAATATTCCTCCCCCTGACTATATTGTACGGAATATCACACACACACACACACACACACACACACCAATCACACTTCCTTTATTCTGCTTTATTTTTCTTTGCAACATTTAGTCACCACTGGACTCATTACATATTTAGTTGTCTTTTTATTTTTATTCATCTCTCCCACCAGATTATAAACACCAGGAAGGCAAGGACTTTATCTGTTTTGTTCATTGCTATGCCCTCAGCTTCTGGCATAGTGCCTGATACACGCAGATGCCACCAACAAGGAATTAAATGAATGAGCTCAGGCTATAGCTGGCTAGGTAAGGCACACTGGAGGTCTGGGCCAAGATGGAAACTGTGGACATGGCTTTAAAGCAACCATTCATTTCATAAGCAAAACAAAGGAATGGACAGCAAAAAGAAGCCTCATACCCCTCCCTGCCCCACAATTTCTGATGTATCATACTTGGGTGAGAACCTGGTACAGAGAACCCTCTTTTTTTTGTCTACCTGGCACCCCATTGTCCCATCTTCTGAGAAGACCACGCCCTCCCCCAACATCAGTCCAGGGGTTTGGGTAGACAGATCCATCCCTCATAAGAGGCATGACTCCAAACATGTCAAACAGAGTTCCAGCAACTAATCTCTGGTTGGGCATATGACACAGTCCAGGCCAATCAGATTCATTCTCAGGACATCTGGTTCAATTGCTGTGAATGATGTTCTCTCCTTGCCCAGTGGCGGCTAGGATGTTGTAGAGGGTCTGCCCTGAACTGCTGGAAGCCATCCTGCCACCAGGAGAAGGGAGCTTACCCGAGAACAGAACCTCCACAGAAAGAGGCAGATCCACAATGACATCATTTGAGTTCCTAGATGCAGCCATGCGTGAAGGTTTTCTTTTCCTAGACTTTTTATTATGTGAGAAAGTAATTTTTTTTTCTCAAGTCAATCTGAGGTGGATTTCTGTCACTTATATTCATGAACCATGACTACAACAGTAGCTTGAGGTATTTCAGAATTGCTGTTATTATCATACTGCCTCAAGCCAGGCCACACGCCAGTACAAACTAGTTCTTCCCTCCATGCCTTTGCTCAAGCCATCCGGCCCTCTTAGAGGTCCCTTCATTTCTGCCTGTCTTTAAGGCCTGGTTCAAGATTCTCCTTTTCCAGATGTCTTCTCTGATCACACACACCACGACCTCTCCCCTTCTGGATCAGGCACACTCCCCAGCCCCTCCTCCTCCACCTCCTCTTACTTCCTGCCGTTTCTCAGCCCCAAGCACCTCTAGGCCCTGAAGACTCAGCTCAACTTTGTAACTCGGCCTCTCTCTGGTGGTAAAAATCGGGATTGCACTTAGATGTGTGGTCCTTCAAGTCTAATCTCCTGGGAGGGAGGAGCAAATACCCAGTCTCACCCGGGGTTGCCACACCCAGCCTCCTATGCTTTTATTTGCTAAATCTGGCAACCCTAATCCCACCTCCTGGGATCCCCCTAATAGAAGCTTAGATTTGGGAGCACCTGGGTGGCTCACTCGGTTAAGCGTCTGCATTTGGTTCAGGTCATCATTCCAGAGTCCAGGAATTGAGCCCTGTGTCAGGCCCCTGCTCAGCACCGGGGTCTGCTTCTCCCTCTCCCTCCGGCTGCCGCTCCCCCTGCTTGTGCTCTCAATCTCTGTTAAAGAAATAAATAAAGGCTCAGTGGGTTAAAGCCTCTGTCTTCAGCTCAGGTCATGATCTCAGGGTCCTGGGATCAAGCCCCGCATCGGGCTCTCTGCTCAGCAGGGAGCCTGCTTCCCCTTCTCTCTCTGCCTGCCTCTCTGCCTACTTGTGATCTCTGTCTGTCAAATAAATAAATACAATCTTTAAAAAAAAAAAGAAAGGAAGGAAGGAAGGAAGAAAATCTTTAAAAACAAGCAGCAGCAGCTTAGATTCAGGCCTTTGCAGCAACATAGGCTGAGCCTCAACAAGGACAGGAGACCTCTTAAGCCTGGTGGCGGCAACTTTGCCCAGTCAGTCACAGCCATAAAAGAAAAAGGACTCATTTCTCAAGAGGCCAAAAATCTGGTTTAAAATGAAATTTCCTGATTTCTACAGGTTGGCAAATAATTCAAAGTTCATATATCTCTACGCGGGTCAAATAACACATGTCTGGGGGCCAAATTCCCCAGGAAAGCAAAGGCTAGTTTTTGATCTCTGGGGCTACCTCTCCTGTTTTATAGACAAAGAAATTCAGGCCCAGAGAGAGAAATGCGATGCCTGGTCACAAGGCTGGTAAATGGCATTTTAGGGCTGGACACCAGGTTTCTGGGATCCCAACCCAGTGCTTGAGCCTGTGCACAGCACGTGGGCTGTTTCAGGTTCCATTTTCTCCAGAGCAAATTCCCGCTGCAGCTTCACCCCCCAAAATTAAAGATTTAAAAAAAAAAAAGGCAGGGAATGTGACTTTAAAAATCCAATTTTCTAGCTTCCCTTGAATAGTCGATCAGGCAATGCTGGGATGCTTTCCCGTTGACAAAAAATCAAGTAGAGATAATTAACCAGGACTGGAGCTTTCCAGTGACCTCCCCCTCGCCAAGTCCCCATCACTCTCTGCTGCCCCACAGCCCGCCCATATCAATATGTAGGCACACATTTGTGCATTCATGCATTCAACAAACCCTTACTGTCTTCTAAGTGCTGGTAAACTAAACAATCAGGGGTGATGATCCCCCAGTTTTAAAGCTTAGATTCTGTGGGAGGAGACAAGACAATAAGCAAATAAGTAAAAGATGCCATATAGCAGATGGCAGTGAGAGAAAAACAAAGGAGAGGGAGGTGGGGGTTGCCACGGTGGTGAAGAGCTCTTCCGTTTAGACATGGTGGTCAGAGACAGCCCTGTTGAAGTGGGGGCATTGAGCAAAGACCTGAAGGAGCTGAGCAAGCAAACAATATGGGTATGGGGAGAAGAAAGTTCCAGGCAGAGAGAAAAGCCGTGCAAAGGCCCTGGGTGAAGTGTGCCTCACAAGTTAGAGAAGCAGTGTGGAGAGGGGAATGAGGCAGGAGAGGGAGTGAGGGGGTGACTATGGGCCAGGGCCATGGAGGTTTCAGGACTGTAGCAGGGGCTTTGGGTTTGACTCTGGAGAAGGACAGGATAGCAGGAGGTTCTGAGCAGAGGCCCAAGGTGACCTTACGATTTTACAGGGTCCCCCTTATACTACATAGAGAGTAGATTCTATGGGGAGGGAGTGAAGGGAGAACAGAAACAGGGACACTGGAGAGGAGCCTTTTTTTGTCCTTTGCCCCCCCCCACCTCCATCTACTTAATTGTGTGGTAAAATACACATAACATAAAAATTACCTAGGCGCCTGGGTGGCCCAGTTGGTTAAGCGTCTACCTTCAGCTCAGGTCATGATCCTAGGATCCTGGGATCAAGTCCTGGGATTGGGTCCTGGGATTGAGCCCTGGGATCGAGCCCCAGGATTAAGCCCCCCATCGAGCCCTGCATGGGAGCCCCATATCAGGCTCCCTGCTCAGTGGGAAGTCTGCTTCTCCCTCTCCCTCTGCTTCTCCCCACCGTTCATTGTCTCTCTTTCTGTCTCTTGAATAAATAAAATCTAAAATAAAATTTACCATCTTAACCATTTCTAAATGTACAGTCAATGGCATTAAGTACATTCGCCATGTTGTGTAGCCATCACCACTATTTCCAGAATGTTCATCCTCCCAAATAAAAACTCTGTAACCATTAAGCAACAACTCCTGCCCTTAGTCCCTGGTAACCTCAGATTCCTCTGATTTGCTTTCTGTCTCTAAGAATTTGCCTAATCTAGTTATTTCATAGTAATGCAATCATGCAGCATTTGTTCTTCTGTATCTGGCTTATTTCACTCGGCGTCATGTTTTCAAGTTCATCCACGCTATAGCGTGTCCGCACTCCATGCCTTTTTATGGCTGAGTAATATTCCACATTTGATTCATGCATCTGTTGGTGGACATTTGGGTTGTTTCGATCTTCCGACTGTTGTGAATACTGCTGCTATGAAGACTGATGTAAGTATCTGTTTGATTCCATGTTTTCAATTCTCTCATGTATATACCCAGAAGTGGAATTGTTGGATCATAGGATGATTCTTTATTTAATATTTTGAGAAACCACCAAACTGTCTTCCACAGTGGCTGCAACATTTCACCTCCCCACTAGCAGTGTGTGAAGGTTCCAATTTCTCCACATCCTCCTTAGCTGGTGTTTTTTGTTTTGTTTTGTTTTATTAACATATAATGTATTATTTGTTTCAGGAGTACAGGTCTGTGAATCATCAGTCTTACACAATTCACAGCACTCACCATAGCACATACCCTCCCCAATGTCCATCACCCAGCCACCCCATCCCTCTCTCTTCTTTCCCCTCCAGCAACCCTCACCCCAGCTGGTCTTTTGTTATTATTGTCAGTTGATGTTTGGTAATAGCCACACTAGTGGCTGCAAAGGGGTCTCTCATTGTGGTTTTGATGTGTATGTCCCTAGTGCCTAATGACGTTGATTATCTTTTCATGTTCTTATTGTCCATGTGTATATCTTTTTTGGAGAAATGTCTAGAGAGGACACTTTTCCAGCTGAAAGACAATGTTGGCTCAGACCAGAGTAAGAACAGGAAGTGTAGTGTGAAGTGGTCAGATTCTAGATATCTTTTAAAGATGGACCAGACAGGGGCACCTGGGTGGCTCAGTGGGTTAAAGCCTCTGCCTTCGGCTCAGGGTCATGATCCCAGGATCCTGGGATCGAGCCCCACATTGGGCTCTCTGCTCAACGAGGGAGCCTGCTTCCCCCTCTCCCTCTGCCTGCCACTCTGCCTACTTGTGATCTCTGTCTGTCAAATAAGCAAAATCTTAAAAAAAAAAAAAATGGACCAGACAGAGTTTGGTGATGGACTAGATGTGCGACACAGGAGAAAGAGAAGTCAAGGACTTCTCCAGATGACACCCATGTGTTTCACCTGAGCAACTGCTGAGATGGGGAAGGCATCAGGGGAAGCAGGCTTAAAGGAAGGGAGAATAGAGAGTTTGGTTGAACTGACAACCCTGGAACCTGAGAATTGAAGCCCCAGGTGGACTTTAATGCTTCAAGAAAATGGGAAGAGGGAGAAAAAGAGAGGTTTCCTATATTTTGCTACCAAGCTGGGTTGTTGTTGTTGTTTTTTAATTGTCTATGGTCACAGCTTCACTTTATCAATTCCTGACCAACTAGCATCCTCTGCCCTCCATCTCTGTTCCCAGTTTGGAACCTGAGGGTGGACAGAGGCCCTTCCTGGGGCTGCACATCCATCTATAGCCAGTAGGTGGCCCTATAGGGCAAAAAATAGCCAGAACCCTGCTGGCTCAGTGGACTGAGGACCCTGTGACCAAGAATTGGAGTTTTCAAATAATTGAATTTTGTAAAAGTACAGTTCTAGAATCTTACCACCAACGGACTGGAAAATTCAAGACAGAAAAGGCCACACCTGAGCTTTGTGAAAGGGAAGGCCCAGTGGGTAGCTGGTTCCAAGAGGTATTTACCTCTGTGGCATATACGTGAGTTTATTTGTTGTCTGTTAACGGTTATTCATGGAGCACCTCTTAATGTGTCACAGCCACAAGCTGCGCTGCGTGCTGTGGATTCCGGGCTGACAAGACCAGACAGCTCCTGCCTCAGAGCAATTTGGAGGAAGAAGCATCAACAAACAAATTAAGGAGTAACATAGTTACAGATTGTGTTGTGAGGAAAAGAAACAAGATTATTTGATGGGAAGAGTCGTTTAATAGAGGGAGAGAACGAAGTGAAGAGATGAGGTCTGGGTAAAGCCCTCAAAAAGGAGGAACGTGGGGGCGCCTGGGTGGCTCAGTGGGTTAAGCCTCTGCCTTCGGCTCAGGTCATGATCCCAGGGTCCTGGGATCGAGTCCCACATGGGGCTCTCTGCTAAGCAGGGGGCCTGCTTCCCCTCTCTCTCTGCCTGCCTCTCTGCCTACCTGTGATCTATCTCTATCAAATAAATAAATAAAATTTAAAAAAAAAAGAAAGAACCCATACATGGTAACAGGCAGTAGAAAAATTACCTCTCTAAAAAAATAAAAATAAAAATAAATAAATAAATAAATAAATAAATAAATAAAAGGAGGAACGTGGCAGCCCTTTCCAGAAGAGTAGCCACGATTGTGAAGGGCTCCCTTTCCTGGTGTCCATGGTTACACAGCTAGCCACTCCCAGGACCCCTAGTCAGGTCTGTCTAAATCACGCAGATGGCCGTGGGGAGGACTGGGGGAATAAGATATGCAAAGCCCTGTTAGTTGCAATTTGTTGGTCTCTTTTCTTCTAATCGAAGGAGAGTTGACACACAATGTTACACTAGTTTCAGGTGTACAAGTAACTTAGCAAGGCTCTAAGAAGCAGGGTTTCAAAAGCAACCTTCGGAAATGCCTGCCCTTCCTGCCTCATGGGCTTTGCCATGAGGCGAATGGGGAAAGTTCATTGGTGTTGATAAGATGTGCTCTCATTACGAAGATTGCAAACATGGGGCCAAAGGTGAGCTGTAAACTCCAGGCTTCTTCGACTCTGAGGGGAAGACAAGGCCACAGCTAGGAGACGACTGCCCGAGAACCCTGCCCTGCTCCTCAGGAGTGTGAGTGACCAGGGAACAAGAGGCCAAGGGTCCTTTGGGCCCAGTATAGGTGCTGGCACTGGGCTGGTGAACTTCAGATGTGTGTGACCTAATGCCACCTGCGTGGGGACACCTGCCCTCCATGTCCCATGGGAGAGCTAGAGCTTTCTCTCCAGCTGTGACTGACCACTCATCTGCCTCTCCAGACTTTCAGATTCCCTGCACACATACACTCACACACACACTCCTACACTCATACATGTACACTAGACTCATGCACGGACACAACGCATATGTTCATACCTTACAGGCTCATTTACATCCATTCTCAGACACTTAAACTCATTCATTCACCCACATACATAGTTATATACATTCATACATATAAATACTGTCACACACTCATTCAGATAGACCTAAATCTGCTCTCACACTATACAAGCATTTGCACAGTCCCACTCTCATATCCCCATATTCATTCACACAGATATTTACACACACAGTCAGATATTCACACTTGCTGACATATTGTACCCAAATACACACATACATTTAATTAACACACGCTCATACACCACACATACACTGCAATATTCAGACACCTCATACACATTCATACTCATACTTACACAAGCATTCACACACCCATAGTGCATTCCCTTACATATATATTTTTAGTCATACATGCACACAAATATTAATAGACACACTCACACACACTCATACGTAAACTCACACATTTACACATACTCACAAACTTATGCTCACACACTCATTTACTTAAACTACATTCACACATTTGTATGTTTACATACACAAACATTCACGTTTACTGAGGTAAACTTATATGGTCCATCTTATATAGTCACTCCAACACTTATATAGCCACATCTTCACTATAAGTCAGGGAGAGGGCTCCAGTTGTCTAACCAATGAGTAACGTCCAAAAAGCATTTCCCTTGTGTTCATTTCTGTGCCACCTGTGTCATGGGGCTACTGGGCTGATCAAATGATGAGAAACTACCCAAGAAAGGGTTCTGGATTCTGCAGGGCTCTGTACTGGCTACATCTCCCCCTGGAACAGAGTTTTCCTTAGGGAGGAACCCCCTCATTGCTCATCTCGGGGGCCTTGAGAAAAACCTGGTCCTGAGAGGTTGGAGCAGGGGTCAGACCACTGTAAATGGCCATGATGGTCATGGATCCTACCCAAGCACCACGTGTGTGGTCTGACAGGCAGAAAGAGAGAAAGTCATAAACAGAATATCATAAAGAATCTTGGATCATACTCTATGAAATCATTGTCTATCCCCCCCTCAAGTGTTACAAATAATTAATATTGTTAGAGGGCTTATTTTGGGGGCCAGAGACCACAAATCTGATGGCCCACAGACCATTCCAACCTACAGACTCTTGTTTGGGCTGTGCATTTAAATCTTTGAATTTCAAAGTCTTTGGGGAAAGAGATAGCACTTGGAACAGTGTGGAGTAAAGGCTTCTGAGAATCTAGTCTTCCATAAGAACAATAAGAACAGGGTGCCTGGGTGACTCAGTGGGTTAAAGCCTCTGCCTTTGGCTCAGGTCATGATCTCAGGGTCCTGGGATAGAGCCCCATGTTGGGCTCTCTGCTCATCAGGGAGCCTGCTTCCTCCTCTCTCTCTGCCTACTTGTGATCTCTGTCTGTCAAATAAATAAATATGATCTTAAAAAAAAAAAAAAGAACAATAAGAACACTGGCAAAAATAATCCCAGTTAATTTTTCCAGTACCCTGGAAATTAACCAAAGATTTACAACAATTCAAGAAACATTTATTTAAAAAAAAAAAAAAGAAAATCTCAAAATAGTGAGTTTTGTGACATTTTAACTTATTCTGTCCCATTCCCCTCTTCCCAGCTCTTCAGTAACCTTGAAAACCAACAGTTTTACAATCATGATTGCCATAAAAACCAGTTACTTATCAGCCACTGAAAAGGGAAGAAGGGATTAGGGCTATCTAAAAAGCTCTATCTCTAGAGAGTTGTCATTTGACCTGTCTGGAAATTCCTTAGGAATCCCCACTCCCAGAGCTTGTCTTTATTTGATCTGACCTGTTCACCAGTCAGTGTGAACAGCTTCTTCTCTGTGGAAGCAGTTGTCAAAAACAATCAGCAACAATAGTTTAACATTGAAGCTGCCTGAGGCAGTAATAACAGAAATGGAAAAACAAGAAGTTGACCAAAAATTTCCAAGGAAAGCTGGGGAATGAGATTCCCATAGAGAAACTGGCCATGCACATGTGCAAGGCTGTGCACTTGCCTAGGAAATACCTGAGAAAGCCCCTAATCTCTCACCTCCGGTAGACTTGAGGTTCTGCTTAAGCAGAAAGTGAAGGCCAGGGTAGTGTTGTAAACTGCCTGATGGAACATGAAAAACATGCTCCAACACATACAGATGATTTTGCATCAGAAACCATGGCAACCAGGGGCGCCTGGGTGGCTCAGCAGGTTAAAGCCTCTGTCTTCAGCTCAGGTCATGATCCCAGGGTCCTGGGATTGAGCCCCGCATTGAGCTCTCTGCTTGCCAGGGAGCCTGCTTCCCCCCCCCTCTCTGCCTGTTTCTCTGCCTGCTTGTGATCTGTCAAATAAATAAATAAAATCTTTAAAAAAACAAAAAACAAAAAAGAAGCCATGGAAACCAGAAGGCAGCGGGCCGACATCTTCAAAGTGCTGAAAGAAAAAGACAAAGAATTCTATATCTAGCAAAACTATCCTTCAAAATTGACGTACATCAAGCAGATACTCATATACCAATATTCACTGCAGCACCGTTCACATTAGTCAAAGGGTGAAAACAACCCAAATGTCCGTCCGTAGATGAATGGATGAATAAAATGTGGTATACCCATGATGAGGCAGTGAGGACAAGCTAAGGACAAAGCCCTAACTGATACCCAGCAATCTGCCCCTCCCCACCTTCCCCACTCCAGGGTGGGATATGTGTGACATTCTCCAGGAAACTTCCAACTGTCTTAATGCCAATGCTTTGCTAGAGGGAAAAACAAACTTAGCTTGATAAAAGCAAGGCCTCCAGTATTCTGAGGGTCTCCTTCAGCATATGAAACTCCTTTTGGTAGCACCTGGATGGCTCAGTTGGTTAAGCTCAGCTCAGGTCATGATCCCAGGGTCTTGGAGTTGACGCCCTATTGGGCTCTCTGCTCAGCGGGGAGCCTACTTCTCCCTCTCTCTGCCTGCTGCTCTGCCTGCATGTGCTCTCTGTTAAATAAATAAATAAAATTTTTTTTTAAAAAGAAAGAGAGTCCTTTTGGACGCCTCCCTAAATCCTTACCTCCCGCAACCCCGTAGTACATAATCAGCCATTCCTCAGAACGCCAGTGCAGCTTCTCTTTCTGACCATGGTCCTGTTCCTGTGCTTTAATAAAATCACCTTTTTGCACCAAAGAGGTATCAAGAATTCTTTCTTGGCCATCAGTTCCAGACCTCACCAACATTCCAAAACTATGTCACAGGTACAATGGAATATTATTCAGCCATAAAAAGGAATGACATTCTGGGGCACCTGGGTGGCTCAGTCGTTAAGCGTCTGCCTTCGGTTCAAGTCATGATCCCAGGGTCCTGGGATTGAGTCCTGCGTCGGGCTCCCTGCTCAGTGGGAAGCCTGCTTCTCCCTTTCCCACTCCCCCTGCTTGTGCTTCCTCTTCCATTGTCTCTGTCTGTCAAATAAATGAATAAAATCTTAAAAAAAAAAAAAAAGGAATGACATTCTGAGACATGCTACAACACAGATGAAACTTGTAACATTATACTGAGTGAAATAAGATACAAAAAGACAAATCCCATATGATTCCACTTATAAGATACCTAGAGTAGTCAAATTCATAGAGACAATGTAGTTTAGGGGTTACTGATGCTTGGAGGACGGTATAATAGAGTTATTACTTAATGTTTACATCAAACGGCCCTTCAAGCTATAATGAAAGGACACTAGAGAGTAACTCAAATCCACCAGGAAAGGTAATTACATAGGTAAAGAGAAAAGATAGCCTAAACGTTTTTGTTTGTAACTCTTTTCTTCTACCTAATTTAAGAGACAGTTGCATAAAATAAGTTTATTTGATGGGCTTGTCAGTGAGCTCTCTTGGTCAAATATAGACCCCAACAATTAAGACCAGAAATAGCCAAGTCTGCTTAACTCAGGCTCTAACTAAAACCCATTGTGCTTATTTCTTATCACACTTTCTTGAGGCATTCACAAAGATGTTTTACAAAGATCGGAACATTCCAACTGCCAGGCCAGAAAAGTCCTGATAGCAATGGAATGCCTAGAAGACCACACCCCACACATTCCCTTCCCTGCCCACGATCCCAGGCTGAACACTTACTGCCCCCCAACTTGTGATCACACACTCTTTGCCTGTCCTCTTGCACATACTTGATGTAGTTTTGGAGTAGTGTGGTGTTGGAGTCTGGAGCCGATGACCAAGAAAGAACTCCTAAGACTTTTTGGTGCAAAAAGGTGATTTTATTAAAGCTCGGGGACAGAACCCACCTGTAGAAAGAGCTGCTACACCCGGGGGTTGAGGAATGGCTGATTATGTACTTAGGAGTTGGGGGAGGTAAGGACAAAAGCACAGTCATATGCTAAAGAAGACTCTCAGGATACTGCAGGCCTGGCTATTGTCAAGCTAAGGTTGTTTTTCCCTCTAACAAGGCATAAACGCTAAGACAGTTGGGAGTTTCCTGGAGGAATGTTCTTCTCTGCCTATCCCAGGTATTTGTCAATGGACTGCAGGTTATAAGGACATTGTACTTTCTATTTCCTCTCCCTTTGTTTCCCACATCATACCCACCCCTCAACTCCCTGCCAAACAGGGAGCCTGACATGGGGCTCCTTCCCAGGACCCTGTGATCATGACCTAAGCCGAAGGCAGACGCTTAACTGACTGAGCCACCCAGGCGCCCCACCCCCAACCTCTCCTTATAAAACTTGATGTATCTCTCTTGCTGGGGACAGCTAACATCAGCTGTTAAGGCTTGAGCCTGCCCCCTCTCCTAGCAGCTGGCACTCGAAATAAGTCTCTCCCTTTCTCTTTCCCAAATGCTCATCCTTTCTCTTTTCCAAACTCTCATCTCTTGAGCTCTTGGCTTCTTTTGCTACAAGTTTATCTGAGTTTGTTCAGCCACAGTATTAGCAAACCCAGCCAGGAGCTATGCTTTCAGTTTTGCCCCCTTGGGGTTCCTCAGGGCAGAGCCAGTTGGCCACGGCTGGGCACCAGGGCTCACCCACTTGTTTCCTGAGTTAGTGTCTGGGAGGGATAAATTGGCCTTCTAACAGGCTTATAGTGTACAAAGATGTAATTTGCACAATAGCAGGAAAAAGAAGGGACAAACAGGACAAAGAACAGAACAACATAGGAGTCTTGGGAGCCCAGCCCACCCAGAGCCTGATCATGGCCATGGCTTCCTATTCAGTCATCAAACCAGATTACCCACTCTGAGGGATCCAGCGACGGGCAAGACAGACCCAGCCGTCCCTGTCTTTGCATCGTCTCCGGCTCCGCAGATGGGATGGGATCCAGTGGCTCAGCACCTGCTCACAGGCATGGGGCTGGACCCTGCGTGGTAGTTTAGAAAAATTTGGTCTTTGATGATAGCAAACAGTTTTAGGGAACTTTCTCCTTTATTTCTGCTCTTCTGCCTCTACCATTGACCTTCAAATTCTCTATTATGTGAAGCAGCTTGTCTTGCCTCCTTTAACCAGACCTAGGAGCTGAGTAGCTTGGGGGGATGGGATGCTGAGGAAGGGAAGACGTAAAAGAGTGGTGTGGGAAAAGAGAGGGTACCAGAATGAGTCCAGAGCCCTCAGCTTCTACCCACAAGCTGTCTCTTCAGTCTGCTCCCTGTCTAGATACACACAGACCTCTTCCCACCAAAAATTCAGGTGTATGGACTGTTCTTCATCTCTTTACGTGTGTAGCTGTGAGTGTGTGTGTGCGTGCGTGTGTGTGTGTGTGTGTGTGTGCACGCACATGTGCTGGTCTGTAACAGGCTGTTAAATTGCAACTTCCCATTGAGTTGCCAAGATAAAATAAATAAGACATTCTAGATCAAGATGAGAATGTTTAAAGGAAATAAACAAAAACCCCTCGTAAGATCCTAAGAGATCTACCTGCATTGAGGATCTAACTATCCAGTTACTGGAAAGTAAAGAAATTTATGCGAACTTCTTTGGAGAGAATAGGACATTGACTTGCGCTACCCTCAGCCCTGCCCCACCCCAGGGGGCACTGAGGGGCTTTACCTGAGGGCAGGGCACAGGGAGTACGGGCTCCCTATAGGATGGAAGAACACTGGGCCTGGTCTCTGACTCCCACCTCAGCAATCTAAAGGATCAGAGAGAAAGGAGCCCCTGAGAGATGGCTGAGCAAGGAGCCTTGCCACCAGAGGCTGTTAGAGGAATGAGTAAATTCGAGGCCTCTCCACAGATCAGATGTGGGCCCCTTAGGAGAGCTGGCCTGGTCCTGCCCCAGAACACCTGGAGGAGTGACGGCACATCAACAGAGATCCAATGTGGTTTGTGTCCCAGTTTTCGGGGAGGGAAAAATAAAAACAGAAGCTGGGAAGGGTTGCCAGCAGGAGGTAAATGTGTTGCTCACATCAAAAAGGTGAAGTGGAATGTTCTCCAGGGTCCCCAGAATCTAGGAATGCACCCCCTGGGAGGAATCAACTTTATACACAGGTCAGCACAAACCCATCCCACAGCAGGATCAACCGAGGAAGGACTTTCCCGCTCCCCACATCTCCACCCTCCATCCACCCTCTACCCATCCCTACTCCAGCCCCCCCACCCCCGCCGTGGGTTAGAAACCACCTGAGCAAGATGGATGAGGAGGTCTGAAGGTGGGAAAAAGAGAAAGAAGGACTTACCCACCTTCCTATAAAGGAAGGGGTCATCTGTAATTTTTCAGAAAGTTGGAAGCTTTGGCTGGACATTCTAACTTCAGAACTGAGACTGTGTTTAAGGTCCTACAATGGATATAGAGTGTTTGTTTGTTCATTTGTTTTCACTTGAGGTATTTGTCAGGGGTCTCCAGAGGACCAAAAGCAGCGGGAGATCCTCTATATTATATCTGCAACCTGGGCTGGGAGGTGGGAGACCCAGGAGAGCCTGGGTTCCAGTTGGTCCAAAGGCCATCTGCCATTGAACCAGAAAGAGCTGATATATTGCAGGTAAAGTCCAAAGGCAAAGGCTGTCTACTGGAAAATTTTCTCTCGTTGGGGGATGGTTGGTCTTTTTGTCCTTTAGGCCTTCAGCTGACTAGGTAAGGCCTTACCATGTTATGGAGGGCAATCTGCTTTCCTCAACAGCACAGATTTAAACATTAATCTCATCCCTAAACGCTCTTACAGAAACACCCAGAGGAGTATTTGAGCAAATATCCAGGTAGTGGACTATCATATATGGGAATAGTCAGAAAAAATTCATAGGAGTGTCCCAGGGATGGGGTAGAGCTGCCTCCACTGAATCTGTTTTAAAGAGGTAATGGGAGACAAAATAAACTTTTGTGACTATGCCCCATGAGTGTATTTCTTGGTCATTACAGTGGTCACCTATGTTTTCAGGAGGGACTGCAGGGAATGTCAATTTAAAAGCTGTTAATAATAGGAGCCCATCACTAGAGTTACCCTGTGGGCAAAGACTGTTCTTCTACTTGGGAAAGCACTTATCTAAGAGGAACTGAAAGCCATCTTCTGGAAGGAAAACCATGGCCCCAGAGGAACCACCTGTTACTTGCTGTGTTCTGGGGGAGTAAGGAGGAGGCATCTTTGAAGAGATTGTGGGGCTGTTCCTTGGGTTTCCTGCTCACGCTGCGGCTCTGGGAAGACAAGACTGGATTCTGAGGGCAGGGCCTCCTCCTGAAGTACAAGGCAAAGGGCTAAGGCGAGAAGCAGCCAGAGGGGCCTCTCAGGTCAGGGTTCTCCAGGGCAAAGACGTGGCCAGAGCAGAGATATCTGCTGACTGGGTTTCGGTTTTCCTTCCACTCCTTCAGGCTCGTGGCAAAATTGTGTAAGAATTTCAGCCTGAACTCAGGTTTCTCTGAGGAATTTGGGAGGAGCACTGTGAGAAGGTTCTGGAGCCACTGGCAGAACAGCTGGGAGCAGCAGGTCAGAGGCAGCTGAGGAGAGCGGCGGACAAGTGATTCCTCTATAATTAATGACTGGGAGTCAACAGGCTTCCACTGTATGTAGGTGACCTTAGTGGTCATGGAGGGCTGGGGGGGTGGGCTCCCATAGATACTTTAGAGGGCAAGCGCCTGGTGTCCCATAGCCTGAAGGGTACCAGACTTTGGAGAAGTGGCATAGCTTGGAGGTCAAGAGTTTGTTCTCTGGAGCCAGGCTGCCTGAGTTTGAGTCCCAGCTCTGCTACTTGTGGCCACAGGCAGGTTCAGTCCATCTCTCTGTGACCTCGCTTGCTCCTCTGTAGAAGTGAGGCTGTTTGAGGACTAAACAATTTGGTATTAGAACATGCTGGGAGCACAGCTGGAATGTAAATGTTTGTTGAGTTGGTCTGTGATGATGAGTTAGGGTAAGTTTGGGCCATGTGGCCAGGTTACAGAGGACTTTGTCAGTCAAACTGGGGAGCCATCCAAGACCTTGAGCAAACGGACACTGACATCAGCAGATGGGAAGAAATGCTTGGTCCCGAATGAAATATTTGCAGGAGTGAGGGGCTCTCCCAATGCCCTCAAAGCCCCGCCCCCAAGCCCTCGCCTTGCTCCCACCTGCTGAGAGAAGAGGGAGACAGATATAAATCAAAGGCTGTTCAGCTTTTTCTCAAAGTCTTTCCTTCCCTTTGGTAGAGTTGTCAGGCCAAGCAGAGGTCACTTCATTTTTGGTTTTCTCTAATCTGCTTCCAGCCCAGAGGCGGGAGAAGAGGGGCCTAAAAATACCGTGTGCTGCCAGGTCCGATCACTTCAGCCGCTGCCAGCCAAGCTGCCTCTCCCGCTGCTCAGTGCTCTGCCCTTGTATTTCACTCACTGGCCGTTCTCAGGCACCGCCATGGCTCCCCACCCTGCAACACTGGGGGGTGGGATCAGGAAGGACAGAGCCTAAGATCTGGGGCTCAGGGGTAGAGGTCCTGTGAGAGAGGTCGATGGCCTCAGGATCCAGGGATGGGCAGTCTCTCCTAGCTCTCCCCTTTGTACAGATGGGAACACTGAGTCCCAGAAAGGGAAGCCGTGTGGTTTTCTGAGTTTCACTGCTGTCCTCACCCCACTTCTTCCTAACCAACCTCAGCATTCTTATCTAGCAGAGAAGCCTCAAATGATCCTAAGGTGAAGAGCCCTGGGCTGGGAGTCCAAAGTTCTGGCTCTTGTCATCCAGGACTGGTGGGCCATTCACTTGCCTCTTGGCCTTAGTTCCTTCATCTGTAAAATTGGGGAATGTGGCTCTGTGGGGTTCTGCAAAGATGTTGGGGGAGGGTTGCAGGTAAGCTGGGAGGGGTAGAGGGAATCCTCTGGGGGAACCATCCCCATGTCATCCCACTCCTCTCTTTTATCTGTTTTCTGTTCTAGGAATCATTATAAGGTTTTGTCTGAAAACAAGTTCTACTAAACTAGAGGGATCTTGAGGGTTTGAAAGTTTCTTCTGGTCCCCATGTTCTGTTATAAGCTTCAGCTGCTGTCATAGGCCACCTGACGCTCGGTGACCCATCTAATCTAAACTTCTGGTACTTGCCCAGCCTGTCTCACCTGGGTTCCTGTGCATGATCCCTACCCGCCCACCTCCATCACCTGCCCTCCTGCCAAGCTTTAAGCCACAGTTCAAGTACAGTCTCCTGCAAGTCTTCCAGACCTGCCCCAGACCTGCATAACTGGCTCCTTGGGGAGTCTCCAGGCTCTCTTATCACTGCAGTTAGTACCTTTGTAATTGCCTGTACACTTGCCTGTCTGTCATCCAGGAGACATGAGTTTAAATCCCCTTTCTGCTGTGTGACCCTGAGCAAGTGATCTAACCTGTGTTTCAGTTTCTGCATCTCTAAAACAGTAGCAGCAAATGCAAAACACTTGCTATGTGCCAGCCCTTGTCTTACGTGCTCGACTCATCTAATCCACACAACATCCCTATGAGATTGTACAAAAACCATTTTTTTTTTTAAAACAAATGAGGAAGACTCATTTGTAAGACTCAAGGGGACTGTACTGCCTCTCAGATGCTCTCTTGGAGGGTCTGGTGTGGGCAATATGAGTAAATACGGGGAAAGTTGCTTGGCACATAGTTAAGTACTTAATCACTGTCTATTATCTGTTTCCTAGTGTCCCCTTCACTGTTTGGGGATTTAAACCTGGTGATTTAGAATAGGAATGGGGCATATTTTTAGGGTTTTTCCCCTTATCATGCTCTCCCACTTACTATCATAGGATCATTACGTATCAGAGCTGGATCAGACATGTTAAATATTTAACGTAACAGTAACTAGCACTTATTGAATACTTTTACATTACATTTTACTCTGCTGATTATTTTTTAATTGATTTTATTTTTTATAAAGATTTTATTTATTTAAGAAAGACAGAGAGCAGAATGAGAATCAGAGCACGAGTGGGGATGAGGGCAAGTGGGAGAGGGAGAAGCAGTCTTCCCACTGAGCAGGGAGCCTGATGTGGGGCTCGAGCCCAGGACCCTGGGATCATGACTTGAACTGAAGGCAGATGCTTAACCAGCAGAGCCACCCAGGCAGGCACCTCTGATTTTTTTTAAAAGCAGTTTTCAATTCACAGCGAAATTGAGTGGAAGTTAGAGTTTCCATATTTCCCCTGCACCCAGCCATGCATAGCCTTCCCGACTATCAACATCCCTCCCCTGAGTAGTATGATTGTTACAACTGATAAACCTCAGTTGATAGATCCTTGTCACCCAGAGTCCACAGCTTACATTAGGTGTACATGCTCTGAGTCTTGATAAATGTACAATGATATATGTCCACCATTATAGTATCATACGAAGTATTTTCACTGCCCTAAAAATTCTGTGCTCCACCTACTCATCACTCTCCACCCCTAACTCTCAACAAGCACGGATCCTTTCATTGTCTCTATAGTTTTACCTTTTCCAAAATATCATATAGTTGGAACCATACAATACAGAGCCTTTACAGATTGGCTTCTTTTACTTAGTAATATGCAATCAAAATTCCTCCATATTTTCTCATGGCTTGACAGCTCACTTCTTTTTAGTTCTAAATAATATCCCATTGTCTAGATGGGCCACAGTTCATCCATTCACCTACAGAGAACATCTTGGTTGCTTCCAAGTTTGGGCAATTGTGAATAAGGCTGCTCGTAACGTCTGTGTGTAGGTTTTTTGGTGGACACAAGCTTTCAGCTCTTTTGTGTAAATACCAAGGGGCATGATTGCTGGATTGTATGGTAAGATATGTTTAGTTTTGGGGCACCTGGGTGGCTCAATCATTAAGCATCTGCCTTCAGCTCAGGTCATGATCCCAGGGTGTTGGGATCGAGCCCCACATCAGGCTCCCTGCTCAGCGGGAAGCCTGCTTCTCCCTCTTGCACTCCTCTTGCTTGTGTTTCCTCTCTTTCGCGCTCTCTCTCTGTCATAAATAAATAAAATCTTAAAAAGAAAAAAAAAGAGTATATTTAGTTGCGTAAGAAACCATCAACCACCAAACTATCTTCCAAAGTGGCTCTACCATTTCACATTCCCTCTAACAGTAGATGAGAGTTCGTCTACTGTCTATGTCTATCTCCATATCATCACCAGTATTTGGTGTTGTCAGTGTTCTGGATTTTGACCATTCTGGTAGGTGTGGTAGTGGTATCTTACTGTTTTAATTTGCACTTCACTAGTGACAGATGTTGTGGAATATCTTTTCATAAGCCTATTTGCCATCTGTATATCATCTTTGGTGAGGTATCCAAATCTATTGCTCATTTTTAAATCAGGTTGTTAGTTTTCTTTTTTTTAAATTAATGTTCTATTAATTTTATTTATTTATTTGACAGAAAGAGATCACAAGTAGGCAGAGAGGCAGGCGGAGAGAGAGAGGGAAGCAGGCTTCCTTCTGAGCAGAGAGCCCGATGCAGGGTTCAATCCCAGGACCCTGAGATCATGACCTGAGCCGAAGGCAGAGGTAACCCACTGAGCCACCCAGGCGCTGCCCCGGTTGTTAGTTTTCTTATTGTTGAGTTTTAAAGGTTCTTTATATGTTTCGGTTACATGTTTTGCAAATATTTTCTCCCAGATGGAGGCTTCTTTTCTCATTCTCTTGACAGAGTCTTTCACAGATCAGAAGTTTTTAATTTTCATTAAGCCCAGCTTGTCAGTTATTTCTTTCATGGTGCTATGGTTTGAATGTTTATATGCCCAACCCCCCACCCCCAATTCAGATGTTGAAATCCTAACCCCCAAGGATGATGGTGTTAGGAGGTGGGGCATTTGGGAGGCACTTAAGTCATGAGGGTAGAGTCCTTACAAATGGAATTAGTGTCTTATAAAAGAGGCTCCAAAGAGACTCCTTAGCCCCTTCTGCCATGTAAGGGTAAGAGAAGTCTGCAACCTGAAAAACAGTCCTTACTTTCCATGCTGATGCCATGATCTTGGATTTCAACTTCCAGAACTTTTTAAATTTTATTTTTATTTATTTATTTATTTTATTTATTTAATTTAATTAATTAATTTATTTTATTATTCCAGAGGAATAAATATCTATTGTTAGTTAATAAGCTATTTGTTCTGTGCTATTTTGTTTTAGCAGCCCAAATGGACTAAGATAAATGAGTCATGCTTTTGGCATTGTATCTCAAAAGTCATCACCATATCCAAAGTCGTCTAGATTTTCTCCTGTGTTATCTTTTTTTTTTTTTTAAGATTTTATTTTTAAGTAATCTCTAAGCCCAGCATGGGGCTTGAGCTCATGACCCTGAGATCAAGAGTCACATACTATGGCAACTGAGCCAGCTAGGTGCCCCTCTACTGCATTGTCTTTTAAGAATTATATAATTTTGTGTTTTAGACTTAAGCATATGACCCATTTTGAGTTAATTTCTGTGAAGGATATAAACTCTGTGTTTAGATTCTTTTTCTTACTTCTTTTCTTTTTCTTCTTCTTCCTCCTCCTCCTCCTCCTCCTTCTTCTTCTTCTACATGTGGATGTCCAGTTGTTCTAGCAATTTGTTGCAAAGTCTATATTTTCCTCCATTTAATTGCCCTTACTCTTTTGTGAAAGATAAGTTAATTATATTTCATGGGCCTATTTCTAGGATTTCTATTCTGTTCCATTGATCTATTTGTCCATTCTTTTGCCAATACCATACTGTCTTCCTTATTGTAGCTTTATTATTTTTTAAGATTTTATTTGTTTGACAGAGAGAAATCACAAGTAGGCAGAGAGGCAGGCAGGTAGGAGGGTGGGGGAAGCAGGCTCCCTGCTGAGCAGAGAGCCCGATGGAGGGCTCGATCCCAGGACCCCGAGATCATGACCTGAGCTGAAGGCAAAGCCTTAACCCACTGAGCCACCGAGGCGCCCCCTTATTGTAGCTTTACAGTGGGTCTTGAATTTAGGTAGTGTCAGTCCCCCAGCTTTATTCTTCTCCTTAAGTATTATGTTGACTGTTCTGGGTCTTCTGTCTCTCCATATAAACCAGAATTAATTTGTTGATATTCACAAAACAATATGCTGGGATGGGGATTGCACTGAATCTATAGATCAAGTTGGGCTAATATATTTTTGAAATGGCTTATCTTTTTAAGTTTAAGCCTTACAATGACTCTGTAGGATAAATACTGTTATTATCACCATTTTCCAGGAAAATTGAGGAAATTGAGGTTCAGATATTCCCCGAAGAGTGAAGTCAAGGAAGGACCCTATGGGGTTGTATTGTATATGTATTTACACAGTCATGCATACATGTACACACACATACACACATCTCTAATTCTATCTCTATTTCCCAGCTTTATCTGTTAAAAAGGCCTATAAGCAATAACATTTTCACAGCAATGAACACACCTAACATCTGGGTCATTTCTGTATTTCGTTGGCCACTAAACAGAAACTGGGCTCTTTGGAGAAATGGCTCATTCCAGGGTTGGATCAGGGTAGATACAAGATGAGCCTGGTATCCATTTTACTGTGTCATTAACTTAAAAAAAAAGGACTGAAAAATGAAAAAAATGATAGAGATTTGTTCAAAGGATATAGGACTGGGTTTGGTAATGATATAGAACCTTCACCACAAGGAGTTTTTCTTGTAGTAATTCTTAGAGTCTTGGTAGCCATCTGAACTGGTCCTTTCCTTTTGAGACTCTTTTCCTTTGTGCCTCTGATCAAGTCAGCACATACCTTTTCCAAAGGTTTTACGGTGGGGTTGGTGAGAGCAAGTCTAATTGGGTGAATCACCACCGCTGCTTCCACTGGTGTTTTCCCAGTGCCTTTAAAGGCCATGGCTGTGGCACAGCTTCCTGACCAACTTGTGGTTGAGTGTGAATGGTGGTGAGTCACGAGTAGGAGCCAGGCGTCCAAGGCTCCGCTGTAAGCTACAACCCTGTCTTCCTCAAAGAGCTAAATAAAATCTTAAAAAAAAAAAAAAAAGATGGTAAATTTCATGTTATATGTATTTTACCACGAAAAAAATAGATAGTAATGGATTATAATCCATTGAATGAAATAAGAATCAATGAGCTCATACTGACAAGAAATAGAAAATAAGTGAAGAAAGGGGAATATATTAGAATGTCAACTGATAGGAGAGCCTGGCTGGCTTAGTTGGTGAAGCATGTGATTCTTAATCTCAGTGAGTTCAAGTTCACATTGGGTGCGAAAATTAATTAAAAATAAAATCTTAAAAAAATGTCAACTGATAAATGTGGAGGAAGAGATAGAATTGGAAAAGAACCCTTTCACAGTAGCTATAGTGAAGGCTGATTGGGCAAATATCCTTAATCGGTATTGCATTGAGGGAAGAAAAATTGGGAGGAACAGGACATTTACATACTTTAAAAATGTCTCCCACCACTTGCCTAATGCAAAGGGAAAAGCAGAAATCAATTAATGGAGAAAGCAGACAGCATTTACTGGGTGACCAGTATAAACATCACCGGTAAGCCTTAGTCAGATATCACATGCCGCCATGTGTGATGCCCTTAGAAGGATACAATGGCACTGATAGAATATCCTGGTCAGGGATGCATTACCTTAGTCATGAGGAAACATCAGGAAAAAAACCCACATTGAGAGACTTTCTATAAAATAATTGGTCTGTGTTCTTCTATAATGACAGTACAATGAAAGATCAGGAAAGACCAAGAGATCATTCCAGACTAAAGGAGGCTGAAGAGACATGATAACTGAATGCAATTCCTGATCCCAGACTGGACTCAGTATTGACGTGTGGAAAAGAAGCTATAGGGACACTGAGGCAATTGGCAACACTGGATTATGGACTATTATTTAGGAAGTATTGTATCAATGTTAAAATTACTGAATTCGGTAATGATAGTATGGTATATTCATTTACTACTCACAGTATACCTCTGGATTAAGTATAGCTAAGGCCACTGGGGCTCAGAGAGGTGAGATAATTTGCCCAAGACACTGGTCTGATGTGGTAGAATCACAACGGGAAGGCACGTACTCCGTCTCTAGCCCAAGCTCATATCTAAGAAGTAGAAGATCTATATATTTTTAGGTCTGAGAGGCTAACTAGGTAGATCTGGGTCTTTAGAGGTTCAAGTTAGGGTAACAGAAATAAATGTGCTACCAGTGCCTGGGTGGCTCAGTCAGCTAAGCATCTGTCTTTGGCTCAGGTCATGATCCCAGGGTCCTGGGATCCAGCCCAACATTGGGCTCCCTGCTCAGCAGAGGGCCTGCTTTTCCCCCTCCCTTTGCTGCTCCCCCTGCTTGTGCTCTCTCTCTTTCTCTCTGTCAAATAAATAAAGTCTTAAACAAAAAAAAAAAAAAAAGAAAGAAAGAAAAAACGTGCTAAAAAGAGTAAAGCCTTGTACAAATATAAGGCAGGGCCATGTTTAATATGAATAGTGTCACCATTCATTCATTTATTAATCCAATAAACATTTATTGAGCACCTAAAGATATACATGAAAGGTCAGTGGGTTCAGAACAATAGAGACAAAGTCCCTGGATTGTGGAGCTTAGCTCCAGAAAGGTGTTTAAGGGGAAATTATGTGTATGTTGGGCTCTAAAGGAGGAAAATCAGGATGTTTAGGTGTGTGTTGGGAGAAGCTGACTTTGTCTGTGGGGGTCAGGGAAGTCCTCTCTAAGGAAATGACATTTTAGCTGCTGCCTGCAAGGTCAGTAGAGTCTGAGAGAAGGCATACAAGGTAAGGAAATAGCACAAGCAAAGGTCCCGAGGTAAGAGTACAAAAACTAACACAAGAATTAGAAATTCAGAGTCACTAGTATATGATAATTTGTCATACTACAGTTAACTTAGCTTCTTTTCATGGAAATAAAATTCCTTATAACAGTTACAATTCTTACTTGCTCTAATATATCAAGATATGACAATCTTTTTTTTTAAAGATTTTTAAAAAGATTTTATTTATTTATTTATTTGGCAGAGAGAGAGAGAGACAGAGAGAGAGAGAGAGAGAGAGAGAGCACAAGCAGGGAGCAGCAGAGGGTGAGGGAGAAGCAGGCTCTCTACTGAGCAGAGAGTTTGATGTGGGGCTCTATCCCAGGACCCTGGGATCATGACCTGAGCCAAAGTCAGCAGCTCAACCCACTGAGTCACCCAGGCGCCCCCGTGACAGTCCTTTTCGACCATTCTAGACCTTAACTGGTTTTTACTAAGTTTTAGTTTTGTGAAGATACATTCTTTACCCATATTAGCACAGTTAAGCTTATCCTGAGAGACATATTTGGAAATGTGATGTTATTGCTATAAAGATATTGCAATACTTCAATGGAAGTTTCGTGAAATTTTACCAAACAAGGTAAGATTTTCAGTTCCTCTGCATTCATTTCCTATCAATACTATCACTAATATTCATTAGTCAATTTTAATTGTAATTGTTTAATAGTTGTTGTAATTCATGTTCACTGCCATTCTTCAAATTACATATGTCACTTAGACCAGGGCTTTCCAAACTGTAGTATGCACGCAGATTGCCTTGGGGTCCTGTTAAAATAAAGACTTTGACTAAGTTGATCTGGAGTAGGGCTGAGGTTCTGCATTTATTTATTTATTTATTTATTTATTTATTTATTTATTTGAGAGAGAGAGAGAAAGCGCACATGCACAAGCAGGGGGAGGGGCAGAGAAAGAGGGATAGGGAAAAGGATTCTTAAGCAGAGTCCATGCTGAGTATGGAGTCCCATGCAGGGCTCCATCTCATGACCCTGAGATCATGACCTGAGCCAAAAACTAAGAGTTGGATGCTTACCAGACTGAGCCACTCAGGTTTACCTGAGGTTCTGCTTTTTTTAAAAAAATATTTTATTTATTTATTTGACAGAGATCACAAGCAGGCAGAGAGGCAGGCAGAGAGAGAGAGAGAGAGGAGGAAGCAGGCTCCCCACTGAGCAGGGAGTCCAATGTGGGGCTTGATTCCAGAACCCTGGGATCATGACCTAAGCAGAAGGCAGAGGCTTTAACCCACTGAGCCACCCAGGCACCCGAGGTTCTGCATTTTTAACAAGCTCCCAGGTGATGCTGATGCTCCTGGTCCAGGGACCACATTTTGAATAGGAAGGACCTAGATTAAAGACTGAAAAAAGTAATTATTTTCATTCAGTATCATATTTTAAAAATGACATTGCAGTTTCAAAGGCAGGATAAAAAAGAAATTAAAAATTTAATTTTTTCTAATATTTTTTTATATTGGAGAAATTGAAACAATGTCAAGAGGCTCTGCAACTTAGCTTAAAAATCAATAATCTGGGGCGCCTGGGTGGCTCAGTGGGTTAAGCCGCTGCCTTTGGCTCAGGTCATGATCTCAGAGTCCTGGGATCGAGCCCCGTATCGGGCTCTCTGCTCAGCGGGGAGCCTGCCTCCTCCTCTCTCTCTGCCTGCCTCTCTGCCTGCTTGTGATCTCTCTCTGTCAAATAAATAAATAAAATCTTTAAAAAAAATCAATAATCTATTTTTTGTAAGTATCCTCATTTAGTTTTTCTTCAAAAAAATCTTTTTAAAAATTTTTTTCTGAGATTTATTTATTGGGGTGCCTGGGTGGCTCAGTCAGTTGGGCAACTCTCTTCAGCTCAGGTCATGATCCTGGGGTCCTGGGATCGAGCCCTGCAGGGTTCCCTGCTCAGCAGGAAGTCTGTTTCTTTCTCTCCCCCCGCTTCTCCCCCTGCTCATGTGCTCTCTTTCTCCATCTCAAATAAATAAGATCTTAAAAAAAATAAAAGACTTATTGTTTTAGAGTTGGGGGGGAGGCAGAATGAGAGGGAAAAAGAGAATCTCAAGCAGACTCCCAGCTGAGTGTGGAGCCTGACACAGGGCTCGATCTCACAACCCTGTGATCATGACCTGAGCTGAAATCAAGAGTCAGACACTCAACAGATAGAGACATCCAGTGCCCCTCTTTGAAGAACTTCTTAATCCCTTTGAGTTTTTTGAGAGTCTACATATATCAAAAACAAACAAACAAACAAACCAAAAAACCTCTTTTTTGGTACATTGACTTTTCTGTATCATTTCATTTAAGCCATTCATTTTACCTAAAGCATCATGCCAAGTCAGTACTAGGCTAATACATTTCGAACTGGATATATCTGAAAATAGAGCCTTGCCCGGTATTTTAGAACCTGTGTTTTTTATTAATATTATCATAAAAGAGATCATTGCACACTCTTTGTAATTGAGTTTTTACTGTCATGATAGTGTCAACTCAGTTTTCCCATTGCATATTTAACAGTAGTTTCAAATTTATATTCAGTGTTTTTCAATATACCCAAATGTTTAACTGAAGCTGAAAAGCAGTCATGTAGTTCTTGGAAAATATTTTTTAAATTCAGTAATGTTAAAGATTTTGACTGCACTGTTCACTGTGAGATTTAAAGAATGCTTAAAAAATATATAGAATGGTGTATAATTTTTTCAAAGAACTTCTATCACAATGATACATCTCTCCCAAATAGTTGTATCATTATTATATTTCTGGCTTCTTGAATTATTTTTGTCAAGTTCAGTGTCTGTATTTTATTAAAAATTTTAAATAACTGGGGTGCCTGTGTGGCACAATTGTTGAGGGTCCAACTCTTCGTTTCTTTTTTTTTTTCTTTCAGATTTTATTTATTGATTTGAGAGAGAGAAAGAGAGGGAGAGCACAGAGGAAGAGGGAGAGGGAGAAGCAGACTTCCGGCTGAGCAGAGAGCCTGATGCAGGGCTCGATTCCAGGACCCTGAGATCATGACCTGAGCTGAAGGCAGACGTTTAACCGACTGAACCACCCAGGCGCCCCCAATTTTTGGTCTCCAATGGGATCATGATCTTGGGGTTGTGGGATTAAGCCATGTGTCAGGCTCCATGCTCAGCGGGGAGTCGACTTGAAGTTCTCCATCTCTCCCACTGTCTCTCTCCCACTGGTGATCTCTCTTTCTTTCTCTCTCAAATAAATAAATAAATACATCTTTAAAAAATTTCAAATAACTTTCTCTAGTGTGACAAAAATTCCCCCAAATGTTCACATATACAAGTATTTGGGTTTGGGGCACCTGGGTGGCTCAGTTGGTTGATCTCAGCTCAGGTTTTGATCTCAGGGTCATGAGTTCAAGCCCCTTGTTGGTCTCCATGCTAGCCCTGGAGCCCAGTTTAAAAAAAAAAAAGGAGTATTTGAGGGGCACCTTTGTGGCTCAGTCAGTTAAAGCAGCTGCCTTCGGCTCAGGTCATGATCACAGGGTCATGGGATCAAGTCCAGTATCGGGCTCCCTGCTCAGTGGGGACCCTGCTTTGCACTTGCTACTAACCCTGCTTGTGCTCTCTTTCTCTCTGTCAAATAAATAAGTAAAATGTTTTTAAAAAAGTATTTGAGTTTAGAAATCTACAAGTTGAATCATAATGATCTGTGCTATGTACAGGCATTAGGTATTGAATCTAAAATAATGAGTAACATCTAGCAGGTTAAGAAGGTAAGCCTTATTCTGAAATATATCTTTTTTTTTTTTTTTTTTAATAGCAGGCTCCCTGCTAAGCAGAGAGCCCGATGCGGGGCTTGATCCCAGGACTCTGGGATCATGACCTGAGCCAAAGGCAGAGGCTTTAAACCACTGAACCACCCAGGTGCCCCCCCAAATATATCTTTTTTGAAAAGGATTTTTATTTCTTTATTTTGGGGGGAGGGCAGAAGGAGAGAGAGAATCTCAGGCAGACTTCCTGCTGAGTAAGAGCCCAATGGGGGGCTGAATTCCATGACCCTGAGATCATGACTTGGGAGCTGAAACCATGAGTCAGATGTTTAACCAACAGAGCCACTCAGGTACCCCCCACCAAATATAACTTTTATAATACCTGCTAATATTTTAATAAGTGGGTTTTATATTTATCCCCTGGGTAATGTGTAATAGTTTTCTGGTGTTATTTGATTTTTGCATAAATGTTCTTCCACAATGCAAACAAATGTTGCCAAATGAACAATTTTCCAATTCCCACACTCTTAAAAGTAACCGGGTAAGTATCTGAGTGCTAGATATTACCTCACCAAGAGCAGAATCATTTATATAATGTTTCAACAGGAGCACACCAATATTTTTTCTCATTTTATACAGTTTCTATTCTGGAGCACTACCTTTCACTGTGTCCCATGTATCTCTGATATTCTTTCCAGTGTTTTCCCTTCTTTTCTCGTTCTGTGCTTTAATCTGGATACTTTCTGTAGTCTTTCAGTTCACTAATCTGCTGTTTATAATCTGCTATGAATTACATCAGATGAATTTTTTTTTAAAGATTTTATTTATTTGACAGAGAGAGAGATAGTGAGAGAGCGAACAAAAGAAGGAGAGTGGGCAAGAGAGGGAGAAGCAGGCTTCCCACCGAGCAGGGAGCCCCAGGCAGGGCTGGATCCCAGGACCCTGGGATCATGACCTGAATTGTAGGCAGACGCTTAATGACTGAGCCACTCAAGTGCCCCTCTTTTTTTTTTTTTTAATGATTTTTTAGTTTTTAAGTAATCTCTGCACCCAATGTGGGGGTTGAATTTACAACCCCCAAGATCAAGAGTTGTGTGCTCTACTGACTGAGCCAGCCAGATGACCGTAAATGAAATCTTTATTATTTTTTTTAAAGATTTATTTATTTATCCGAGAGAGAAAGAGAGAGAGATAAAGAGAAAGAGAGAGAGGGAGAACAAGAGGGGAAGAGTGCAGAGTGCAGAGCTGGATGTGGGGCTCGATCTCAGGACCCTGAGATCATGACCTGGGTTAAAACCAAGAGTTGGACACTTTGTCACTGCACCACCAAGGTGCCCCATGAATTCCTTTTAATAACAATTTTATTAAGGTATATTACATGTACAATAAACTACACCTATTTATAAACTTCACAATTTAATGAACTTTGACATATGTATATACCCATGCAACCACTGCCATAATCAAGATTCAGATCATTCTCATCACCTCCAAAAGTTTCTTGGTGATCTTTTATACTTCTTATCTCTCTCTCCATATCTGTCCCAGGCAATCGTTGATATGCTGTCACTCTAGATTAGTTTGCATTTTCTACAATTTTACACAGAATTATATAATATGTATTCTTTTGTTTTTAGTTTCTGTTCCTTAGTATAATGAATTTGAGGTTCATCTACATAGTTGAGTGTACTGGTAGTTCATACCTTTTTTTTTTTAAAAGATCTTATTTATTTATCTGAGAGAGAGAGAGCGAGAGAGAGCACGAGCAGTGGGGATGGGAGAGGGCAGAGGGAGAGGGGGAAGCAAGCTCCCCGCTGAGCAGGGAACCCAATGTGGGACTTGATCCCAGAACCCTGGGATCATAACTTGAGCCGAAGGCAACTGACTTGGTTAGTCAGAACTCAGGCGCCCCTAGTTCATTCCTTTTAATTGCTGAGTAGTATAGATTTACCATAATTTGTTCATCCATTCACCTGTCAATGGGTATTTGAGTTGTTTCCAATGTTTCAATACTGTGAATAGAGCTGCTATAAATATTCTCATACAAGTCTTGGTGTGGATGTATGTTTTAATTGCTCTTGGGTAAATACTTATATTTATATTTTGAGGTGTCTTTCTGAGATGTCCACTCAGTTGTACTATAGTCTCCAATTATTTTACACTATTCAACAGTAATCTAAGGATTGCTATGAAGGCATTTTTGTAGATATGACTAAAGTCCTTAATCAGTTGACTTTAAGAAAGGGAGATTATTTTAGATAACCTGTTTTGGCCCAATTAAGTTAGTGGAATGTCCTTAAAAACAGAGTTGAATTTCTCCTGAAGAGGAAATACTGCCTTGGGACAGCAGTTTCAGTCCTTGCTTAGAATTCCACTCTGCCCTTCCTGACAGCCTGCCCATGAATTTCAAATTTGCTTAACCAGCCCTTTCCCTGCCCCTAATTGCATAAATCAATTTCTCTAAAGAAATACCTTATTTCTTATCTTCTACTCATTCTGCTTCTCTGAACCCTGAGGGATACAGATTTTGGTCCTGGAGGTGGTTCTAGAGGACTGAGTTTTCTTGATTGGTTCTGGGTTTTCTTGAATTGGCTCTCTAACCTGGTGTAAGTCTAAAGGCACTGAGGACTATTTTCAGTGGTAAAGAGGGGACTGGTAGTCCCTAGCAGGATGAGGCATTGGATACTCCTAATAAAATTCCTATAGAAGGACAGGTCCTGAGTGACCATGTATTTTCTACCTTAGAATAGTCATATTAAGGAATATAATGGGATTGGCTGGTTGCTCCTAACCACACTGAAGAAAGTGGGGGAAGGAAAGGTTAAGCTCAGGCTTTTAATCCCCAGCCCCACCTATGCATAGATGACTTGAAAGCTTCTATAACTGTCTTGAAATAAACCCTTAGGGCCAAAATTTCTGAAAACCCAACTCAGAGCCTCATTCTGCAAGTGGCTAATAGAGATGCTGCTTAGAGTCTGTGGCAGTGCATCACAGTGCATCACAGTGAATCACAGTGCAAAACCTTAGGATTTTGGAGCAAAGCCCTGCCATCATCTACAGATAACTGCCCTCCTTTTGAGAAACAGCTTTTGGCTTGCTACTGAGCCCTAGTAGACTGAATGCTTGACCATGGGCCATCAAGTTTCCATGTGACCTGAGCTGCCTATCATGAACTGGGTGTTATGTGACCCACCAGGCTATAAAGTTGTGCATAAATGGCAACATTCCAATGTCAATGAAGTGGTATATTTGAGACTGGGTTTGAATGGGCACTGAAGTTATAAGTAAGTTGTATGAGGCAGTGGCCCAAAAGCCCATGGCCCCTACTTTTAGTACATTATCTTTTCTTCCCAGCCCACAGGTACAATCCACTGGGGCATTCCTACGACCAGTTGACTGGGCAAGAGAAATCTTATTCTTGGTTTATAGCCTTGTGTACAAAGGTTCTGTACAATATGCAAGCACTGGGTGAAAATGGACTGCCATGGTACTACAGCTCCATTCTGGGAGAGTCTTAAAGAATAATAGCTAAGGAAGGAAAAGCCTCCTCGTTGTCAGAACTTCAAGCACTGCTCCTGGTTGCTCAGTTTGTCTGGAAAAAGAAATGGCCAGAAGCTCTGCTGGTCTGGAGGTCTTGGTTCCAGAGGGAAGAATGCTTCCACCAGAAGACATAACAATGATTTTCTTCAATTGGAAGCTGAGACTGTCACTTGGTCACTTTGGGTATCTCAAGCCTCTAAGTCAACAGGCAAAGAAGAGTTCCTTATTCTTACGCTAAGTGAGATAAGTCAGAGAAAGACGAATATATGATTTCTTACATGTGGCATCTAAAAAAAATGAATGGAAAAACAAACAAAAACGGGAACAGACCTTAAATTGGGTTGCCTTAGGGAAGGGTGGTGAGGGGATGGGCAAAATGAGTGAAGGGGAGTGGGAGAAACAGGCTTCCAGTTATGAAATGAATAAGTCACAGAGATGAAAGGTACAGCACAGGGAATATATTCAATGGAACTGAAATGGTGTTATTTTTTTTTTTTAAGATTTTATTTATTTATTTGTTAGAGAGAGAGAGAGAGAGAGAGAGAGCGCATGAGCACAGGCAGACAGAGTGGCAGGCAGAGGCAGAGGGAGAAGCAGGCTCCCCGCTGAGCAAGGAGCCCGATGTGGGACTCAATCCCAGGACGCTGGGATCATGACCTGAGCTGAAGGCAGCTGCTTAACTAACTGAGCCACCCAGGCGT
>NW_019154094.1:43820853-43944299 GCF_002288905.1 Enhydra lutris kenyoni | reverse complement strand
GATGTGGGACTCAATCCCAGGACGCTGGGATCATGACCTGAGCTGAAGGCAGCTGCTTAACCAACTGAGCCACCCAGGCGTTCCTGAAATGGTGTTATATGGTGACAGATGGTAGCTACACCTGTGGAGAGCATAGCATAGTATGTAGACTTGTTGAATCACTATGTTTTACACCTGAAACTAATGTAAGAACAGACTTCCTGTATTGGCTGGGGTGACTGATCCTGATTACCAAGGGAGAAATTTAACTGCTACTACACAATGGAGATGTCTTAATAATAGTTAACTTTATATTGCAGTATTAAGTTACAGGATGTCAAAAGCGGAAAGGGAACATCACCTAAGGACTTCGCATCCTTTTTTGGGGAAGTTATGTATCTTTGGTTATATGCAGGTTAGTTGTATTACATTAGGGGCAAGTATGACTTTGTTAATTCTAGCTATTCTAATGAGAATAATGAGAGTGAAGTGGTAGGTAATGGTGGTTTTAATTAGCAAATCCCTGGATGACTAAAGATGTTGAGGATCTTTTTGTTGTGTATTGGCCATTTTCATTTTCTTTGGTGGTGTTTACTCAAACCTGTGCTCATTGTTTTATTAGATTGTTTCTCTTATTACTCAGTTATAAGAGTTCTTTATGTATTCTGGATAGAAGTCTTTTGTCAGATATATTGTATTGCAAATTCTCCCTCCAATCTGTGGCTTGCCTTTTCATTTTCTTAATGGTGTCTTTCAAAGGATAAACATTTTTAAATTTTGATGAAGTTTACTTATGAACTATTTCTTTTTGTACCCTAAGAAATCTTTGCCTATCTCAAGATCACTAAAGATTTTTTCCATGTTTTCGTCTAGAAATTTACCCTATCTATCTATTTCAAGTAGGCTCCATGTCTAGTGTGGAGTCCAACACCAGGCTTTAACTCAGGACCCTGGGATCAAGACTTGAGCTTAAATCAAGAGTCAGATGCTCAAGTGACAGAGCCACCCAGGCACCCCCAAATTTGTAGTTTCAGCTTTCATGTTTATAATCCATTTTTAGGTTCCTCAGGGGCCTCCTCCATTGCTCCTGAGGTCCATTAATGCATCCCATCAACCTTAAAACTGAAAGTCAACCTTGCCACACCTCCCTAGCCTTCGCTCTTCATCCAGTCTATCAGGTCCTGTCTATCAGGTCCTGTCCCTGAGAAGCACTCTTTTCTACCACCCCCAGTTTACCCTGCCTTGACCATAACAGCAGCCTCCTAACTGGCCCTCTGCACCAACTCTGAGCCCCCTGCAGATCACTCTTCCTACTGCTATCCAAACGATGGTTTAAAAATAGAAGTAATGAAAAATCCCCACTGGCTTCTCCAGATTCTCAAATTACAGTCTCAAATCCTTACCTCAATTATTGCCCACACTCAAAGGTCTTTCAGCGCGCTGTTCTGGCCATGCCAAGCTCTCACCTGTTGGACCTTGTTAACGCCTTTCAAAATGGCCTTCGGATTCCAGCCTGCATGTTCTTTAAACCTCCACCCCACCCTCTCAGGGTCTCTTAGCACCATGTACCTCCCAGAAGAGATCTTACTAATAACAAGTTTTGATGTTGTGTGTTTCTCCCTTTAACGTTGTCCTTCTCCACCAGATTTAACTTCATGAGGCCAGGGCTTTATTTCCATAACTTACTCCCAGCAAATGGAACAGGGCCTACCATCCGGAAGAAGCCTCAGTGCATAAGTGAGGGACAAATAACTGAATGAGAAAAATGGGATCATAAAGAGATAGGCCGATGGCTGCTTGCGGTCCCTTCACTGGTAATACTGGACGGTAAATGGTAACAATCTCGATCCTTTCCGCAGCAGCAGACGAACACCTGCTAGATCGAAGAAGGCAGGCAGGTCTTTCAATCAAGGTGTGTGATCCCGCACAACTGCCAGAATTACGCTCAGGCCTGCGTCGCTCCCGAGCCTCGCTCCCCAGAAGGGGCCAGACTGGAGGCCTTGGTTTCTGGAGCTAGCGCCAGGAGGAGCCCACCCGGAGCAGCATAGAATCACCTGCAGCGGGCGATTCTTCTCAGCTGCCCAGCCACCGCGTGGGTGGGCGGGGCTACGCCTTCCGAGGCCGTCCCCGCCCCCTGAAGCGTGCGCGCGCCCGCCGTCGCCTCCTGCGTGCGCCGCCGGCTGGGGGCGGAGGTTGTGGGCGGTGGCGGCGGGCGCGCGCGCTCTCGCCCCCTCGCGCCGGTTCGCGCTCCCGCGCCGGGGCTGAAGCGGCAGTGGCGGCTGCAGCGGCGGCAGCGGCGGCTGCGGCGGCTGCGGCGGCGCGGGGGGAGGGCCGGGAGGGGGGTGGTTGGGGGGGGATGGACCGGGCGCGGCGGCCGCAGCGGCAGGAGCCGGCGCTTGAGCTCGAGCCACGGCACTGGCGGAGACGCCGGCTGCTCCTCCCCTCCCCGCCGGTGAGTGAGAGCCCCCGCCCCGGATGCTGGCGGCGGCCGCGGCCCCTCACGGCCCTTCCGCCTCGGGTAGGGAGAGTCGTGAGGGGAGCGTGGCTGGTCTGCGCCGTCGACGCTGGCTGGGCCTCCCGCTCGCGGCCTGGCGCGGTTCGGACCCTCGATCGCCCCCGTTCGGGGCTGGAGCTCCGGGCCTAGGACTCGTCCTCCTGCATCCCGCCGGGCCTTTTTCCTTCCCAGTTCGTTCCGCTGTCATTTCGACCCTGGGGCTTCTCTCCCCACCCCCACTCTTCGCCCCCTTTCCAGCGCGCCCCCTCCGGGGCCGAGGGGAGGGAGGGGTGTGTGAGGAGTTGGGCCGGGGCCTGAGGGACTGTTCGGAGTAGACTGTAGGGGAGGTCTGGGGTCCTACGAGCCTTTGCTCGTCCTGGCGTCCCCAGAAGTTGGCCACTAGGGCTCAGCCATTGCCACCTGAAACCAGTTTTGCACCTTTTGTTTTGATTTTGAACTTGTTGTTTAAGGGAAGGAAGGAGCCCGCTGCCCTGGGAACGGGGGAAAATAGGTGCTGCAAGGTGGGTTGGGGAGGGTGGCTGGGGTTGGTCTAAGAGTGCCTTTTATTAATCCTTTTAGGAAGGGATAAGGGGGCTCAGTGAGTTGCCCCTTCCCTGAAGGGCCACAGATCCGTTTATAGCTTGCAAACCCGTGCTTTTTTTTTTTTTTTTTTTTCATTCTGAGGAAAGGTGTGTGTAGTGTTGGTCCAGTTGTTGATTTGGCTCATTCCTTAACAACATTGATAGTGAGGCGAATCTGTAGCAGAGTTTCTTGAAGCAGCCCACTTGAGCTGTTGGCTAATTTTCCCCCTTTTCTTTGGTGGCACCATACGTATGAGTGTTGGTAGATTCTAGTCAAAGCTTTTGCGGGCTGCCTATTCATCCTGACTTGTCACAGAGGAAAGGAAGAGGAAAACACACACTGTAATCCAAAATGGTTGTTATAAGTCTTACATACTTATAAGCATCTCTAGGAAAGATCTGCATTCCTAAATTAGCTAATTCTTAGTTAAAAAAAAAAATTCAGGGCTTGGAAAGCAGGTAGCTGCTTTAGAATAAAACTTTGATATATTTATGTCTTCTGACCAGTATTTTAAATTTTGGGAGTGATTGGCTAGACCAAATCCTTGTCTTTGAAATACCTGTGTATAGAAATTGTTGCAAAGCCTGGAGGAAAGAACCTTATGAAAATGTTAATGACAAGATTCCATCAGGGGCTAGATAACCTTTTTTTTACCCCCCTCCATTTGTAGATTAGAACAGTGAGACTGGTGTTGTGAGTAGGAGGTAGTTTTACTATTGTCCTGTAACAAACCATGCTTATAGGTGGGATTTTAACTATATCTTGTCCTCTCCCAACAGAGTTGGCTTGTATTTTTTTTGAAATCACACACCCACTCTCTGGCTAGTGTAGAAGGATTAAAAGCTGCTTCTGGTCTGTGGGCGGTAACCTTTTAATTTCTAAAGAGTTTTCAGTTGCTTACAGAATAGATTGCTGATCAGCGTAGGAAAAACTTAAATATTAAAATTTCATTAGCACGTGATCAAGGTCTGTTATAATTATGAGCAATAAGATTTGGCATGGTGTGGGTGTTGTGTACTATGTATAGGAAATTAGATTTCTCAGAGTATTTGCAACTTAAGATAAATAGAAGCGCAGGCAGCTGACAGAATGTTACACCTTCCAGTGGTTGAGAGAATCTTTTATGAGCAAAAAAATCCCTGTACAGTTTGATGAAGAAACTCAGTAACCTGGACTAGTTGGTGACAACCATTTCTTTAAATTGTTTGCCCCTTCTCTTAATTAGAATATTTCCCCTTTTCTGCAACAGTTTTTATGCCTGTCATGATATGTACAAAACCTATAATGGCTGAGGGCTTAAGTTTAAATTCCTCAGAATGACGTTTATGGATCATTCATTTATTTATTCATCAAATATTTATTGAGTCCTTATTTTGTTGCAAGAGGTTTTCTAAGTACTGGGCTATGGTGGGGAACAAAATAGACAAGGTCCTTTTTATTGAGCTTTTTTCTGTGTGTATGAGAATGAGGATAGCAAACAAACGTAATTCCAGGTAATGCTATAAATCAGCAATTAGCAAACCTTTTCTGTGAAAGACCAGAAAGTAAATATTTTAGGCTTTATGGGCCATATAGTTTCTGTTGCAACTACTGTGTTGTTTAGTGTAAGGTAGCCATGGGCAGTACATAAACAAGCACTTCTATGTTCTTTTTTTTTTTTTTTTTTTAAAGATTTTATTTATTTATTTGACAGACAGAGATCACAAGTAGGCAGAGAGGCTGGCAGAGAGAGGAGGAAGCAGGCTCCCCGCCGAGCAGAGAGCCTGACGCGGGGCTCGATCCCAGGACCCTGAGACCATGACCTGAGCCAAAGGCAGAGGCTTTAACCCACTGAGCCACCCAGGCGCCCCAGCACTTCTACGTTCTAATTAGACTTTTGAATTTCATATCGTTTTCCCATGTCACAAAATAATCTTTTTTTTTTTTTTTTTTGACTATACTAAAACATGGGGCAAGCTGGATTTGGCCTGTAGGTTGTAATCTGGCCCTTTATAGAGAAAGTTTGCTGATTCCTCATACCAGCTATGAGGAAAATAAGACCAGGTGATTTGACCAGTGAGCGACTGGTGGGGGACATGGAGAGGCCTCACTAAGAAGATATCTGAGTTGTGGTTTAAAAGATGGAAGAACTTTGCTGGCCAATGAAATAACAAGTACAAAGATCTGCAGGTAGAAATGAACTGCTCTCATGTTCCCCAGCATTGAGCTTTACATACCATGTCATTCTTGGCTTTGTCTTTTTTTCATTTTGTTCTTAACTAGGTTGCCCTCTTCCTGTCACGTTTTAAAAGTCTACCCGTAATAGAATCTAAGACTTGTAAGGTATCTTAACTTCCTACCCAATTGCTTTCTTCTAAAATGTGCTCAATGATTTTTCAGCTTCTGTTTGAAACCTTTGATGACATAAATTCATTACTTTGAGGTAGCCTGGCTTTAATTGTTAGAATGTTCTTCATGTTGTAATAGGATTCACCCTTTCTACCTTTTTTCCCTGATGCTGCCTTAACAGTGACCATGGAGGAAGCTGCAGTGGGGTTGCACCTCATTCCCAGGATTCAGTTCTAACTGAAGTCAGCACTTGAAATAAAAATCCTATAACATGAAAACTACACTTGAAAATCTTTTAAATTGTGGGGCACCTGGGTGGCTTGGTTGGTTAAGTGTCTGAGACTCTTGAACTCAGCTCAGATCTTGATCTCAGGGTTGTGAGTTTAAGCCTGGCTTGTGTTGGGCTCCATGCTGGTCGTGTAACCTATTTAAAAAAAAAAAAAAAAAAAAAAAAATCAGGGCGCCTGGGTGGCTCAGTGGCTTAAGCCTCTGCCTTCAGCTCAGGTCATGGTCTCAGGGTCCTGGGATCGAGCCCCACATTGGGCTCTCTGCTCTCTGAGCGGGGAGCCTGCTTCCCCCTCTCTCTCTCTGCCTGCCTCCCTGCCTACTTGTGATCTCTCTCTCTCTCTGTCAAATAAATAAATAAAATACTTAAAAAAATCCCTTAAAATGCTTAAAAAGCATTGTATGTATGTTTTTGTATGTATAGTGATATATTATTCTTATGTGCTTTGCAAACTGAGAGCCACTGAGCATTACTGAAGGAAGAAGATAGAAGAAATAAATTATTATGTAGATATGTAGACCTTAAACAATTTTGCTTTTTAAAAACAGCTGTCAAATCCCTATCAGAGAGTGGTGGATAGTGGAAAATTTTAATGTGTTCCTGCTCCTTGCAGGGCTAATTTTATTGTATTTTTACTTTAAGCCTTTATTACACTGATAAACATTTATAAATGTGTTGTGATGTTAAATGAGATAATATATATGGAAGCACATGGTAAGTGGTCAATAAATGTTCGCAAGATTTAGATTTAAATTTTTGCTTTAGTGGGCTCATATGCACACTGTCCTTTGAGAAGTTGCAGAGAAGAACTTGGCCACCTGCTTCCTGTCTTTCCAAATTGGCATTTCCTGTTGTGGCTTTACCAAACAGCTGTCACTCTCTATGTCCTTGAGTGTTGGTCACATTTTACCGGGAGGTCAGCTAGTAAGTTAAATGGCTGTATGATGTAACTGTTCTGCCACATGACTCTTAAAAAGTATTTGAACACTGCTGTCTCCCAGTTAAGTCTTCACTTTTCAGGGCTTAATTTCATTTCTTTCATTTCTTTTAGTCTTGTTTCTTCATCCTCTGGTTGTTCTTTTGAGTATACCAATTTTAGTATATGTGCTGCCGAAGTGAGCACTTTTATGAGTATACCAATTTATTCTATTTTACTTTGGTACCCTAAGTACATTTTAAGGTACAAACTCAACTTTTATCTCCTTGATGAAGTCTACCGTCATAATTCTAGACCTTCTCTATATTCCTAATATACTTTTATCTGCATTTCTCAATTTAATTTTTTTTTGTTTCATGAGCATTTTTCTTACCTCACAGTGAGACAGTAAGCTTTTTTTTTCCTATAAGATTTTATTTATTTATTTGTCAGAGAAAGAGAGACGGAACAAGCACAAGCACGGGGAGAGACAGGCAGAGGGAGAAGCAGATTCCTCACTGAGCAGGGAATCCAATGTGGGACTCGATCCCAGGACTCTGGGATCATGACCTGAGCCAAAGGCAGCCACTTAACTGACTGAGCCACCCAGGCTTCCCGAGACAGTACACTCCGTAAGGGCCAAAACCATGTTTCAGGTATCCACTCAGTTTTCCTTATTAACATATTAGTGTGGCACATTTGTCACAAGTAATGAACTAATATTGATATATTATTACTAAGTCTATACTCAGATTCCACAGTTTTTCCCTTAATGCCTACTCCCACCCCCGCTTTTTTTTTTTTTTTTTGGAGAGAAAGAACAAGCAAGCAAGGGGTGGGGGGAGATGGAGAGAGAAAGAGAGAATCTTTTTTTTTTTTTATTAAGATTTTATTTATTCTACAGAGATCACAAGTAGGCAGAGAGAGAGACAGGCAGAAAGAGAGGGGGTGAGGGAAGCAGGCTCCCTGCTGAGCAGAGAGCCCGATGCGGGGGCTCAATCCCAGGACCCTGGGATCATGACCTGAGCCGAAGGCAGAGGCTTTAACCCACTGAGCCACCCAGGCGCCCTGAGACAGAGAATCTTAAGCAGGCTATATGCTCAGTGCGGAGCCTGATGTGGAGCTCGATCTCACAACCCTGAGATCATGACCTGAGATGAAATCAAGACTTGGATACTTATTGACTGAGGTACCCAGGTGCCTCCCCTTAATGTCCCTTCTTGTTTTCCAGGATCCCATTCAGGATGCCACATTATATTTCATAGTTTTGTCTTCCCAGCTCCTCTTGGTTCTGACAGTTCTCAGGCTTTCCTTGTTTTTAATGACCTTGGCAGTTTCAAAGGTAATCAGTTAGGTATTTTTGTAGAATGTCCTTCAATTGGTTCTTGTGTGATGGTTTTCTAATCGTTTAGACCGATGTAATGTGATTTTGGAAAGACCACAGAGGTAAGGTGTCGTTCTCATTACAAATCAAGAGTACATGCTAGTGATATCACTTGCTGATGTTGATGTTAACCTTGATCATCCAGCTTGTGGTAGTGTTTGTTTTCTTAACTGTAAGTTACCCTTTTGTTCCTCCCTTTCTGTGCCATGATCTGGAAGAACGTTACTGTGTGTAGCCTACACTTAATGAGTGATGAGTTATGCTCCACCTCAGGGGTGGAGTATCTACATAAATTTTGTTGCTCAGGTTGTTTGAGGTTTGGCTTTTGGGAACTCTTTCACTTGGCTTCTGTATCCCTTCCCTTTGACATACTCCCACAGTTATGTGTGAATGAGTACTTTCTTTCTGGCAACATAAGATGCTCCAGGCTCATCTTTTATATATCATGTTCCACTCCCAATAGTCAGCCATTTTTCTAATGAGCCCTAGTTCCTTTTATTGGGAAATGGTATTAGAAACTAAGATTTTGGGTGCTAGATGTGCTAGTTGCGACTTGAATATTGTTACTTCTAGGCCATCTGAGTGATAGAACAAGGAGATACGTGTGTCTGTGTATATACACATCTGTAAATCTTTCTGTATGTAACCGTTTGTCTCTATATTAAGCCAAACATGAGTTCCTACTGCTGTTTCCAACTCTGATTCCTTACTTACCACATGGATCATTCTAACCTCCTCCACTTCAGCCCATGCTTCACTATCCATTTTCTTAGTTCCTCAATTCCAGTATACATTTGAAGTGGGTTCAGAATTGTTAATCTGGATACCTGTGGGAAGCGATTTTATCAAGTAGAACACTGTGCTTATTGATAGTTCCTTCTGTCTTTAGTCTTATAGACTCCACTTATTTCTACATTAGCTGGTCAGCACTTTATTTCTCTACCTGGTTTGTGAGGTTGTTTCACGTTTGTAATAGATTCAGGTTGTTTTGTCATATTCTGCATTTTTTGTCGAGACCCCTTTACATCTTAAAGGATTATTTAAAATTTTGCATACATTAAGACTTATTCTCTGTGCTTTAACACAGAATGGGTTTTGACAAACTTATAGTATCTTATATTCACCATTATGGTGTCCTCTAGTTTCACTCCTCTAAAAAATTTGTCCCTCACCTATTTAACTTGACTGATACCAGCCCCTGGCAATGATTGATCTGCTTACTGTCCCTTGCCTTTTCCAGAATGTCAATATTTTAAATTTTAAAAAGTATTTTTGAATGATTTTTTTAATGAACACATCATTTTGTTAAGTAGTGGGAGATGCAAGTACTAGACAGCCAACACTCTGGAAACATTTTTTCTATTGAGATAAAATTCATTTAACACAGTTCATCATTTTAACCATTTAAAATACACAGTTCAGAGGCTTTTAGAACATTCAGAATGTTGTGCAACAACCACTAACTAATTCCAGAACAGTTTCATCAACCCAAAAAGAAACTTCATATTAAACAGTTCTTCCCACCCTCCGGCAATCACTAGACTGATTTTTGTCTCTACCGGTTTGCCGATTTTGTACATCTCATTTAAGTGGAATTATGTAGCATATGGTCTTTTGTTTCTGGCTTTTGTTTAACAACATTTTTAAGGTTTATCCACATAGCATATTTCAGAACATAATTCCTTTTTTGAGGATGAATAATAATCCATTGTATGGACATACCACATTTTATTCATTTATCAGTTGATGGCCATTTGAGTTGTTTTCACTTTTTGGCTATTATGAATAATGCTGCTGTGAACATCCATGGAAAGTTTTCTGTTTGAACAAGTTTTAGGTTCTTTTGGGTGGATAACATACTGCTTTTGATAAATTTTATTTTCATATTGAAAGGGAAGTTATATTACCCAGTGGCTTATTTGGTGTAAAGTGAGGAAAGAATGCTACTTTCTCTTGGCATGATATTTATCAGTGAATAATGAAATCACATAATTTTCCTGTTGTCTTTGTAAAGAATTTTTGTCCAGATGGGGCAACAGTAGGTAGCCTTCCTTAGAATTCTGTTAGGGGAACATCCTGATTTATGTTTTGTACCATTTAGTTGTCTTTCCTAATAGCAAGTAGTCACTCATTGTGAAGTTGGATCAGAAGATCTGCTTGTGGTCTAAAGGAATCTGAGTGTATGAATTATTTTTAACATTATATATTCAGAGGGATAATAGGCAGGATTCCCATTCTGTAATCTGTTTGACATCTGTGATATTAATAGAGGTTTTATTCTTATTAACCACATTCCATCTGAGGTTTGGACTATAGTAAAGTGGCATTAAATATTAGTGTTTCATTTTAGCACTCAACCCTGAAGCTTTGTTTTGGAGTTATTGCTTCAACACCTTTGCTTTGATAAATTCATTTTCCTCAGCAAGACTTGGCAAAATTGTTCTTTTGCCAGTTTGGGGTAGCTTGATCAATTCATTGAAATCTAATGTTGTTTTTCATACTTCTTGAAAGGAAGGAACATTCTTTGCTGGCTTTATAAGCTTTCTTCTAAGTGACTTTGAGGTTCCCTGGAGATACTAAAATATAGATAAATTATATATTAACCACCAACATACTTTATCCCAAGAATATCTCTGTAGGCAAGGCCTTTTGTGTAGTAGAACACTGGGCTGGAACCAAGAGTATTTTAATTTTACTTGTCTAAAAACTCACTCTCTATTACTGGACCAGTAACTTATACCTTGGGACAATTTTTTGTTGAAAAGGTAATATTGACTTTATCTATAGGGATGTTGTGATAGGAAATTAGTTCTATTAATCAGGGTACTTTATTTTTGAAGACAAGCATTTTGAAAGATAAGTGTGTTATGAAAGTTTTTGTTAGTGCTTCTCCTCCCAATATTTTAACAATGTAGATGAATCTGTTATCTCATTATAATAAAAGCCTTTGTCAAATACTGTATCTGTATTCTGTTTACTACTTCTAGTGCTCTTCATTTTCCTGCATAGTTCCAGATTTCTCCTGGTACCTTTCCTTCTGAATGAAGGACTTCTTCAACATTTCTTGTAGTGCAGCTTTGCTGCTGATGAATTTTTTTAGCTTTTGTATGTCTAAAGAAGTCTTTTTTGCCTTGATTTATAAAAGCTGTTTTCACTAGATATAGAATTCTAGGTTGACAGTATTTTTCTTTAAGTATTTTAAAGATGTTTCCTCACTGTCTTTGTCCGCATTGTTTCCAGTGAGAAGTCAGCTATCATTCTTCATGCCTCTGTATATAATATGCGGTTTTCTTTTGGCTGCCTATTATTTTTCTTTCAGTTTTTAAAAATTCTGGTATAATACACAGAACATAAAATTTACCATCTTAACCATTTTAACTCTACTGTTCAGTGGTATTTAGTACATTCATATCATTGTGCAACCATCACAACCATCTTTTTCCCGAACTCTTCATCTTGCAGAAGTGAAGGGTACCTATTAAAAAAAGCAACTCCAAGGGGGCGCCTGAGTGGCTCAGTCGGTTAAGCATCTGCCTTTAGCTCAGGTCATGATCATGGAGTCCTGGGATCAAGTCCCACATTGGGCTCCCCGCTTGGGAGGGACCCTGCTTCTCCCCCTGCCTGCTGCTCCCTGTGTTTGTGCGCCCTCTCTCTCTCTCTCTCTCTCTCATTCTATCTCAAAAGAATAAATAAAAATTTAAAAAAAGAAACATTTGGGGTGCCTGGGTGGCTCAGTGGGTTAAAGTCTCTGCCTTCGGCTCAGGTCATGATCCCAGGGTCCTGGGATCGAGCCCCGCATCGGGGTCTCTGCTTGGCAGGGAGCCTGCTTCCTCCTGTCTCTCTGCCTGCCTCTCTGCCTACTTGTGATCACTGTCCAATAAATAAATAAAATCTTAAAAAAAAATAAAAAATAAAAAAAGCAACTCCCCATTCCCCAAGCCTCTGGTACCCACCATTTTGCTTTCTGTGATTTCAACTACTTTAGGTATTTCATATAAGTGGAATCATATAGTATTTGTCTTATTGTGACAGGGTTACTTCCCTTAGCATAATGTCACAAGGGTTCATCCATGTTGTAATATGTGTCAGAATTCCTTCCTTTTGAGGCCGAATACTGTTCTATTGTATGTATAGACCACATTTTGCTCTTCATTTTTCTGTCAGTGGACATTTGTGTTGTTTCTATGTTTTAGCTATTGTGAATAGATCTGCTATGAACATGAGTGTACAAATACCTCTTTGAGGTCCTGCTTTTAGTTCTTTTGGGTATGTACCCAGAAGTGGAACTGCTGGATCATATGGTAATTGTATGTTTAGATTTTGAGGAATTGCCATGCTGTTTTTCACAATGGCTCTGTTGTTTTACATTTCCACTAACAGTGCATCAGGTATCAAGTTTCTCCACATTCTTGCTAACATTGTTATTTTCTTCTTTTTTTTAATAGTAGCCATCCTAATGAGTATGAGCTGGTATTTCGTTGTGGTTTTGATTTGCATTTTTTAAAAAATATTTTATTTATTTATTTGAGAGAGAGAGAGAGAGAGCGAGCGTGCATAAGCACAAGCATGAGTGGTGGGGAGGGGGGTAGACTCCCCGCTGAGCAGGGAGCGGAATGCAGGGCTTGATCCCAGGATTGAGACTGTGACCTGAGTCAAAGGTAGATGCTTAGCTGACTTAGCCACCCAAGCACCCCTGATTTGCATGTTCTTAATAATTAGTTATGTTGAGCATCTTCGTGTATTAATTGGCTATTCATATATCTTCTTTGGACAAATGTCTGTTCATGTCCTTTGTCTGTTTTTCTATTGAGTTCATTTTTTATGGTTGTTGAGTTACAAGCATTCTTTCTATATTCTGGATATTAATTACTTATGAAATATATGATTTCCAGATATTTTCTCCATTCTGTATTCCTCTCTATGCCTTTTTTTTTTTAAGACTTACTTATTTATTTTCGAGAGAGAGAGCAAGCACATGTGTGTGCAAGCAGGGGAGGGGGCAGAGGAAGAGGGAGAAAGAATCCTTAATCAGACTCCTTTCTGAGCATGGAGCCTGACACGGGGCTCTATCTCTGCCTGCTCTTAAGATTTTTTTTCCCCTTATCTCTGGATTTAAGGAAATTGATTTCAATTATTTCTTGGTGGAGTTTTAGCTTTCTTTGTTTCTTGAACTTGGTGTTTGTTGAGCTTCTTGTATCTGTAGGTTTGTCATTTTCATCAAATTTAGCAGAACATTTTTGGATATTGTTTTTTCAGATCTTCCCTCTGCCAAGTTTCCAATTACACATAAGTTATTAGGCTCCTTAAGTTTGTCCCATGGCTCACTGATGCTGTGCCCTTTTTTTCCCCCAGTTTTCTTGTATTCTGGGTTTCATTTTGGACAATTTCTGCTTTTATGTCTTTACATTCACAAATCTCTTCTGCATTGTTTTATCTGCTCTTAATCCATTCAGTGTATTTCATTTCAGTCCGCTATATATTCTGTAATTTGTAGTTTGATAGAAATGCAGTGACATGGCAGGTATCAGGAAGTACTATTTTAATTTGCTGTCAAAATAAAAGATTCCTAATTCTGTAAGCTATTAAAGGGTATATAAAACTACCGTAAGTGTTGAATTAACCTTGTCTCTCGGTTTCCACATTGATTTTGTTTTTCTGCCAGACCTACCTAGGCATTTTTTTGCATGTTATTTTATATTTCCTTTTGACGTGGATATCTGCTGACATAGACATCTGTTCTATAATTCTTGTTTTATAAGGCACCAGAGTGCTTGGTCTGTTTGCCCAACTACCTAGTATTATTTGTCTGTATTTGTTTGGTTGTAAGATATGAGCATCATCTTGCTATAAAAAACATGAAATAATTTTTTATACTTTGTTTTACTATACTGCTTATTTATTAATAACCAGAGAGCTGGATTACCTGCTGAAGTGTACCTTTGATTGCAGCTGTTATTGATAACCTCTGTGCCACCTGGGCTTGGCCACTTGTATTTCCTCCATGTGATCTTTTAATGTTACTAATATCAACTTAAAAAATTCTGCAGACTGACAACTGGTAATTGTTTGCCAGCCAGTCATTTGCATTTAGTAGTGTTTCTCCTCTTGCTCCCTGTCCCAGCAGGTGGTACTTTCTCGAGGACACACCCACAGTTAGCCCTTTCTTCAGATGCTGAACTTGGTGAACAGCTGCTCTTGATCACAAGATTTAGAAGACACAGTCTCCATCCTCCCAGGCTGGATCTCTTTTGATATGGATCTTCTGTTTCTATGTCTTTTTAAAAAATAACTTTCTGGGAAATACTTTGGATTACAACTGTTCATCCTCATCTATGCAAAGAAAGGAAAACTGTTGTGCTGGGATTTTGAGGAGGTATGTCTTTTTTCTTCTATTGCAAAACTGCATCACTTAGGCCCTCAGAGCAATAGACAATAATGACTTAACATTGACTCTTTCCTTACTAGAACTTCATTCTTATTCATTCACTTGTTCCATATTCCCTTTCTCCCATTCTCGCTTTTCCCCCTAACTATTGTCATGATTTAATAAGAACTTTCTTGATGTGTGGATATAGCAGCTCATTTCTTACATTCTTCCTGAATGTCTTTGGACTCTGGGTTAGACTTAAAAGTGACAGGAAGCTGTTTGAATACTTAGCCTCAAGTTGGGATTGTGACTGTGATGAACAGAGTTTGTTCTCATTCTGGATAGACACTGGGAAAGTTAGTATCTTTAGGGTAATATGTAGCTATATGATATTGTAGGCTGGTTCAGTATCATTTGTAAGAGGAGATAGGATATTGGAGATTTTTTTAAAAAGATTTTACTTAATTATTTAAGAAAGAGAGAGAGAGAGCTAGAGATAGAGATGGATATGTGGGACTCGATCTTAGGACCCTGAGATCATGACCTGAGCCGAAGGTAGATGCCTAACTGACTGAACCACCCAGGTACCCCTCACATTGGAGAGTTTTGAATTAAAATTTGACAGACTTCAATCCCAGTTTTGACATTGTCACTGCCATGCTTTGAGTTATAGAGTATGTTTGTTTTCACATCTCCAAAATTCAGGTTATCATTACTTGCTTTATACAAACCTCATGGGGTTGTTGAGGGTCAGGTGAGAAATTTTGTGTGGAAGACTATTTTATCACTATAAAGGCTTGTTACTGCATTGCAGAGAGCTGTAGGCATCTTTTTACCTTTTACTCGAAGACTCAGTTTTTATTTCTGCAGACTTTTTGATCGTACAGCCCTGTTAAGAATTGGATTTTTACATTTCCATACTTAATCATGGATGAACAGTAGTGTTTCTAGTGCCTAATTACATGGTAGGTGCTCTGTATATTTTAAAAAGTGGATTTGTTGAATATGATGCTAAGAAAATGTCGGTTTGTATGGTAAGGAACTATTTTACAAAATCTACTGTATAGTGTTTTGAAGAGAAATATCATTTGTTTATTGTTTTATGCATTTAAAAATATTTATTGAGGACTAACTAGGTTCTGGGCTCTGGGGAAGAAAAGAAAAATTTCTGCTCTCATGGAAGTTATTTCATGTTTTATGTGGGGAGATAGAATAAACAAGGTAAAAAAGTAAAAATCATTATTTTATAATGACAAGTTTTTTTTTTTAAAAGATTATTTATTTATTTATTTGACAGAGATCACAAGTAGGCAGAGAGGCAGGCAGAGAGAGAGAGAGAGGGAGAAGCAGACTCCCCGCCGAGCAGAGAGCCTGATGCAGGGCTGGATCCCAGGACCCTGGGATCATGACCTAAGCTGAAGGCAGAGGCTTAACCCACTGAGCCACCGAGGCGCCCCATAATGACAAGTTCTAATGAGAAAAGTAAAGCAGGAAAGAACAATAGGGCATATTGAAGGGAGGGATTGAGTGGTCATAGATGGCTCACAGAGAAGGTGACATTTGAGTGAAAGCTTGAAAGGTGTGAGAGAGTAAGCCATGCAGATAAATGAATGAAGGCAAGTGCAAAGGTCCTGAGACAGAAACTTGCTTGGGAAATGGCAAGAACTGGAAGGGTAGGTGCTTATCTTGTGGAGCCTCAGGGAAGTACTTTCCAAACTTTAATGTGCATATGGTTTATGTAGGTGGTTGTTGTTAAAACTCAGATTCTAATTTTGTAGGTTTGAGGTAGGGTTCATTTCTAACAAGCTCCCAGTTGCTGCTAGTACTGTTGGTCCTTTGTAGGGCTTTAGCTTTTAAGCTGAGTGATATGGGAAGTCTTCAGAGAATTTTTGGGTGGTGGCATGCCATAATCTGATTTCCATTTTGACATCATGCCTCTGGCTGCTGTGCTGGTAATACGCTGGTGGTGGGTTTGGCAAGGGCAAAGGCAGGAACACCAGTTAGGCTATTGCTGTAATCCAAGTGAGAGAAGATGACAGTTTGCACTGTGGGGTGGCAGTGAATGTGGTGACACATGGTCTGGTTCTGGATATAATTTTCAAGTATTATCAACTGATTTTGCTGATGGTTGTGTGCTCTGAAAGAAAGGAAGGAGTTAAGGACAATTTGAAGGTTTTTGCTCCAAGTTCCTGCAAGGACACTATTTATTCATATGGGAAAGACTAAAAGAGTAACAAGTTTGGAAGGGAAGAACAGGAGCTCAGGTTTGAACATATATTATAGATGCCTACTAGACTTAGTAGAGATGTTAAGTAGGTAGCTGGTTTATGAATCTGGTATTTAGGAGAGAGGATCTGCTGGAGGTGTGCCACTGGGTGTTACTGACAAAAATATTATATTTAAGTCAGGAGGCTGGGTGAAGTCACCAAGGAAATGAATAGAGATAGAAGTAAGAAGTTGAAGAACTTAACTCTGGAGTGGACTAGAGGTTAGAGTCTTTAGAAGTGAGGAAGATGAGGAACAGTCAAAGGAGACAGCTTCAGCCTGGGAAGTAGGAAGAAAGACAGGTGAGAGGTTATCCTGAAGCCAAATGAGGAAAGTGTTGTTATCAACTGTGTTAAATACTAAACAGTTAAGAGGAGGGCTGAGAAATAACCATTTATTTAGCAATGTGGAAGTTATTGGTAATCTTGGTAAGAATAGTTTCCGGAGGCAATGGGAATAAAAATCTGTTTGGAGAGGTTGCTTTTCCAACAGTAAAACAGTCCTAAACCCTGATGAGGTGGTATTTAGGTAAAAATATGTAACTCTAGATAAATGTCTGGGATAGGAGAAGATTTAAGATGTTTAAGCACTGTTATAGCAACTGGTTTGATTAATTGCTCATTTAGAGTAATATTCAAAAGTGTGCTTTGAAATCTTTAAGGTACCCTAAACCACTGATTCTTAGTTCCTGAATTTTTATTTCATGCCTTTAGGGTTTTCAAATCATCCTTAGCAGTTATGATAAAAAAGAAGAAATGTAAGGGTTGGTTAGGAACCATCAGGCTCTCAGCTACTCTTCTTTCCTAGGTTACAAGTATTTAAAGACACTTTAAATACTAATTGGTAGTCAAAGGGGACTGTGAGAAACTCCTCATACTTACCTATTCCTTAGTGGAAGTTTTCCATCTTTGTAGCATACTCAACCTGACGATCTTGTGCAAACAACCAAAAATAGATAAGTTATGCTTAGATACAACTTAATCAGGCTTTATGGAACACCTCTTTTTCTTCATTTATTTATTTAAAAAATATCTATCAAATACTTGCATAAATGTTTGGTTCTGTTGTAGCTACTGAGATGCAATGCATTAAAGTTTCTGCCTGACTGGAGCTTATGTTCTAGTTGGAATGAAGTAGCAGATTGAGACCAAAACTTGTTGGTGGTCTGAGACTAGTACCGGTTGTCTTAAAATTGTGTGGTCATATGGGAATCACAAAGAAATAAAATTGTAGGAAATAGATTAACATAAAACACTATGCCGCTGTTAAACATTGACACAAATTACTTTATTTCCATTAGAATTTAAGCTACATTAGTTTCCATGGATAGATACAAAGTTTATCACTTAAGATATATTATACTGTAAATAACAGTAGCAATATCTAACAGCTGCCTAAACAGTAAAGACTCTAAATTGTTTCATGTAAATAGAAACAAGGAAATAGGTGGTTCAAAGCTAGTTTGGTAGCTTGGTAATATTTATTAGACCCAGGTTTTCCCCCACTTTAACTCTGTTATCCTCAGTATTGTTTTTTCAGTTTCTCTGTGTAGCCTAATGGTTGTAGGATGACTGCCTTAATTTTAAGCAGCACAACTAACTGCATTCAAAAACAGGAAATGGAGGGCGAAATATTTTTTTAATGGGAAGGCTCGGTCATTTTAAAAGGGGGGGGTGGGAATAATTCCCAGAAAAGTCTCCTAAACAATGCTTCATGAACTTTAGGAGTAATTGTAAGACTGACCTAGGGAACTTGTTAAAATGTAAATTCCACTGACAGAGATTCTGAAATCTGTAGGTTTTTAGTGGGGTCTGTGAATTTGTATCACTAATGCACTTGCGTTTGATGCTGATGCTGTGAATTTGAGTAGCACTGCCTCATTTCAGAGAGGGTCATATTGCTTGCTGCCCCTCACCCCAGGCATATCTGGGAACGTGATTACCTGGCAAAGAGAATATGATAGCCATAGTTGGCTTAAGCTGGTCATGAGTCATCTCTTGGGGTTGGGCACATTACCATCCTGAGCAAATGTAAATTCTGATTAAGGAGGAAGAAGGGGGAGCGCCTTCCTCATTAGGAAGCCATCCTGGGTGGCTCAGTGGGTTAAAGCCTGTCTTTGGCTCGGGTCATGATCCCAGGGTCCTGGGATCGAGCCCCGCATCAGCTCTCTGCTCAGCGGGGAGCCTGCTTCCCCTTCTCTATCCTCTCTGCCTGCCTCTCTGCCTACTTATGATCTCTTTCTGTGTCAAATAAATAAATAAAAAAAAATGAGGAAGAAGGGAAAAATGGCTGTGGGATTGACAACTAAGCATCTAGCACTTTTTTTTTTTTTTAAGATTTTATTTTTATTTATTTGTCAGAGAGAGGGAGAGAGAGCGAGCACAGGCAGACAGAATGGCAGGCAGAGGCAGAGGGAGAAGCAGGCTCCCTGCCGAGCAAGGAGCCCGATGTGGGTGGGACTCGATCCCAGAACGCTGGGATCATGACCTGAGCGGAAGGCAGCTGCTTAACCAACTGAGCCACCCAGGCGTCCCTAGCACTTTTGCTATTATAAAAGTTTCAGTGAATATCCATGCTTCAAAGAAAAGGTAGGTATAGTTAAAAATTTTATAGATATTTCTAAATTACTCTCTAAAGAATTGGAATCAATTTATATTCCTATCAGCAATTTGTATAGTACTTCTTTCCACTCCTTATTAGATATGTTACCTACTTGGATAGGCAAAAAAATGTTATCACATTATAGATTTGTTTATTATTTTTAAAATAGGTTCCATGCCCAGCATGGAGCCCCCAATGCAGGGTTTGAACTCATGACCCTGAGATCAAGACCTGAGCTGATATCAAGAGTCAGATGCTTAAATTACTGAGCTACCCAGGCGTCCCACATTCTAGATTTAATTTAATTTGCTTTTCATCTCACATCTGTCAGAATGGTTAAAATAAAAAACATAAGAAACAGTGGTGTTGGTGAGGTTGTGGAGAAAAAGGAACCCTAATGCATTGTCATTGAAAATGCAAACTGGTGCAGCCACTGTGGAAAACAGTATGGTGGTTCCTCAAAAAATTAAAAATAGAGGGGCACCTGGCTGGCTTAGTTGGTAGAGCGTGCAACTCTTGATCTCTGGGTCATGAGTTTGAGCCTCACGTTGGGTGTAGAGATTATTTAAAAAAGAAAAAAGTTAAACATTTATGATCCAGTAATCATGCTACTCTAAGTATTTACCTAAAAAATACAAAAACACTTGATTAAAAGGTATACATGCTTCCCTATGTGTATAGCAGGATTATTTACAATAGTTAAATTATGGAAGCAGCCCAAGTGTCCATCAATAAATGAGTGGATAAAGAAGATGTGATTATGCATATTGTGTATATACACATATACATACAATATAGAATATTATTCACCTATAAAAGAAATCTTGCCATTTGCATCAGCCTGATGGATTAGAGGGTATAACACTAAGTGAAATAAGTCAGAGAAAGACAAATACCATATGACTTCACTCCTGTGAAATTTAAGAAATAAAACAAATGAGCAAAGAAAGAAAAAGAGACAAGCCAAGAAATAGACTCTTAACCAACGAGAACAAACTGGTGGTTACCAGAGGGGAGGTGGTTGGGGGAGATGAGTGAAATAGCTGATGGGGATTAAGGAGGGCACTGGTGATGAGCAGTGGGTGATAAGTGCAATTGTTGATTTGCTGTATTGTGCACCTGAAACTAATACAACATTGTATGTTAACTATACTAAAATTAAAATGAAATTAAAATTAAAAACTTTAATCATATAAAAAACTTTACATTGCTCTTTTTGAGTGAGGGTGAAGATCTTATCTATGTAAAAACAATTTATATTTGCTTTTCTGTAAACTGGTTGCTCATGTTAGAGTTTGGTTTTTATTCATTGATTAATTGCTTTTTTCGCTTAAGAATTTGTAGGAGCCATTTATGTAATGAAATCAGTGTATGTGTTGCAAATGTCTTTTCCCAGTTTGTTGGTCTTTTAAACCTGGTTTGCTTATTTGTTTTGTTATGAAGCACAGTGTGATCATAACAGGCTTGTAAGTTCTCTTTTTGCCAAGCTTTATGGATCTAGATCTTAAATAATTATGTAATATGCATACTTACTAAAAATTTTGTAAATGATGCCAAAACTGGGAGTGTTATCTAATAGGTTGCATTAAAGAAAATCAAGGCAATGTAAGCAAGATGAGGTATGAAAGTGACGAGATAGGTGTGATTGAAATTTAAAGTCTTTCTCTTTAACAGAAATGATCTGGTCCAAAATAATTTTTCATTTGGAGCCACGATAGTCTAAGGTAGTTAATGGTATGATTTGGCTGTGAAAAGAGGTAACATTGACGCACTGATGACTATTTATAGATGTACAGTGCTAAATTAAGTTATATAGTGCTAAATTAAGAGACGTAGTAGTCCCTTTGTTCTTGTACTGTCAGATTATATCCGGAGTATTGTGTCCAGTTATGGATTTTACACTTCAGTGGGACAGTGATAATCTAAATTTTTCAGATGAATGTGACTAGAATACTGAGAGAGCTCTAGGCACCATATTTAATGAAGAACAATTAAAGAATCAGGAGCTGTTTTGCTACAGAAGATAATACTTGGAAACTTAACTATATTTGAAGGATTATGTTAAGCAAGAGGAAGCAGACTTATCTTTATTGCTCCAGAGGACAGACAGTGGGTAGAAACTATGTTGGAGATGAATTTCATCCCACTGTGGAGAACTTTTGCACAGTAAGACATGTCCCACAGTGGAATTGACAAAATTATGAGGTCTCTGTCATTAGAGATATTCAAGTATTCAAGTATTGGCTGGATGATTGTCTTCTGGAGATATAGGTGTTCTGCAGTTTGGACTACATGATCTTTCTTGTCTGTCCCAGCTCTTAAGATTTTCTAATCTCAAGTAGACTCTCTCCTTTGTGCTAATATTGGTAACAGTGAAAAAGGTATTGAAAACTCTTGTTGACTTTAGTTCCTTTTTTTTTTTTTTTTTTGAAGATTTTATTTATTTGACAGAGAGAGAGAGGGAACACAAGCATGGTGGGTGGGAGAGGGAGGAAACAGGCTCCCTGCTGAGCAGGGAGCCCAACTGGGGGCTGGATCCCAGCACCCTGGAGTCATGACCTAAGCCAAAGGCAGCCGCTTAACAACTGAGCCACCCAGGCGCCCCGACTTTAGTTCCTCGATAACTAAAGAAAAATCATGAAATGTTTTCCAACCAGCAAGAGAATACAATGCCAAAAAAGGTAGTTTTTAAAAAGTGTATAAAGCAGAAAACTAGAATACTATGTCTGTATATGGATTATTTTTATATTTTTGACAGAATTTCTTTTTGAAAAAGTTATTTTTATTTTTTCAGATTTTATTTATTCATTTGAGAGAGGGAGGGAGAGAGCATAGGCAGGGAGGGAGGGGCAGAGGGTGAGGGAGAAACAGGCTCCCCTCTGAGCAGAACACGTGGGGCTTGAAACCAGATCCTAGAACGCTGAGATCATCACCTGAGCTGAAGGCAGACGCTTAACTGACTGAGCCACCCAGGTGCCCCTTTACAGCATTTCTTAAGACTAGTCTGTCTGACTGCCTGCCTGCTGGCCTGTCTGCCTGTCTCCCTTCCTTCCTCTCCCCTCGCCTTCCCTTCCCTTCCTCTTTCCCTTTCCTGTTTTGCTTTTGCTTTTGTTTTGTTTTCTTGTTCTGCAGTTCATTTGCTATATTGGTGTAGGTGATTTAACTGTAGATTGTGAGATAAAAGTAGGAAAGGAGTTCTTTGCTTTCCCTCCCAGGAGTCCCAGTTGTGTTATGGATGCTTATAAATTTTCCTAAATAGCTTTCTGTTGGGCAAGCTGTGGTAACTACTTGTGTGTGGGTCTGAAACTGGAGATTGGCATACAAACATTCTAGAGTCCTGGGAATTTCTTGGACTTGTGGTCAGCTCCTGAGAGCAGCTTTGTTGTCCAGATGTTCAGGAAAGTGGCTGGTAGAAACTTGCTTGAAGACTGATAAAGCTGGGGGAAGGTATAGCTCCACAAAGAGGCACAGCATTACTTTCCTCTGGCTTTTCTGTGATAGAATGAGTAGGATGCTGCTCCATTTAGGCACCAAGAGGTGTGGGGCCTGTGCTGTTACTCAAAAGCCTCAAACCTGGCAACCCCCTTCCTGCGCCTTAAGATTAGTGTTTCAAGAGCATAATTTAGGACATGTTCTTAAGGATTGTTAGAGAGTTTATAATTTTATACTACATAATGGAAAGTAAAGGTTGCCATAGTGTAGAAGAAGACAGAGATTTAGTTCTCTGCTACTTGCAATGGAAAAATTAATGATGAGATTTAATTTTCTCATCTGCACTCGGGGGCAGTATCTGTCTTTCAGAGTTGTATATACTGGAAATAATTTACCCTAAGGTTAATGCCTGGCATAAAAATGGCATGAAATTATTATTTTTTAAATATTTTATTTTTTAAAGTCATCTCTGCGACCAACGTGGGGCTCAGACTCACAGCTCTGAGATCAAGAGTCACTTGCTCCACTGACTGATCCAGCCAGGCGCCTCAGATGATATAAATTTTTTTTTAAGTAGAGGTTTTCACTTTTATTTATTTTGTTATTTATTGTGTATTTATTTATTTATTTGAGAGAGAGAGAGCACAGAGGGAGAGTGAAAGGGAGAAACAGATATGGTGCTGAACAGAGAGCCCCACTCAGGGCCTGAGCCGGAGGCAGACACTTGACCAGCTGAGCCACACAGATGCCCCGTGACATATAATTATTACAAATTATTATTCGTAGCAACTATTCTGACAACAGAACTTAATTTTTTGGGTCTTCTGTTTATACATGTTCAGCAACGTAAACTGGGAGATGGTATCAACAAATCCATTTGTTTCTTTAAGTTTTATAAATATACAGTGGAATTAACTACTTGTGTTTGGGTTTTTCCACACCACAACCAGTTCTCCAATTCTGTGACACTAGTCCTACATTTGAATTCAATTCTGACACTGTGTACCTGGAGTTAAAAGTCAGATCCTACAAGTTAAAAGGGCTCAGTTCCACAAAACTGCCCCCACTGTAGACAACAGTTGCAAGTCCTGGGCCACCTGTACTTCTCCAATTTTGTAAAAAATTCTGGTCCCTCCTTAGATTCAGTAATTTGCTGGGATGACTCAGAACTTGGGAAAAGCACTTTACCTGTGTTTACAGGCTTATTATAAAGAATGCAATTCAGAAACAGCCAGGTGGGGAGATGTGTAGGGCAAGTGTGGGGAGCTTCCTTGCCCTCTCTCTGCATCTCTGCCCTCTCTCTGAATGTTCACTCGCTCAGAAACTCTTCAAACCCTGTTGTTGAGGGGTTTTTGAGAAGGTTCTGTTTCCTAGGAATGATGGGTTAATAAATAAATCATCGACATTGGTAGTTAACTTATTTGCCAGCCTCTCCCTTTCCCCATATTGAGGGGTGGGGCCTGAAAGTTTTAACCCTCAAATCCTGTGGTTTGTCTCTCTGACAGCCAGTTCCCATCTTGAGCTATGTAGGAGTCCACCAAAAGTCACCTCATTAGCATAAACTGCAGTGTGGTTGAAAGACTTGCTATGAATAACAAAAGGCACACTCCTATCACTCATGAAATTCCAAGGGTTTTAGGAGTTCTTTGCCTGGAATGAGGGACAAAATCCAAACACAGTTGACCCTCAGAAAACATGGGTGTAAACTTAATGCAGGTCTGCTTACACATGGGTGGTTTTGTGTGTGAATAGTACTATAAATGTGTTTTTTCTTATCATTTTCTTAGTATTTCCTTTTCTCTAGCTTACTTTGTCTTGAGAATACAGTATATAGGGGCACCTGGGTGGCTCAGTGGGTTAAGCCTCTGTCTTCAGCTCAGGTCATGATCTCAGGGTCCTGGTTTAGAGCCCTGCATTGGGCTCTCTGCTCAGCAGGGAGCCTGCTCCCCCCCCCACCCCTGCCTGCCTCTCTGCCTACTTGTGATCTCTGTCTGTCAAATAAATAAATAAAATCTTAAAAAAAAAAAAAAAGAATAGAGTATGTAATGTATATAACGTACACAAGTTGTGTTAATCACAGTTTATATTGTTGGTAAGACTTCCAGTCAACAGTAGGCTATTAGTAGTTAAGTTCTTAAGGAGTCAAAAGTTATATGCAGATTTTTGACTCTGCAGGTTGTTGGCGCCTCTAACCCCCTCGTTGTTCAAGAGTCAACTGTAACTAGATACTGTTTTTTAGAACAGAGGGCTAAATTTCAGAACATTAGTATTGAATTCCCTCTGGGTCATTGATATGTTTCTTTATTGGGCCATGGTGCCACCGTTTTGATTCTTGGTAATGTAAATAATATTTGTTTTGAGATCTTTAGATGAAAGGTGCCATTGAAACACCTAAATGCTGTATTTCTGAGTGGTCTTTATCAAATTCCAGTATTGTTTCTTTTTCTGCCTAGACTTTTGTCTTCAGATGGCTGTACTCTAATCCTGTGACAGAGCTAATTCTTCAGTGTGATGTGACAAAAACAGATCATTTTTCCAACAGGAATAAGGCTCATTTTTCTTAAACTATTGGGTCATGAGATTTGGGTAGAGATGTTTTTGATGGTCTTATTCTTTTTAATGATAAACAACAATCAGGACAGGAAAGGTAATTTGTGCAAAATTTTAAGTTCTTTACTACTTTAAAGTTTTTTTTTCCTTCTTTACCTCCTTATTTTAACATGCTTTTTAGAGATGTAGACACTGCTTTGTCCTAATACAGAAATTTCCTTAGAATATAAGCCTTAATGTAGACTACTTTTTCTTTTTTTCTTTTTCTTTTTTTTTTAAAGATTTTATTTATTTGACAGAGAGAGAGAGATCATAAGTAAGCAGAGAGGCAGGCAGAGAGAAGGTGGGGGAGCAGAATCCCCACTGAGCAGAGAGTCCGATGTTCGATCCCAGGACCCTGAGATCATGACCTGAGCTGAAGGCAGAGGCTTAACCCATTGAGCCACCCAGGCACCCCTAGACTACTTTTTCTAAAGATTTATTTATTTGAGAGAGCAAGCAAGCATGTGATTGCAATGGGGGTGGGGGCTGGGCAGATGGAGAGAAACTCAAGCAGATTCCCCACAGAACGGGAGCCTGATGTGGGGCTGGATCCTACAACCCTGAGATTATGACCCCAGCCAAAATCAAGAGGTGGATGTTCAACCAACTAAGCCACCGAGGTGCCCCAGCCTTAATTGATGTTTTATTTTTTTTAAGATTTTATTTATTTGACAGATCACAAGTAGGCAGAGAGGCAGGCAGAGAGAGACAGGAGGAGGAGGCAGGCTCCCTGCTGAGCAGAGAGCCCGATGCGGGACTCTATCCCAGGACCCTGAGATCATGACCTGAGCCGAAGGCAGAGGCTTTAACCACTGAGCCACCCAGGCGCCCCTTAATTGATGTTTTAAATGTGTTTGAAGATCCATGGAAAGTATCTTGGTAAGCAGGAGTGGGCACTGGTCTAACTCCTAGCAGAGTTCTTCATCATATTAGGCACTTAATAAATACTTTTTCTAGAAGTTAGAAGCCTTGGTTCTAACCTTTGTTTCCAACTACCTGTGTGACCTAATTAGAGTCTCATTTCTCATCTTTAAATTTTTAAGAATCCCTTCTAGCTCTGATTCAGTGACTCAGTTCATTCCTGGCCTTACTTTCAAAAATTTACTTTAAGTATGGCCTTTAGGTCTGTTTCTTGAAAACAAGCATACACAGAGTCAGTCACCAGATAAGCTGAATTGGAAAGTTGAAATAACCCACCCCACAACCACTGAACAACAACTTGGCTATATGTTTTTCCTTTACTCTGGGAGAGTTACTTTGGGTTTTCTACACATATTAGGGTGGGACTAGGTATTTATCAACTAATAGCTTTCTTAACATCTACCCAAAGAAGATGGAATGGGAGTTTCATAGAATGATTATTTTTCCTGTCATATATATCCCTAAATAGTGCCATGTGCCATATTGTTTGGATTAAACTGTTTTTAAAAAGAAAATTGTTTTCTTAAGATAGGTTTAGAAAATCTGGCCTGGGTGGCTCAGGTGGTTAAGCTGCTGCCTTCGGCTCAGGTCACGATCCCAGGGTCTTGGGATGGAGTCCTCCATCGGGCTCCCTGCTTAGCAGGGGAATCTGCCTCTCCATCTCCCACTCCCCTACTTGTGCTTTCTCTCTTACTGAAATAAATAAAATCTTTATTTAAAAAAAAAAAAAAGGCTGGCCAGTTGACTAACCTTTTAAGAGTTTCCCCTATGTTAATGATACAGAGAAGATCAGCATGGATCCTGCACAAGGATGACATGCAAATTGGTGAAGTGTTCCATATTTTTAGAGACTCAGGGTTCAGCTCAGCCCACGTCTGTCTTTCCCACCTTCTTGAATAAAATAATTTACAAAGAAAAAAATGTTTTTCCTTAGGTTTTATGTCATATTTTGGCAAAGAATGTAAATACACTGAAGAAGTGTACAGTATTATGATTGTCAAACTTCTAATACGATTTTAGAGTTTAATTTTTTTTTTTTACTTTGCAGAAATAATGGTTTCTTTTACAATGTTTTAACAGTTAAGATTTTTTTTTTTTTGAGATTTTATTTATTTATTTGTGAGAAAGAGAGCGAGCACAAGCAGGGGGAGCAGCAGGAAGAGGGAGAGGCAGGCTCCCTGCTCAGCAGGGAGTCTAATGTATGACTCCATCCCAGGGTCATCGGATCATGACCTGAGCTGAGGGCAGCTGTTTCACTGACTGAGCCACCTAGGTGTCCCTAAGCTTTTCTTTCTTATGGTCCTAAAATAAGGTGACAGACTTGGCAGTTTAAAATAAAATAAATTTAGGTTTAAGATAGTCTAATATCTGTTAGTAAAATTAAAATCAAAATAATATATTTTATTTCTGGTATATGGCACTGTGGAAGCAAAGGAGGTCTGGGAAGCCAAAAATCTAAGATACAGATTCAGAGCCACCATTGATTTAGTAAGTATTCATTGCATGCCAACTGCGTACTCGGTATTGATATGACATATCTCTTCAAGAAGCTTACTTCCCAATGTAGATAGAGGAAAACATAGTTAACTTTTTTTTTTTTTTAAGATTTTATGTATTTATTTGACACAGACAGAGAGGTAGGCAGAGGGAGAGGGAGAAGCAGACTCCCTGCTGAACAGGGAGCTGATGTGGGACTTGATCTCAGGACCCCGAGATTATGACCTGAATTGAAGGCAGATGCTTAACTGACTGAACCATCCAGGCACCCCCATAGTTAACTTTTGAAGGCCATTAATTTGTATTATAGGAATTCATAGAAGGTAGAGAATAGGTGAGTGCTGAAGTGGTTAGAAGGACTGATCTGCGGCTTCTATTTGGATAAATGTTGGAAAAAAGGGTTAGATAACACTGCAGGTATGGAAAATAACATGAATAAAAGCATGGAGACAAGTTAGTCTTATATTTTGTATCTCTACATTTATGAGACTAGCCTAACCTATTTGTTGATCTTTTGAAATTAGTTTTTAGATAAAGGCAGTTTGAGATAGGGAGGATGGATTTCTCTGGGTGGGACTAAAACAAAGGAAATGGGGAGACTTGATTTCATAGAATGAACTGGAGAGGGAAGAGACTTGCATAGTTGAGGACGATTTGGAAGTATCATGTTGTAATCATGGAATAAGAAGAAAAGAATATCCAAAAATAACTTACATTGTCCTAGTGTGTGAATAAACATCTGTAAACATTATCTATTGATAAAGAGTACTCTCCTAAAACATAAGTTTTTTCAAAAGTTTTAATCCAAAACTTTAAAAATTCAGTGACAAACCATTACTTTATATTAATTTGCCAGTGGTTAATATTGAATAAAACCAGCATATGAATTTTGTATGTTTATGGTAAATAATGCCAAGTGTATTGGATTTCTGATCTGGCCTGGATTTGTAAGCCCAGAATTTTTTGGTAGCAAATAGTAAAAATACAGCTGTGGGCCTTTGTATGCTATTAGGAAGCAAATGAGAGAGGAAGACTGGAAGCCCAAGGTGTTTTTATTTCAGATTCAGAATCTAGGTTTAAGAATTAGTGGGGCAAAAATCAGAGTATAGGGGAGCCTGGGTGGCTCAGTCAGTTAGGCATCTGCCTTTGGCTTAGGTCATGATCCCAGGGTCCTGGGATACAGTCCCAGGTCGGGCTCCCTGCTCAGCAGGGGGTCTGTTTCTCCTTCTCCCTCTCCCCTTGTTTGTGCTCGCTCTCTCTCAAATAAATAAATAAAATCTTTAAAAAAGTCAGGGCATAAGGGCCCCAGAATAGTGGGTGTATTTTATTTTGATCTGCCTCTCTTGTTCTGCTGTTAAGAACATGAAAGTCAGTAATGGGTTTCTGATAGCTCTGATTGCTGATGTAGCTTCATATGAATGACTCCCAAATCTGCATCTTCAGCCTACACTCCCTGCTGGTTCCTGAAACTTAGTGCCTTCTACCAAATTCACTGACATTTTGTCAAGATCTCTTTGCATTCCTGTATACTTATACCACCTCTAGTTTTACTTATCTTGATTAATGGTTCATTGTTCACTTAGCCAACTAGTCCGTAAAACGGGTTATCTTCAGTTTCTTTCTGTTCTTGCTCTTTATGTTGACCAACAGATGTGTATTTTACTTTTGAAATGTTTCTTCTTTATTGAAACTTTAGGATGTGCATTGGTTCACTCATTTATTCTTTCATTTATTCTGGCACATTTATCGAGCACCTAATATATGCTAGGCACTGTATGAGGTATTTGGGACATAGTCGTAAATAAGATAGATCAGTTTCTTGCCCTTATAGAGTTTATAATCCAGGCTTTCATCATTTCCCCTGCATCCCATTTGAATTATTGTGAAAGTCATTCTTATTTTTTCTGGTTATAAATATAATACACACTTATTTTAAGAAGTGCAAGGATTATAGAAATGTATGACACTGAAAGTAGGAGACTGCCTCTGTTCTCATCCACCAGAGATAGTGCTGATAAAAATTTGCATTTCTCTAGGTTTTTTTTAAAACCTAGAGCCACAACTTTTCAACACATCTGTCTTTATGTCATTTCCTGTTTATGTATTCTAGCTGCTACCAGATACCTTGTTAAAAAGTGGAGTCGACTCTCTTTAGAAAACCTCTCTGTTTTTCTGTCATCCACAGAATGAAGTCTAAACTCCTTAGCACTGCGATTATAGCCTGTTTATTTTTGGTCCCCATCTACCTTTCTTGTTTCTCCAGAAACTGTCCCAAAAGTGGCCCTGCTTACAAGTGTAAATAAAAGGTACCAAGTGTGTTGCATTAGTGTCCCCCGTGTGACAAATAATACTCTGAATAGGGGAGGCAGGTTGATCTAAGTACAGTGATAGTTTATTCAATTCTGGTCTGTGTGCTTGCCCTCTTCTACTCACCTTGGTTACAGCAGAATAAAAAACTAGAGCAGTATTCTTTTTAAATTTATTTTAAGTAATCTGTCCACCCATTTTGGGGCTTGAACTCTTGACTCTGAGGTCAAGAGCTGCATGCTCCACTGACTGAGCCAGCCAGGCATCCCTATAGGGTGGGTCAGAGTATTTTTAAAAATTAACACAGGAAAGTTTAAAGAAGTTGAAGCAATCTGAAATTCTATTGCACAGGAATGATTATCATTAAAGTTTCTGTAAATATCCTTCCTTACATGTCCCTTTGAAAATATATGCGCGTACGGGTATATGAATGTAACACAATTTTACATAAACAGGATAATATTGTAATGCTGTTTTTTTGTTTTTTTTTGTTGTTTTTTTTTGGTCTCAGACATAAGTTTTGGAGACTTTTTTTTTTTTAATATTTCATTTATTTATTCAACAGAGATCACAAGCAGGCAGAGAAGCAGGCAGAGAGAGAGGAGGAAGCAGGCTCCCCGCCGAGCAGAGAGCCCGACGCGGGGCTCGATCCCAGGACCCCGGGACCATGACCTGAGCCGAAGGCAGAGGCTTTAACCCACTGAGCCACCCAGGCGCCCCAAGTTTTGGAGACTTTTATGTCAATAAGAGACCAATGGTTAAAAAAGTATATTTCAAGAGTGAGAATCCTGAGCTTCTAGAGCAAATGTTATTGCTTGGGAGAGTAAGAAGCTGGTCTGACTTCTTTGACCCTCCAGATTAGAGTAGATGTTGCTTCTCTGGGCTTCAGTGGCACCTTGGCTGTCCCGTCATAATCCTTACCATAATCTGTTTTGTCTGCTTACCTAAACCAAAGTCCCTTGTATCTATATCTTTGTTTTCCTTAGGCTGATATAGTGCCTGACATCTAGTAGGCAGTTCAGTATTTGCTGATTGGATAAATGACTGTATGAAAGTCTTTGGTGAACTAAGATGGTATGCTATGAAGAACTTGATGCATATATTCTTTAAAACCATCCTTCTCTGTTTGCCTTGATTATTTATGTACCAAATAACCTTTTGATACTAATCCCAAGGGGATTTTATAGCTGAGAAAAGAAGGTACTGACTCTAACTTGGATGACAGCTATAATTCTGATAATTAATTTGTAATTCTGGTTATAAATTAGAATATTAGTGCCATGAGACAGTTGGGCATGAGAATTTGGATAATATGAACTATTTTTCCCCCTGAGTGTAATTAACACTTTAGGTAAGATAGTATGCTGCTTCTAACTGGGCAGAGGTCTAGGTGTGGTATGGTGGATGGAAGGCTGGATTCAGCTTTGACTCTGCCACTTCTTAGCTGTGAAATCTTAGGGCAAGTCTCTTAACTATTTTTGGATTTAGTTCCTTTATTTATTAAATAAATAGTTGGCTGCTCAGATCTAGTCCTATGCCAAAATTTTATAACTGAAATAAAAGCCATTTCAGTCCGTTGAAGCCTAACCTGTCCACTCTTTACTTTCTCACGCTAGACATGTAAATGGCCAAAACTTAAGGCAGGAGAATATGGTGCTTAGAACTCCCATGGACAAACTGCAGAATGAAGCACAAGGTTGTATCGTGATAGTTTTTAGAGGGAGTATGGACCCGAGAACTTCTTTTGCATTCTTTGTATTATTTCATAACCAGTTCTAGATAAAAATAATTTTCTCTTGGGGTGCCTGGCTAGCTCATTTGGTAGAATATGTGGCTCTTGATCTCAGGGTCTTGAGTTTGAGCCCAACACTGGGCATAGAATTTACTTAAATAATTTTCTTTTTGGAGAATAAGGATATGGCATTTGGAGATGTTGAGTATGTTGATTTAACTAGGATTGGTTCTGCCCTCTTGTCTTTTCTCTCTCTCAGAAGAGTCTCAAGATTCAGTGTCATTGTCGTTGAAGCACAAAGGTTAGATTGATGATAGAACAGAGTTGGGAGACCTGTTTTTCTTCTTGATTTTGAGATACCAGAGAAGATTGCTTTTACTTATCTCTGCTTGATTCTTTTTACTAAAAGAAGATGAAAATCTGACTCTTACTACATCATATGCTTTGGGATAATGAGATAATTCTGTGGAATACTATTTTTTTAAGTTCCATTTTTAAAACTGTATAATTTCCAGTAAATGCACACATCTAAGAGGTATACATAGCTCAGTGAATTTTTGCATATGCATGTAGCTGTATATATATATAATTATAAACACCAGTCTGATTAAGATGTAGAATATTTTCCTTCCCTCAAAGTTCTTTATGCTCTTTCTGGTCAATATCCTTTTTTAAACAATTTGAGTGTTATATTACTCATTTTTAAGAAGCCAGTATGACAAATCTTGACATCCTTTATGTTTCATCAGTAATTTGAGTCTATAGATCAGACCTTAGAATAGGTCTGATCTATAGAGAGTAAGGTCTTTAGTCTTTAGAAATAGATAAGGCACAATTGTGTTAAAATGTTTTTCTAATAAAATCTTTTGATCCATAGTGAATGGGAAGTGGTTACATTGATAAGGTGGCAGTGTTGTTTCCCAGCATTTTCTTTTCTTTTTCTTTTTTTTTTTTTTTTTAGATTTTTTTTTTTTATTTGACAGACAGAGATCACAAGTAGGTAGAGAGGCAGGCAGAGAGAGAGAGGAGGAAGCAGGCTCCCCGTGAAGCAGAGAACCTGATGCAGGGCTCAATCCCAGGACCCTGGGATCATGACCCTAGCCGAAGGCGGAGGCTTTAACCCACTGAGCCACCCATGCGCCCCAGCATTTTTTGTGTGTGTGTGTGTAGACATGTTTCTAGAAGTTTTTTGTGGTGTTTGAAAGTAAATTTATTTGGAAAGTTGTATGCAGGTAGGCAAAGAGGAAGGTGTTTAGCCAAATGAATGATGAGCTTTTTCCAGGTCTGTGAGATCTGTTGTTCCTCTACCTGTGCTATTGTGTAACCCTGTGAACAAGGCCTAACTCATTTTTAAACATCTAATATTTATTCACCTTTTTGTCTGAGACACTTGTGTATGAATCTTTTTAAAGTTTTGCGGTGCTACTTTAGTCTGCACTTCATACTTCAGCTGTTTACTATGTAATTTTATTTACTAATTTATTTATCTATTTCTTTTTTTTTAAGATTTTATTTATTTGACAGATAGAGATCACAAGTAGACAGAGAGGCAGGCAGAGAGAGAGAGGGAAGCAGGCTCCCTGCTGAGCAGAGAGCCCGATGCGGGACTCGATCCCAGGACCCTGAGATCATGACCTGAGCCGAAGGCAGCAGTTTAACCCACTGAGCCACCCAGGCACCCTATTTATCTATTTCTTTTAGGAGTTTTAGATTTATGGAAAAGTGAAGCAAAGATAATATACAGAGTTTCTGTATACCAAGTACCTATTTCCCTTTCTTAACATCTTGTTTTATTAGCTTCATTGAGGTATATTTCACATACCTTAGAATTTACTCATTTAAAATGTACACGGCAGTGGTTTTTATTATATTCAGAGTTGTACAACCATTTCCTGAGTATTTGCATTATCCCAAAAAGAAACTCTGTACATATTTAGCAGTCTTTTCCCATTTTCGCCCCCTGTCTTAGCCTTAGGTAAACTAACCGCTTTCTGTCTCCATGGATTTGCCTATTCTGGACATTCATATAAATCAACTTAAATAAAATGTGGTCTTTTGTGACTGGCTCTTTTCACTTAGCATGTTTTCATAGTGTAGCCATTCTGTAGTGTGTCAGTTCTTTTTTATTGCCAAATAAGAGTTCATTTTATGGATATACCATATTTTATTTATGAATAGACATTTTGATTGACTCCCTTTTTTGCTATATGAATAGTGCTGCTGTGAACATTTGTATACAAGTTTTTATGTGGACTATCAGAAAAAATCTTAAATTTGAAGTATGCCTATCAATAAGAGTCTTTTTTCCCTTCCTCAACAAATAAATTGGAAACAAGGAGGTAATCAGGCATAACAGAGGGTAACTTGGGGTTTGTATTTTTTAATCCTTTTCTTCTTTTCCTCAGCCCCTTGATCTCCACAAATGCTTGCAGGCATTGAAACATGAGAACATTAAACCAAAAATATTTTTTTGATCCTGACTACTAAAAACATTTTCTTTTTATAAAAGCATATGTGAAATGAGAGATTACTTTAAAATGATTCTTAAAGTCCTGTGATTCTTATATTTACTCTAAATTTTCATTATACCTTGAGGCTGTTAATGATTTGCTGAAATATGGAGGATGCTGGTCGAAAAATTATAATGTCAGCATTGTAAAACTTATCACCATTTAGAGAGGCAGCTATGGTCGAGTAGTTGAGAGGTTTAAATTCCAGCTCTTCTACTTGCTGGTTGTGTGACCTTCAACATATCACTTAAGCCTCATTTTCCTTATCTGTAAAATGTGAAGTAACAGCAAGGATCTCACAGGATTGTTGTAAGGATCAAATGAGATAATGTATTAAGAAGGAATTTGAGGGGGGCGCCTGGGTGGCTCAGTGTGTTAAGCCTCTGCCTTCGGCTCAGGTCATGGTCTCAGGGTCCTGGGATTGAGCCCCGCATCGGGCTCTCTGCTCAGCAGAGAGCCTGCTTCCCTTCCTCTCTCTCTCTGCCTGCCTCTCTGCCTACTTGTGATCTCTGTCAAATAAATAAAATCTTAAAAAAAAAAGAAGGAATTTGAAACTACAATGTTTCATCAATCAATCAATGTAGGTGTTTCATCACCTACAATATGAGGTGATGCTATAAAAAGAGGTCTCTAAATCTGTAAAGAATAGTAGTTGCATATTATTGTGTTTTGTCTTCAATTTACTGATTCTTCCAGGTTCTTGTAAATTTATAATTAGGCTTGATTGGTGATTTCCTTTTCTTACCAAATTGAGAAAAAAAAAAATGGAGTGGCAAGAACTCCCACCAAAGAAGTTAAGGTTGTTGTGCCCAGGGTAATGAGAAACACCTGCTGTAGCATTCCTAGCAGGAGCTAAGATGCTGCTGCACCTGTCTATGTAGGTGCCCAGCATTTCCTAAAGTAATTATTTTTATTTTAAAAAATATTTTATTTATTAGAGAGCAAAGTTAGAATGAGTGGGGGTCAGGGGAGATGGAGAAGCAGGTGCTGAGCAAGGAGCCCAATGTGGGGCTTGATCCCAGGACCTTGGGAACATAACCTGAGCTGAAAGGCAAACGCCTAACTGGGCCACCCATTGGTGCCCCTAAAATAATTTTTACTAAAGATTTATTTATTTGAGAGAAAGAGTGTGTGCGTGTGACTGAGTGAACATGGAAAGGGGCAGAGTGAGAGGGAGAGAGAAACTTTAGCTTGGAGCCTACACAGGCCGGATTTCAAGAACCTGAGATCGTGACCCCAGATGGCTATTCAACTGACTGCACTCCCCAGGGACTCCCAGTTTTTTGTTTTGTTTTTAGTTAATACTTACGTTGTACTCATTCTGCGTGTTAACCTTAAAAAGAAAACTCAGTTATTTTACCAGCAAAAATGGACTTATTTGGGAATAGCAGAGAATCTCAACTCCTTTATAGAGGGACGGGGAAGAGTGAGAGGGCTGTTAAAAAGTGGGAGTTCAAAGTGTAGTGGCTTTTCATTGGCTGGGTTGTCACAGTCTCTCATTGGCTTAATAAATAATTATTTATTATTATCCTCTGCAGCAGGAGAAAAACCTGCTAGGATAGTAATGGGCTTGCAAGGTACCTCTTCCTCTTGGGTGTGCAATTGACTACCAGTGGTAGGCCATGAGAGCTCCCCCTACTGGCCTCCTGACTCCAATTTAATGAGGTTTCCCTTTATTAATGTTCATACATACCAGACCCTGTTAAAAGTATTTTACATTTAATCTTCATAATGATTTTGTGAGGGTAGGTACTAAGGTAACCTGTGAGGAAACTGAAGGTTAGCAAATTAGTTGGTGCTGCAGTACTTTGAAACTTCCTTTTGGGTAGTGCTCAGGCTTACATTCTTAGCACATCTTTGCAAAAATTACTGCTATTAGCTTTCAGCGATGTGTTAATTGTAAATATTATATTTAATTGCCTCTAGAAATACCCGACAGATTTTGGGGTAAGTAAAGTCTAGCAGTACTGTTTTTGTCCAACTCTCAGAAAAATTAGGAATAAATGAAAGGTGTTCGTTATGTACACTGGAGCTATTTCCTAAATCCCCTGCTTTGTCAATTAAAAAAAAAATTTATTTGACAGCACACACATGAGCAGAGGGAGGGACAGAAGGAGAGTCAGGCTCTGTGTCAGGACCCTGAGATCATGACCAGAGCCGAAGTTAGACGCTTAACCATCTGAGCCACCGCAGACTCCTCCTCCAGCCCCACTTTGTCAGTTTTAAAGGAATGCTTTTTTTACATTTTAATTTTTTTGAAATTGTGTGCATTTAATATGGTATTATTGCTTCTTGAGAAACGGTTACTCAAGTAAGGTGTGCTTTTTAATCACTTAACAAGGTCTAGGATCAAAATGCAGTAATGTTTAGTACATTTGACGTTATTTTTTAGTTAACACCCACTGTCAGTGTGCCATTCTTCGCCTCTATGCATAGACTTTCCATGTTAGGTGCTGACAGCCCGAAGTTGTGTTAACCAGCTAAGAATGGAGTTGCTGTGGTTTTGAGACTTAACTTTGCACCTCCCTGTCTTTCTTAAACATCCTGTAAGAATATCTTAATGACTCAGACACAGAAGTACCTCATTGCCATGTTTTGCCTTACTAGCTGCTGCTTATTTAGTGAATCAGCTAGTCGAATGGGGAAAGTTACCAAATAATTTCACTGGAGACAGGGCCAGAGTTAAAACTTTAAAGTTCAAGGGCACTTAATGTTTATTGCATGAATTTAAAACATTGTTTTATTTTGGGAAACTACCTCCATACGGTCCTTATCCCTGTTCCCTGACTACCAGTAATCAATTCTCCATCTTTGTAGTTTTGTTGTTTTGAGGATGCTGTATAAATAGAAGTCATATAATATTTTGAGATTGGCTTTTTTATTTGCTAAGCATGATGCACTTGAGATCTATCCAAGTTGTTACATGTATCAATATCAATTGCTTCTCCCTTTTCATTACTGAGAGTATTCCATGATATGGATTTACCAGAGTTTTTTTAAACATTCACTTATTCAGAGACATTCATATTTCCAGTTTAGGGTATTATCAATAATGCTGCTGTGAACATTCATATACACGTTTTTATGTGAATATATGTTTTCATTTCCTGGGATAAATGCCAAGGAGAGAGATTTTAGGTATGATAACTGCATGTCTAATTTTATAAGAAACTGCCAAACTTTTCCATAACAGCTGCACCATTTTACATTCCTACCAGCAGTGTAATGAGACGACTAATACTTTTTTATTGCTTGTTCATTCTTTTTCTATCAAAAAAGTGGTAATGCCCAAAATTTAAGAAAAATCATGCATTGATGTATCAATTATGCATTGATATAGTTGTTTTTAACAGAATGTACACTTTCTCTCTGGAGAATAAAATCATAGTTCTAGATTGTTTGCTTTGACAGTTTTTTGTTGACCTTTTTTGAAGAGATTAAAAATTTGGAGAATGAGGAAGGTTTGTTACTAAATTTTCATGCTAAGTCATTTGGCCATTTTGGAATCTTAATAACTAGTGTTTCTTTAGCTCTCATAATTTTTTTTAAAATATTTTATTTATTTATTTGACAGAGATCACAAGTATGCAGAGAGGCAGGCAGAGAGAGAGAGAGAGAGGAGGAAGCAGGCTCTCTGCTTAGCAGAGAGCCTGATGCAGGGCTCGATCCTAGGACCCTGGGATCATGGACCTGAGCCAAAGGCAGAGGCTTTAACCCACTGAGCCACCCAGGTGCCCCTAGCTCTCATAATTTCTTGATAGATGTTTATCTTTTCCTAAATTGTTAATAATTTCTGATACTGTAGACTCTGCTTATAACAAGGTATCTTCATTTGCTTTTTGTTTTGTCATGAATTATAATACCCACTGTTTTTATGACCTAGAATTGTTGAAACACCATAGGAACGGTTTTGCTTACCATCAAAATAAGCAAGCCCCCTGAGTAACCATCTCCATACCCGGGCTTTACCCAGTCACTGTGAAATAGCGTGGGGTTTTTTTAGGCCAAGGTATCTATCCAAGAATTTTGTGAATAAGGGTAGGAATTGACCTTGCCAGAATTCATGGGGAAGATGTCTGTCTTCTTGTTTTGTATGGTGGAAAAGGGTTTTTCATCCAAACATGCCTTGCATTCTTCTGCTTTTCTCACTGAACATTTTTTTAAGTGTCTAGAGGTTTTAACTTAAGTGTTAATTTTTAGTAGACTTTTATTTTCAGTGATTTGTCTTGAGATAAGTTGAGTAAGAGGCTCAGATTCAAGATAAACTAGAGATTTTCTTTGCTTTGGGAATTGACAATGAAATGTAAAAAAAATCAGTGATTTTGTTATGAAAACTGATCAAACCATTTAGATTGCTGTATTTTATTCAATTGAGTTTGACTTTTTGATGGTTTTCTCATTTAAATAGGAAGTCAGTAGAAGAAGACTCTTATAAATAAACTTCATTATTCCTTCTAACGGTACCTTGCTAAAGGAAATTAAATATAGTAAGGATTATGGTGGTGGGAACATGATCTGTATTGAATGTTTTGTGATTGTTGGCAACTGAACTTTGACTTAGCCTAGACCCTGTTCAGTGGTTCTTGAACTTTGTTCATATTTTTGTTCATTTGTGCTGTATGGTTTTATTGAACTACCCAGCCATTGGGGATAAAATGTGTAACACAACCTAATGTGATACCATCCCCTAGGGAATCTGTAGTTCGATGGAGGAGATAAGTATTAATACTAAGTTAAAAGCTAAATTAAAACTGTGATAGTGGGATAAGTGATGATATTAATGAAATTTGACCAGATTAGAAACTGCATCCTCAAGAAATATTTGTGCTATGATTTAAAGGAAGAATAGATGTTAACTTGGCAAAGAGAGGAGGGATGGTTGTCCAGGCAACAATAAGAGTAGGTGCAAAGGTCCTGTGGTAGAAGGGAAAATGGCAAAATGAGGACTCTTAATTAAGGCTACCATGGCCTGAGAACCAAGAGCCAGAGGGAGAAGGAACATGCTTCGAGTTGGAGAGTTAAGCCTGCCCATGCAGGTTTTTATAGATGATGTTGAGAAGTTTTTGCCTTTATTCTAAGAAGAAGAATGAGGAACCATTAAAGGGTTTTAAACAATAAAGGAAGGGGTCATACATGCTTTTGATGAGAACATTTTTTACTGCAAGGGAATGGATTGAAGGGGTACCAGAGTGGATGCAGGCTATTGCTTAGGAAGTTTTCTAGTTTGGGTGAGAGGTGAGGTTAGCTTACTTAGCAAGAGTGGTATTGGTTGAAAGGATAGAAAGGAATTCATTGAATAATATTTAGGAGACAGCAGAATTTGGTGATGGGTAGAATATGAAGGGGGAGAGTGAGGACTCAGAGGTTTCTGGCTTAAGCAACTTAGTGCCTTTCATTGAGAAAAGGAGTACTGAAAGAGGTTAAGTTTTTTTTTAGAGGAAGGTCATGAGTTAGGTGTTAGATGTATAGAACTTGAAGTACCTTGCGGTGATAGCTAAAAGATACCTTAGTGAAGGAGAGAACTCATAGCTTAGATTTATATTGTGTTTAGTTTGTATTATTTCGTTCTTAAGATACATGTGTGGAAATTGCTTTTCCATATAGGTATGCTTACGGGTACTTTTCTTATCCTTTATAATTTTATAGGTTTATAGGTTATATACTGCAGTTTTAACCAAGGAATAGGTATTGGATGATTACTTGTTGGATGAATGATTGAATCAGTAATTTTAGTGCTTTCCAGAAATATTGTTCTCCTCATATTTCCTGTGTGTGGACAAATAATTAAGGCTATGTTTTAAATTGATATTTGCAGTTAATTAATACTATATTCCCCATCCCCAACAATGTCTTCCCCTTCAATATGCCTTCTGTTTTTATACTAGAATTTTATAAAGTGTGAAGGTGCAAATTACTTCATTGCTCAGAAGCATGTTGTCTAATGGAATCAACATAAACTATTATTTGAATTTGTGTTATATTCTCTATGCTAGCTCATTTTATAATGCGATGAAGTAGCATCTCAATATTTTCTTATTCTTTTGATCTTTAAAAAGATTACGTATATTGGGGGGGCGCCTAGATGGCTCAGTTGCTTAAATGCCCAACTCTTGATTTCCACTCAGGTCATGATCTCAGTGTTGTGAGATCGAGCCCTGCTTCAGGCTCTGCACTCAGTGGGAGTCTGCTTGAGATTCTCTCTCCCTCTCTCTCCCTCTCCCTGTGCTTGTGCGCACATGTGCATGTTCGCTTTCTTTCTCTAAATGAATAAATAAATCTTAAATTAAAAAGACATTAAATATACTGAATTTGTTGTATTTTCTTTTATAGCTAATTTGCCTCCATTTCAACTGAGCAGATTTTTTTTTGGACAGAATTTATAGGACAGTCTTTTTCTACTCACCCTGCTGGATGTTTGATCCACTCAACTGACAGCTTTATTTCTTTTTCCTCAAAAGCCAGAACTAGGCCTATAGGAAGGAAAGGAACATATGCTGGAGCCAAGGGCTGGTGCTACCTAGGCCTGTGGGAGTGCATATTTAGAATCTTTGCAATTAGTTGGCCTGGATCTGTCAAAATAGGTTTGGTTGGCTCCAGCTGTGCAGTGGTTTATATGCTTCTGAGTAGTGACCTGGGAATGGATGCATAATGAATATAGTTTGGAAAATTGTTGCTTAGGTTGCTCTGGGAGGGGTAAAAACAAAACAAAACAAAACAACCCTGAGAAACCCCACTGTTGATCAGGTCTTAGGTTCACTCGTTTAATTTTCTGTGAATGCTATCTAGTGATTGAACTTTTGCTTCATCTCAGCAGCAAATGCCAGTATTCTAGATGCAGGTTATTTCACGAATGTACTCTGTGTTATAGGAAGACAAAATGGGAAATTAAGTATCTGTATTTTAGCTCTGGCCTAAGCAGATATTGTTAACATGTGTGTTGGATATAAACTAGGCTTTCCTTTGGTTTTAGGGACTAAGATATTATAGTGTCTTACATTTTTAAGGCACTCAAACATTTGTAACTTTAGTTGCTTTGTAAGAAAGGATATACAAAAGAGTAAGACATTACATATTTGAACAATGTAGGTAGAAGAACGTGAATTGAGGAGGTAGTAGATCCTTTTACATTTTTTTCTTTAAGGGTTTAGACTTTGTTACAGATTTTGCACCTATCTTTAATGAAAAAAATACAGACATTTCAGTAGATACCAGTAGTCTTGAAATGTTACCTAATCTGAGTGTTAATTGGAGTAGAATTTACAGTTCTGCAATAAATGTAGTTCTTTCTAATGTGCTTGTGTGTATGTCTATATACATTTTCATATATGTGTATGTATGTATATATGTGTATATTTAATACAATCCTTCCTAAATCTTACTCTGCTAAATTTAATTTATGATCATGATATGGTATATCTTCATCAGTAGTTAAAAAAAAAAAAAAAAGTAATACCAGCTAACACTTAGTGTTTGGTTATTTTGTGCCAGGCACTGTGTAGAGTGCTTTCCATACAGAGTCTTTTATGCTTCACAATAACTCTATGGAATGAGAAATATTTTAATCCACACCTTATAGATAAATTAAGTAATTTGCTCAAGGACCCATAATTAGTGGTCAGTGAGCCATAATAGCAGAAGTATTGCATGTTTAAAATTCTACTTCATTTGGGGTGCCTGGGTTCACTTAGTCAAGTGTTTGACTTCAGCTCAGGTCTTGAGGTCAGGGTCCTGGGATTGATCCCCTCATGGGGCTCCCCGCTCAGCAGGGAGTCTGCTTGTCTGTCTCCCTCTGCGTCTCCCCCTGCTTGTGCTCCTTCTCAAATAAAATAAAAATCTTTAAAAAAATTATTCATTTAAGAAATACTGAAAATTTTTGCATAAAGATATACTTTCAGTATACCATTTTGTTTCAGCTTTGAAAAAATTTATATCTTTAGGGGTGCCTGGGTGGCTCAGTGGGTTAAAGCCTCTGCCTTCGGCTCAGGTCATGATCCCAGGGTCCTGGGATCGAGCCCCGCGTCGGGCTCTCTGCTCGGCGGGGAGCCTGCTTCCTCCTCTCTCTCTGCCTGTCTCTCTGCCTACTTGTGATCTCTGTCTGTCAAATGAATAAATAAAAAAATCTTTAAAAAAAAAAAAAGAAAAAATTTATATCTTTAGAATTGTTGAGGATCATGCAAAGTAAATTATTTAGAGCTACAGAAAATCTATTTTGTTTTATATCTTAATGTTTCATTTGCTCATTATTGAGGGGAATTACAGGGATATAAGTATTTCCAGATTAGTAAAGTTTACCTCTTGAAAAGTATAATTTTGAAAGAAATTAGCTGTTCTAGAACAATAATTTTTCTAAAATGTGCGTTCCTTTTTAGCCTTGTAGGAAAAATTTTTTTCACCCTTTTAAAGATAGTATTCTATGTATAATGGAATCTGTTCTTGTTAACTCAGGGCTTTCATTAGGACCATTAATTAATTTATAATGCAATACTTTCTTCCTTCTCCTTTGCTCCAAGTTCTCTTATTATTTGTATGCACTGCTTATAATCCTCCCTTTATTAAAATAAATAAACTTGTCAGAATTGTATAACAAATCAAGAGTTAAATAGACCTCTCCTGTAAAGAAACATGCAGTCTATTAGATTCTGGGAGAAAAAAGACACTGTTACTATTGCCGCTATTAATTGGATACTTCCTAGATGGCTGACATGATTTTTATGTATTATTTCTTTTAATCCTTACAACAGCCATATGAAGTTGATATTATTATCCCATTGTTATAGAAAATGAGACTGAGGCTTAGTCAAGACTCCCTTTGCTGGTAGTTATTGAAACTAATACTCAAATTTAGGACTGTTTTATTCAATGCCTAGATTCTTATTTCCTATTCCGTACTGCTTGCATTTTTTTTCCTTCTTGTCTCACAGCTCTGGGCTCACTGTTGAGTATGTAGATGTTCAAAACTAGTGTTTCTTTCTTTCTTTTTTTTTTTTTAAAGATTTTATTTATTTGAGGGCGAGAGAGAGCGTCAGAGGGAGAGGGGCGGAGGGAGAGGGACAAGCAGATTGCGCTGAGCGCAGAGCCTGACTCATGAGACACCGCAATCCTGAGATCATGGTAAGTCTGTTGCTTGACCTACTGAGCCACCCAGATGCCCCCAAACTAATGTTTGTTTATCACTTCATTACATTTGTTTTATAGTTTTTGTTTTTGTTTTTTTTTTTTTTTTAAATTTGATAGGGAGAGAGAGATCACAAGTAAGCAGAGAGGCAGGCGGGGGTGGGGTGGGAAGCAGGCTTCCTGCTGAGCAAAGAGCCTGATGCAGGGCTCAATCCCAGGACTCTGAGATCATGACCTGAGCCGAAGGCAGAGGCTTAACCCACTGAGCCACCCAGGTGCCCCTTGTTTTGTAGTTTTAATGAAGTACAGTTAACATGCAGTGTATTATGCATATTTAAATTGTTTAATGAGTTTTCATGTATGTATATGCTTTTTTTTTTTTTAAGATATATTTTTATTTGAGAGAGAGTGAGCACAGGGGAAGGAATAGTGGGGGAGGGAGAGAGTGTCCCAAGCAGACTCCATGCTGAGCCCAGAGCCCCACTCGAGGCTCAGTTTCATGACCCTGAGATCATGACCTGAGGTAAAACCAGGAATCAGATGGCCCACTGACTGTGCCACCCAGGTGCCCCACAAGTATACAGTTTTGAAACCATCACCATAATCGAGATAAACGTTTTCATCAACCCCAAGAGTTTCCTCATGTCTCTTATAACCCTTACAATCTATTCTTCCCTTCGATTCCAGCCACAGGCACTATAACTGACCACTATAGGTTAGTTTTATATGTAGACATACATATATATGTATTTTATATAAATAATTTTACATAAATGGAATAATAAAGTTTGTATTCTTTTTTGCTTGGCTTCTTTCACTCAGTCTAATGCTTTTGAAATTCATCCATGTTAGTGCATGTATTGATAGGGTTTTTTTTTTTTTTTTTCCTTTCTGTTGTTGAGCAGTATACTACTGTCTGAATTTGTTTATCCATTTCCCTATTAATGGACATTGGGATATTTCTAGTTCAGGGATATTACAAATAAAGCTGCTATAAATGTCTGTGTACAAGTCTTTGCATGTTTGTATGTTTTCTTTTTCATGGGTAAAAACCTAGGAATGAATAGATGGGTCATATGGTAGGTATTTGTTAAATTTTGTAAGAAAATTGCTGTATTAGTTTCCTGTTGTTGTAACAAATGACCACAAACTTAGTGGCTTAAAACAACACATATTTATTAACTTCTAGGGGGTCAGAAGTCTGAAATGGGTTACACTAGGTTAAAAATGGAGATATTGGTAAGGCTCTGCTCCTGGAGACTTGACAGGGAAATCTCTTTCCTTTCCTTTTCCAGCTTCTAGAGGCTGCCCATACCTCTTGGTTTCTGACTTTTTTTTTTTTTTTCAATGATTTTATTTATTCACTTGACAGAGAGAGCACAAGCAGGGGTAGTGGCAGGCAGAGGGGTTGGGAGAAGCAGGCTCCCCGCTGCGCAAGGAGCCTATTGTGGAGCTAGATCTCAGGGCTCTGGGATCACAACCCAAGCTGAAGACAGCTGCTCAACTGACTGCCACCCAGGTGTCCCCATCACCTGCTTCTGTCTTTAAAACTGCAGTCATATCCCACCAGCCTCTGGTTCTGTTGTCCCATTTCTGACTCTCTTGCCTTCCTCTTTCACTTAAAAGGGCCCTTGTGATCATGTTGGACTCGATAGGACAATGCAGGATAATCTCCCAGTCTCAAAATCCTTGACCTAATCACATCTGCCTACCACACTGCCATGCCTTTCCCCAAAGTGGTTGTACCATTTTGCATTCTCACTGGCAGTGTCTGAGAGCTCCATTTGCTCCACATCATCTCCAATACTTAGTTTGAGCAGTTTTTTAAGATCACTTTTTTTCATAAAAAGAATTTACACTTTGATGTTGAAATAATTTTAGTTTTACAAAAAAGTTGCAGAACTACTCTCTCTGACAAAAAATCTTTAAAAAAGGGCGCCTGGGTGGCTCAGTGGGTTAAAGCCTCTGCCTTCGGCTCAGGTCATGATCTCAGGGTCCTGGGATCGAGTCCCGCATCGGGCTCTCTGCTTAGTGGGGAGCCTGCTTCCGTCTCTCTTTCTCTCTGCCTGCCTCTCTGCCTACTAGTGATCTCTCTCTGTGTCAAATTAAAAAAAAAAAAAAAAAAAAAAAAAAACCTTAAAAAAAAAAGTGGGGGAATGCCTGGGTTGCTCAGTAGGTTAGCAGCTGCCTTTGGCTCAGGTCATGATCCCAAGGTTCTGGGATTGAGCCCTGTATTGGGCTCCCTGCTCTGTGGGGAGTCTGCTTCTCCCTCTGTCTGCCGCTCCCCCTGCTTGTACTGTCTTGCTCTGTCAAATAAATAAATAAAATCTTTAAAAAATAAAAAGTTGCAAAACTAATACAAAGAGGGGAACCAGGTTGGCTCAGTCAGTTAAGTTTCTGCCTTCGGCTTGTGTCATGATCCCACGTTCCGGGGGATTGAGCCCTGCATTTGTCTCACTGTTTAGCAGAGTCTGCTTCTCCCTCTCCCTCTCCCCCTCCCTTCTATTCTTGCTCTCTTTCTGTCAAATAAATAAAATCCTAAAAAAAAAAAAAAAAAAAAGTAATACAAAGAATTCTCCGAATTCTTCACCCAGATTCCCCATAGTTCACATTTTACTAATCATGGTGCAATTATCAAAATCAGGAAATGGACATCAATACAAATTGTTATCTAATCTGTAGATTCTGGTTAAATTTACAGTTATCTCATTCTCCCCCCACCCACCCCGTCCCCGGCTCAGGATCCAGTGTAGTCACACATGTGTTAGTTTTCATATCTCCTTAGTCTGCTTTAATCTGGGGCAACTTCTCAGTCTATCCTTGACTTTCATGAGTTAGACCAGTGGTTTTTAAATTAGTGGGAAGCCTCCTTTGTACTCAGATTATTGAGGACCCCAAAAAGGCTTTATTTATTTGGGTTATATCTATTGATATTTGCTGTATTAGCAATTAAAACAGATTTTTAAAATATTTAATTCATTTGAAAAGTAAAAAGTCACATGTTAACAAATAGCACAGCTATAGTTTTCAAAAAATATTTAATGAGAAGAGTGGGATTATTTTACATTTTTACAAATTTCTTTAATGTCTGCCATAGTAGAAGACAGATTCTTATATCCTATTAGCCCCAGGAACATGACCACATTATGTCATGTTATCCTCATGAGAAGATGAAAGTGAAAAAGGCAAAAAATGTCTTAGTATTATCATGAAAGTGCCAAAGGGCTACGATAAGATATCTCCCTCTAATCCTGTTAGTAGTTCTTATAAACCCTTTCAAAGACATTTACTATACAAACTAAATTTGTATAAATATTCTCCCTTTCCTTCCTCACCTTTTACACAGAAGTCAGCATACTATACAAAATGTTCTACATTTTGCCTCTTTAACATGGTGATACATCTTGGAGATGCTTTCATGTAAGTTGTAAAGAGATTTCTTTATAATGACTATAAATAGTATTGTCCCCTCTTAAATTCTTGGGGCATACGTTCCAAGACCCCTCGTGGATGCCTGAAAGTCTGGTTAGTACCAAACTCTATACATACTATCTTTTTTCCTATATATACACATACCTATGATAAAGCTTTTTTTTTTCTTTTGAGTTTTGTTTAAATTCCAGTTTGTTAACATACAGTGTAATATTAGTTTCAGGTGTAGAATTTAGTGATTCATCACTTACAACACCCATGCTCATCACAAGTGCCTTCCTTAATACCCATTATTCCACTTAACCCATCCCCTTATTCCCCTCCCTTCCCGCAGCTCTCAGATTGTTCTCTACAGTTAAGAGTCTTTCCTGATTTGCCTCTTTTCTCTCTTCTTTATCCTCCATGTTCATCTATTTTGTTTGGTAAATTCCACATAGGAGTGAAATCATATGGCATTTATCTTTGACTTCACTTAGCTTAATACTCTCAAGCTGTATCCACGTCATTGCAAACAGCAAGATTTCATTCCTTTTTATGGCTGAGTAGTATTCCATTGGATATACCATGTCTTTATCCATTCAGTTGCTGGACATTTGGGCTCTTTCCATAATTTGGCTATTGTTCATAATGCTGCTATAAACATCTCAGTTCATGTATCCCTTTGAATCAGTATTTTTGTATCCTTTGGGTAAATACCTAGTAATGCAATTGCTGGATGGTAGGGTAGTTTTATTTTATATTTTATTTCATTTATTTTAGTCAGAGCGCAAGCAGGAGGAGCAGCAGGTAGAGGGAGAAGCAGGCTGCCCACTGAGCTTGGAGCCCGATGTAGGACTCGATCCCAGGACCCTGGGATCATGACCTGAGCCGAAGGCAGCCGCTTAACCGACTGAACCACCCAAGCATCACTGTTTTTTTTTTTTTTAAAAGATTTATTTATTTATTTATTTTAGAGAAGTGCACAAGTTGGGGTTCAGAGGGAGAGGGAGAGAGAATCTCAAGTAGGCTCCACACTGAGTATGGAGCCCTAGGTGGGGCTTGATCCCAGGACTGCTTCCAGCTCTGCCTTTAGGTCTTTTTCAGGGACAGTTTCTTTTCTTTTCTTTTTTTCCTTTAAATAGGTCATGCTTTATTGTTTCTCAGTATGCCTTGTGATCCTTTTGTTGAAAACTGGACATTTGAATCAAATAGTGTGGTAATTCTTGAAATCCAATTCTCCCACTTCCCTAAGAGTTGCTGTTTTTTTGATTTAATTATTTTTACCATACCAGGCTCTCTGTGCCAGGGGTCATCCTGAGGTGAAAATTTAAGGTCTTCTCAGTTCTTTTCTGAGGCAATGCTTTTCCCTATATATGTGGTTGCTTCTGAATGTCTTAGTCCTTAGTGTCTGGCTTCCAGTAGAGGAAAAAGAGAAAAATGAAAGAGGATGGAAAATAACACCAGCCCTTTAAAGATTTTATTTATTTATTTGTCAGAGAGAGAGAGGGAGAGAGAGCAAGCACAGGCAGACAGAATGGCAGGCAGAGGCAGAGGGAGAAGCAGGCTCCCTGATGAGCAAGAAGCCCGATGTGGGACTCGATCCCAGGACGCTGGGATCATGACCCGAGCCGAAGGCAGCTGCTTAACCAACTGAGCCACCCAGGCGTCCCAACACCAGCCCTTTAAATGCCCTGGAAGTTACTATAGCTGGAGAGGTAGGGCCTCGTGAAAGCTTGGAGGTGAGGGAAGTACAACAAAGATGGGCACCTGCTTCATTGCCACATCTGTGGTCAGAAACAACAATCAGTGATCTGGGCATAGCTCCCTGATAATTTGGAGAACGGGGTTTTGTGTTGTTTTGTTTTTTTCCTACCCTAGCTCCTACAGGCTGTGTGCAGGCTGCTCTTAGAACTTCGTTCGCACAGCTGCCCTCCATGTGGCTAGGTGGGGGCTGGGTAGCTGCCACTGTGCTAAGAGTTGAAGTTGATTGAAATTAACTGCAATTAATAGTCTGAGCCTTCCCCTGGACTTGCGAGCTTTAAATAGATTCCAGGGTTCCAGAATAGTTACATCAGACAGATTCTGCTCATGCAGTTGTTATCTAGGTGGTAGATAATCCTGGTGGTTCCTACTCTGCCATCTTCCCAGAATCCTCTCTTGAAACTTGGGTTTTGATGTGGCAGCAGACACCATAAACTGTATGACCGCAGACAAGTCACTGAAGTTCTTTGTGCTCTAGGGAAGTATGGGCTCTTGGGGAAAGTGTTTAGGCTGGTAATTGCTAAGACTCTTGCTCTAAAATATATGATTTTCTAAAATTTTGCATGTACTTTAAAAAAATTTTGGTGTTGAGTTTTCAGTTTGAGAGGAACGACTACCATTTTGGGTGGAAGTTACAAATAACTATTGAAAAAAACTTCTTGATATTTGAACATTTTTGTTCACCCAGAGTATTTGAATTGTATATGCAGTTTATTTTCTTTGGTGTTTCTTACTTTCTCTAGTTTGCTGTTCCTTTTTGGGGTGCCTAAGAACACTGTAGTTTTGACTCTTTTTAGGAAAATACAAAGCTGTTCTAATTGGTCATAAGTTTGGTGAGATCTGTTAGGACTTTTATTCCTTGGTTTGAAAAATAATTGTTAAAACAGGTAGTTGACTGCATTTCCCTAATGATGTTCTGGAAAAGTTCCTGTGGTTAACTTGCTTTGGTGGGCATTCTCGTCCATGTCAATGCTTTTGGTTCCTTTGAAAGAAGTAAAATACTTTTAAGAACTATCAGATGAACTATCAGATTGTAATTCAAGAGATCAGTTATCTTTCTCTTTCCTGTGATCAATAATAATTTGTATTCTTCCCTATGGTAAAGTTTCCACTTTGAGTTACTTGGTTGACTCTTTTCATGGTTCTTCTTCATTAGGCTAGTAAGTATTTTTCTCATAGCTTCTTAGCTACACAACTAATTTATTTTCCTTTTCATTAAAGATATGTCAGATGCTGATGTATACAGAATATTCTAGAGATTTTATTTTTATTTTTTTAAAAAAGATTTTGTTTATTTATTTGACAGAGACAGCGAGAGAGGGAATACAAGCAGGGAGATTGGGAGAGGGAGAAACAGGCTTCCGGCCAAGCGGGGAGCCCACCTCGGGGCTCGATACCAGGACCCTGGGATCACGACCTGAGCTGAAGGCAGATGCTTAATGACTGAGCCACCCTGGTGCCCCAGAATATTCTAGAGATATTTAGAGGTGAATTCTTGTCCAGTATCTTCATTTTATAGAAGAGAAAATTGAACACCATCAGATAATCCAAATAGCTATATTATTTTTGAGGGAACTTGGGAGGGGAGTAGTTTGCAGAGAAATGGGATTTTTGCTGGAAGGTAGTTATATGGTCAAGGGCTATATTCTTTAAGTGGGAAATATTGTAGCATGTTTGTATGCTGATGGGAATTAATTCACTAGAGAGGGAGAAAAATGGATTAGAGAGAAGAGAGAATTGCTTATAGTTGATATGTTTGAATTGGCATGTAAGTAGAACAGTTGACCATGGTAGGAATACCAGCACTTCATCCTGACTTAGCAGTAGTCCTGATTGTATGGACTCAGATGCCAGTCGACAAGTAGATGTGGTAGTAGTATGTGCAAATACTTAGTTTTTCAGTGACACCAGAAGGTAAGCCATTGTTACGGACCCTGGACTGGATTGCCCAATGGAAGAACAAAGCAGCACTTGGAGACCTTGGGGATAGGAGTTTATTTAACGCTGGTGGGCTCAGAGGGGAGTAATCTCCCAAGATCTGAGCCCTAAGTGCAAACAAAGGAGGTAGTTTATACACTTTTTCTTCCGTATCTGTGCCACTCTTTGGCCTGCAGCTGGCAGGGCAGGAGGGAAATGCAGAATGGCCTTGGGGCTGGGGCAGAGATTCCCCAGCTGGACTGGTTGGCCACCTTAGAACACAGATTTTCCTGATCACCATTAGGGGAGTAAGGATAGGACGGGTATGTTAGATTTGAAGAGAGTTAACAAGTATGAAATCATCCTCTGTGAGAATGGGGGAGTGAATGTACAAGAGAGTTACAGAATCAAATGCCCATTTGAGGTTAGTGCACATTAATTTATATTGTCATTGTTAAGTGTGGAAGCATGACTTTTTCTTGTCATTTTCTCCTGTAAGAATTCAAATATGAGATAGGCAGAGGTAAATTATCTGAGATTGGGGTTTTGCTGATTGTTTGAGTTCTTGGAAGAAGGTGACCTTGGAACTTGAGTGTATGTATAAGGGAATGTTGATAATGATGTTCCATGAAATCTAAGCCAGGGACTTGTTTTAGGGGAAAGAGTTAAATAGAATGGAAGTGTAGTCATTTTAATTCTGTGAATTTCACTCTTTTCAACAAATTGTACTAGGACAATTAGAATAAACCTTTGGGACTGATGGAAATGTTTTCTTCATTATGGTGATGGCTTTATGGATATAAATATTTTGTTAATTTGTCAAAGTGTATACATGTTAAATAGGTACAGTTTATTTTATATCTATTATACCTCTAAGCTGTAATGGAACTAGCAGAATAATGAAGTTAGTAGAACATGGTAATCATTTCTTTAATGCTTTCAAATATAATGATTAGCATATAAATCATTGTTTGAGGTCTGTCAGTTATTTTGTTATTTACTACTATTGTTCTTTTCGTGTTAGATTTTTTTAGTTTTTACACGGTGTTTTATTGGATTTTATGAGTCCTAGCAAACTTGATAAGAACATGTTACTTTTTGGTGATGTTGCTAATAGAATAAAAGAGTCTGTACTTTTAGTGCCTATATTCTTGGCCTAGAATTCTGATATTTTAATCTAAATTTAATCTGTTACTTAATCTAAGGTGTTATATTTTATTTATATATTTTCAAAGTTTTAAATTTCAATTCCAGTTAGTTAACACACAGTGTTATTATTAGTTTCTGGTATACAGTATAGTAATTAAACACTTATATACATCACCCTGTGCTCATCATGACAAGTGCACTTCTTGAAAGCCATATAATTATATTTTTTTCAGATTTTATTTATCTGAGAGAGGAATTGAGAGAACAAGTGGGAGGAGAGGCAGAGGGAGAAGCAGACTTCTGCCGAACAGGGAGCCCAGTGGGGGATTTGATCCCAGGATCCTGGGATCATGACCTGAGCCAAAGACAGATGCTTAACCGACTGAGCCACCCAGGTGCCCATATAATTATATTTTAAAATAATAATGTTTTGAACATTTAGAATGTTCTATGCTCCCTATTGAAAATATTGTTCCTCTTTGCCTGAACAATCTTTTTTTTTTTTTTTTTTTAATTTGTCTATTCATTTGAGAGAGAGAGAGAGAGAGAACATGAAGGGGAGCTACTGAGGGAGAAGCAGACTCATCACTGAATGCGGAGCCCTGTGTGGGACTTGATTCTAGGATCATGACCTGAGCCAAAGTGATGCTCAATGGGCTGAACCACCCAGGCGCCCCTGCCTGAACATTTTTTTTTTTTAAGGTTTTATTTATTTGAGAGAGAGAGGGCATGGAGGGGGACAGAGGGAGAGGGAGAAGCAGACTCCCTAGTGAGCAAGGAGCCTGATGCAGATCTCAGTTCCAGGACCCCAGGATCATGACCTGAGCTGAAGGCAGGTCTGACCCATCCAGGTGCCCGAGCCTGAACATTCCTGAAGAATGATTTCTTTAGTTCACTGAAATATAAATACTAGGTTTAGATTAAAAAGAGAATTGAATTGCCTGCGTTGAACTTATCTAGTTAAGGTATTAGTGAGAAGTGAAATAGAATAAAAAAAAATATATGGAAATATAATTGGTATGTTTTGGGCAAAAACTTATAATTCTTTTATTTATTTATTTATTTATTTATTTGTTTTATTTGAGAGAGAGAGCGAGAACGCAAGCTGCAGAGGGAGAGGGAGAAGCAGGCTTTCTGCTAAGTAGAGAGCCCAGTGGGGGCTTAATCCCAGCACCCCAGGATCATGACCCTAGCTGAAGACAGGTGCTTACCCAACTGAGCCAGGCTCCAGAAACGTAGAATTCATAATTGGCTTGTAACTTCTTGATTATCATATTTAGGTGTTTTTAATATACTTGTGTGGTTTCTTGTGGTTGGGTTGAGGGCAGGTAGAAATGCTGGAGAGGGCGTGAGGGTAATCTGTAGGAAAGGGGGAGAACACTGTGTTTTAATTTTTTTTCTTTTATTCTTCTTACTGTTATTACTAGATACCATTAAGGAGCAATTATTAGTTCTAGGAACTGAAAAAATATGTTCTGTGCATTATTATATTTAATTTTCATAACTCTAGGAAGTAAGTCTCATTGCCATTTTATCAGTGAGGAAACTTAGACTTGTCATCTAAGACTTTACCCAAGGATACGCAGCTAGTAAGTATCTTTAAGTAACTGGCTCACTCCAAAGACCAGGGTCTTAACCACTGTGCTAAATTGTCTCTTTTTGTTAATAAGACAGTCTTGTTCAGCATTAAAAAAAAACAGATATGCCAGTGAATGTCCATTAGCCTAGGAGAATCTGTTTTCTAGCATAAACATATGTGACCCCTTTTTGGAAAATTACTATGTAACACTTTATTCTTTTTGAAGGAATCTTCATTAGGAGAAATAGTTTCTTAGAATTGGAAGCGCTAGAGATTTCTAAGCATTTTTGCAAGCACATAACAATTTTTTAAAGTCAGGTGGTAAGTAGAAGGTTTTAAATAAAATATAACCTATGAGAGGAATCCCTGAATTACTACCAGGTGCTCGCTGGTCATTCTCACTTTGATCCTATTTTTCACCTTTATGTGACACTGTTTCTTAGTATTTTGTTTTTTTGGGTTTGCATGTTCATTCACTGATGAAACCGCTTAAGCCAAGGCACTGTACCTACCTGTCCTTTGTAGTCCCCATGCTTTTAGTAAGGTCCTCTTTCTTTGACCGTATTTATGGAGTAATACCAGGAAGTTTGGTAAAACTGTGTGACTGAGGAGAGGATGTTATCTCCTCTGGTAGATGTCTACTGAGCTTACTTGATTATGTCTTTCTCAACTCCTGGGTTTCTTATTGATTCATTTGGTCAGTAGTGATGTATAAAACACGGAGGTCAACAAAAAATTTTCTTTTGAGTGTGAACGACTGGGTTGGGAAGAGATGTTGCTAAATCACGAATTCCCTTAGGAGGTGGCTGAAAAAATGTTGTCCCTTATAAAACAGAAGCATGAGAAGAAATAATGACTTCAAGAATAGAACTGTTGAATAAATTTTCAGTGTAGCAAAGCATAAAGTATGTGTTACCATTGAAACCATCTCAGATGACCTACAGTGAAGGAGAAAGAGCATAAACTGGAGACTTTTTAAACCTGAAAAACATGATTAAGTTTTATTTTACTGTGTGTTTTTCAATTTTTTTAGAGAGATTTAAGATTGGCTCTGGGGCAGGTGAAGAGAATTTGACATACCAAGTGCATTTTTTTTAATTTTTAAATTTTTTTATGAACATATAATGTATTATTAGCCCCAGGGGTACAGGTCTGTGAATCGCCAGGTTTACACACTTCACAGCACTCACCATATCACATATCCTCCCCAATGTCCATAACCCCACCATCCTCTCCCTACCCACCTCCCCCCCCACCCTGTCACCCTCAGTTTGTTTTGTGACATTAAGAGTCTCTTATGGTTTGTCTCCCTTACCAAGGGCATTTTAAAAAAAAGATTTTATTTATTTATTTATTTTGAGAGAGAGAGGGAGAGAGTGAGCATGAACGGGGGGGGGGAGGGGTAGAAGGAGAGGGAGAAGCGGGCTCCGTGATGAGCAGGGAGCCCTATTGTGGGACTGGATCCCAGGACGCTGGGATCACAACCTGAGCTGAAGGCAGATGCTTAACCAACTGAGCTACCCAGGTGCCCCATATTTTGGCTTTTTCTTGATTTTTAATGATCTTAACAGAAATTTTCTTCAGTTGGTTCGTTTATTCTGTTTCTTATTCCTCTGCTGTTTGAGGTTATCAGGAATTTTATTTTATTTTATTTTTTTTAATTTTATTTTTAAATTTTATTTTTTATAAACATATAATATATTTTAATCCCCAGGAGTACAGGTCTGTGAATCACCAGGTTTACACACTTCACAGCACTCACCATAGCACATACCCTCCCCAATGTCCATAATCCCACCCCCCCCTCCCAACCCCCCTCCCCGCATCAACCCTCAGTTTGTTTTGTGAGATTAAGAGTAATTTATGGTTTGTCTCCCTCCCAATCCCATCTTGTTTCATTTACTCTTCTCCTACTCCCTTAACCCCCCATGTTGCATCTCCTCTCCCTCACATCAGGGCGATCATATGATAGTTGTCTTTCTCCGATTGACTTATTTCGCTAAGCATGATACCCTCTAGTTCCATCCACGTCGTCGCAAATGGCAAGATTTCATTTCTTTTGATGGCTGCATAGTATTCCATTGTGTATATATACCACATCTTCTTTATCCATTCGTCTGTTGATGGACATCTAGATTCTTTCCATAGTTTGGCTATTGTAGACATTGCTGCTATAAACATTCGGGTGCACGTGCCCCTTCGGATCACTACGTTTGTATCTTTAGGGTAAATACCCAGCAGTGCAATTGCTGGGTCATAGGGTAGTTCTATTTTCAACATTTTGAGGAGCCTCCATGCTGTTTTCCAGAGTGGTTGCACCAGCTTGCATTCCCACCAACAGTGTAGGAGGGTTCCCCTTTCTCCGCATCCTCGCCAGCATCTGTCATTTCCTGACTTGTTAATTTTAGCCATTCAGACTGGTGTGAGGTGGTATCTCATTGTGGTTTTGATTTGTATTTCCCTGATGCCGAGTGATATGGAGCACTTTTTCATGTGTCTGTTGGCCATCTGGAAGTCTTCTTTGCAGAAATGTCTGTTCATGTCCTCTGCCCATTTCATGATTGGATTATTTGTTCTTTGGGTGTTGAGTTTGCTAAGTTCTTTATAGATTTTGGACACTAGCCCTTTATCTGATATGTCATTTGCAAATATCTTCTCCCATTCTGTCGGTTGTCTTTTGGTTTTGTTAACTGTTTCCTTTGCTGTGCAAAAGCTTTTGATCTTGATAAAATCCCAATAGTTCATTTTTGCCCTTGCTTCCCTTGCCTTTGGCGATGTTCCTAGGAAGATGTTGCTGCGGCTGAGGTTGAAGAGGTTGCTGCCTGTGTTCTCCTCAAGGATTTTGATGGATTCCTTTCTCACATTGAGGTCCTTCATCCATTTTGAGTCTATTTTCGTATGTGGTGTAAGGAAATGATCCAATTTCATTTTTCTGAATGTGGCTGTCCAATTTTCCCAACACCATTTATTGAAGAGGCTGTCTTTTTTCCATTGGACATTCTTTCCTGCTTTGTCGAAGATTAGTTGACCATAGAGTTGAGGGTCTATTTCTGGGCTCTCTATTCTGTTCCATTGATCTATGTGTCTGTTTTTGTGCCAGTACCATGCTGTCTTGATGATGACAGCTTTGTAATAGAGCTTGAAGTCTGGAATTGTGATGCCACCAACTTTGGCTTTCTTTTTCAATATTCCTTTGGCTATTCGAGGTCTTTTCTGGTTCCATATAAATTTTAGGATTATTTGTTCCATTTCTTTGGAAAAAATGGATGGTACTTTGATAGGAATTGCATTATATGTGTAGATTGCTTTAGGTAGCATAGACATTTTCACAATATTTATTCTTCTAATCCAGGAGCATGGAACATTTTTCCATTTCTTTGTGTCTTCCTCAATTTCTTTCATGAGTACTTTATAGTTTTCTGTGTATAGATTCTTAGTCTCTTTGGTTAGGTTTATTCCTAGGTATCTTATAGTTTTGGGTGCAATTGTAAATGGGATGGACTCCTTAATTTCTCTTTCTTCTGTCTTGTTGTTGGTGTAGAGAAATGCAACTGATTTCTGGGCATTGATTTTATATCCTGACACTTTACTGAATTCCTGTACAAGTTCTAGCAGTTTTGGAGTGGAGTCTTTTGGGTTTTCCACATATAGTATCATATCATCTGCGAAGAGTGATAGTTTGACTTCTTCTTTGCCAATTTGGATGCCTTTAATTTCCTTTTGTTGTCTGATTGCTGAGGCTAGGACTTCTAGTACTATGTTGAATAGCAGTGGTGATAACGGACATCCCTGCCGTGTTCCTGACCTTAGCGGAAAAGCTGTCAGTTTTTCTCCATTGAGAATGATATTTGCGGTGGGTTTTTCATAGATGGCTTTGATAGTATTGAGGTATGTGCCCTCTATCCCTACACTTTGAAGAGTTTTGATCAGGAAGGGAGGCTGTACTTTGTCAAATGCTTTTTCAGCATCTATGGAGAGTATCATATGGTTCTTGTTCTTTCTTTTATTAATGTGTTGTATCACATTGATTGATTTGTGGATGTTGAACCAACCTTGCAGCCCTGGAATAAATCCCACTTGGTCGTGGTGAATAATCCTTTTAATGTACTGTTGAATCCTATTGGCTAGTATTTTGGCGAGAATTTTTGCATCTGTGTTCATCAAGGATATTGGTCTGTAGTTCTCTTTTTTGATGGGATCCTTGTCTGGTTTTGGGATCAAGGTGATGCTGGCCTCATAAAATGAGTTTGGAAGTTTTCCTTCCATTTCTATTTTTTGGAACAGTTTCAGGAGAATAGGAATTAGTTCTTCTTTAAATGTTTGGTAGAATTCCCCCGGGAAGCCGTCTGGCCCTGGGCTTTTGTTTGTTTGGAGATTTTTGACGACTGTTTCAATCTCCTTACTGGTTATGGGTCTGTTCAGACTTTCTATTTCTTCCTGGTTCAGTTGTGGTAGTTTATATGTCTCTAGGAATGCATCCATTTCTTCCAGATTGTCAAATTTGTTGGCGTAGATTTGCTCATAGTATGTTCTTATAATTGTCTGTATTTCTTTGGTGTTAGTTGTGATCTCTCCTCTTTCATTCATGATTTTATTTATTTGGGTCCTTTCTCTTTTCTTTTTGATAAGTCTGGCCAGGGGTTTATCAATCTTATTAATTCTTTCAAAGAACCAGCTCCTAGTTTCGTTGATTTGTTCTATTGTTTTTTTGGTTTCTATTTCATTGATTTCTGCTCTGATCTTTATGATTTCTCTTCTCCTGCTGGGTTTAGGGTTTCTTTCTTGTTCTTTCTCCAGCTCCTTTAGGTGTAGGGTTAGGTTGTGTACCTGAGACCTTTCTTGTTTCTTGAGAAAGGCTTGTACCGCTATGTATTTTCCTCTCAGGACTGCCTTTGTTGTGTCCCACAGATTTTGAACCGTTGTGTTTTCATTATCATTTGTTTCCATGAATTTTTTCAATTCTTCTTTAATTTCCTGGTTGACCCATTCATTCTTTAGAAGGATGCTGTTTAGTCTCCATGTATTTGGGTTCTTTCCAAATTTCCTCTTGTGATTGAGTTCTAGCTTCAGAGCATTGTGGTCTGAAAATATGCAGGGAATGATCCCAATCTTTTGATACCGGTTGAGACCTGATGTAGGACCGAGGATGTGATCTATTCTGGAGAATGTTCCATGTGCACTAGAGAAGAATGTGTATTCTGTTGCTTTGGGATGAAATGTTCTGAATATATCTGTGATGTCCATCTGGTCCAGTGTGTCATTTAAGGCCTTTATTTCCTTGTTGATCTTTTGCTTGGATGATCTGTCCATTTCAGTGAGGGGAGTGTTAAAGTCCCCTACTATTATTGTATTATTGTTGATGTGTTTCTTTGATTTTGTTATTAATTGGTTTATATAGTTGGCTGCTCCCACGTTAGGGGCATGGATATTTAAAATTGTTAGATCTTCTTGTTGGACAGATCCTTTGAGGATGATATAGTGTCCTTCCTCATCTCTTATTATAGTCTTTGGCTTAAAATCTAATTGATCTGATATAAGGATTGCCACTCCTGCTTTCTTCTGATGTCCATTAGCATGGTAAATTCTTTTCCACCCCTCACTTTAAATCTGGAAGTGTCTTCGGGTTTAAAATGAGTTTCTTGTAGGCAACATATAGATGGGTTTTGTTTTTTTATCCATTCTGATACCGTGTGTCTTTTGATTGGGGCATTTAGCCCATTAACATTCAGGGTAAGTATCGAGAGATATGAATTTAGTGCCATTGTATTGCCTGTAAGGTGACTGTTATTGTATATTGTCTCTGTTTCTTTCTGATCTACTACTTTTAGGGCCTCTCTTTGCTTAGAGGACCCCTTTCAATATTTCCTGTAGAGCTGGTTTGGTATTTGCGAATTCTTTCAGTTTTTGTTTGTCCTGGAAGCTTTTAATCTCTCCTTCTATTTTCAATGATAGCCTAGCTGGATATAGTATTCTTGGCTGCATGTTTTTCTCGTTTAGTACTCTGAATATATCATGCCAGCTCTTTCTGGCCTGCCAGGTCTCTGTGGATAAGTCTGCTGCCAATCTAATATTTTTACCATTGTATGTTACAGACTTCTTTTCCCGGGCTGCTTTCAGGATCTTCTCTTTGTCACTAAGACTTGTAAATTTTACTCTTAGGTGACGGGGTGTGAACCTATTCTTATTGATTTTGAGGGGGGTTCTCTGAACCTCCTGGATTTTGATGCTTGTTCCCTTTGCCATATTGGGGAAATTCTCTCCTATAATTCTCTCCAATATACCTTCTGCTCCCCTCTCTGTTTCCTCTTCTTCTGGAATCCCAATTATTCTAATGTTGTTTCATCTTATGGTGTCACTTATCTCTCGAATTCTCCCCTCGTGGTCCAGTAGCTGTTTGTCCCTCTTTTGCTCAGCTTCTTTATTCTCTGTCATTTGGTCTTCTCTATCGCTAATTCTTTCTTCTGCCTCATTTATCCTAGCAGTGAGAGCCTCCATTTTTGATTGCACCTCATTAATAGCTTTTTTGATTTCAACTTGGTTAGATTTTAGTTCTTTTATTTCTCCAGAAAGGGCTTTTATCTCTCCCGAGAGGGTTTCTCTAATATCTTCCATGCCTTTTTCAAGCCCGGCTAGAACCTTGAGAATCGTCATTCTGAACTCTAGATCTGACATATTACCAATGTCTGTATTGATTAGGTCCCTAGCCTTTGGTACTGCCTCTTGTTCTTTTTTTTGTGGTGAATTTTTCCGCCTTGTCATTTTGTCCAGATAAGAGTATATGAAGGAGCAAGTGAAATACTAAAAGGGTGGCAACAACCCCAGGAAAATATGCTTTAGCCAAATCAGAAGAGATCCCAAATCGTGAGGGGGGAGAAAGGGGATAAAAAGAGGTTCAGAAAGAAAAAAGAAAAAAGAAAAAAGAAAAAAAAAAAGAAGAAACAATTAAAAAAAGAAAATAAAGAAAAAATATAAAAAGGAAAAAAAATATATATATTAGATAAGCTAGTTAGAAAACGTTAAAAAAGAAAAGGGTAAAAGTTAAAAAAAATTAGCAGAAGAAGAGAAAAAAGAATTGAAAAAGAAAAATAATTAAATTAACTGCAAGGCTAAAAAATCATGGAGAGAAAGCCATGAGTTCCGTGCTTTGCTTTCTCCTCCTCTTGAATTCTGCTGCTCTCCTTGGTATTGAAACTGCACTCCTTGGTAGGTGAACTTGGTCCTGGTTGGTTTCTTGTTGATCTTCTGGGGGAGGGGCCTGTTGTAGTGATTCTCAAGTGTCTTTGCCCCAGGCGGAGTTGCACCGCCCTTACCCGGGCTGGTCTGAGTAATCCGCTCGGGTTTGCTTTCGGGAGCTTTTGTTCCCTGAGCGCTTTCCGTAGAGTTCCGGAGGGCGGGAATGAAGATGGCGGCCTCCCGGTCTCCGGCCTGCAGGAGCCGAGAGCCCGGGGCCGCACTCCTCAGTGCGCCCTCAGAGAACAGCGCCCAATTACTCCCGTCACCCTGCCTCCTGCCACTATCCGAGCTGACCGAGCCTGCGACCAGTTCAAGGTAACCCCGAGCTTAGAGCTTATTCCTCGGCTCTGTCTCTGTAGCCAGCTTCCCCGTTCTAATACCTGTAAGCTCTGCGACACTCAGACACCCCCCATCCTTCTGTGACCCTGCAGGACCTGAGGCCACGCTGACCCTGCGTGGGCTTCACCCCGGTTAAGCCTTTGGAGCGATGTCCCTCAGCGGAACAGACTTTTAAAAGTCCTGATTTTGTGCTCCGTTTCTCTGCCGCTTGCCGGGAGCTGGCCCCTCCCCCCGCGGTCTATCTTCCCGTTGCTTTGGATTCACTTCTCCGCCAGTCCTACCTTTCAGAAAGTGGTTGATTTTCTGTTTCTAGAGTTGCTGTTCTTCTTCTCTTCGATGTCCCGGTGGATTTGTAGGTGTTTGCAATCTTTAGATAAGCTATCTAGCTGATCTCCCGCTACCTGAAGTAGTCTCAACCTGCTACTTCTCCGCCATCTTGACTCCTCCCCAGGAATTTTATTTTGATAGTCTTTTCTATGCTGGGTTCTCAGAAGGCCCTCCCTTGTAAAGTTAAGTATTAGGTAGCTGACATTGTTTAGAGTATTATGTGATGAAAATGAAAAACAACTTGAAGTATATGATATTTAAATTTCTTATAGATATGTTTGGGGAGAGAGTGAGGATTGCCACGGGAGGAAACTTAAAATAATTTCTTAGTTTGAAATGAATATACAGAAGAGAAACTTTTTCCCCCCTTTTGTTTGTCCTCACACGGAAGTATTTCGGAGACACTGACTCCCTGCCCCTCAATTTTCCTCACATGTCTCATGATGTTTTTCTTGGGTTTTCAGGGTATTTCCCCCTAATATTTCAGGACTCTTGCCATTGTGCATTCTTAGATTTTTGGGGACATTTCTCAGGACTCTTTCTGGAAACCCTGAAAGTGCTTCAACCTGTATCAGTGAGAGTTGACTGAGTGATCAAATGTTCCCTTTTTCAGCTTCAGTGGCAAGGATTTACCTCCTCCCCTTTACCGGTTATTAACTATTCACTTTTGATAATAGATACCTGATTTATACTTTATAGTATTTATTTATATGTCTTTATTTCAAAAAGTATTTGGGAATTACAGGCTTCTTAGGAAAGCTGGATGTCTTTCCTCACCTTCATCTTGAGATAGTAATTATCCATGGGAGTAGAGAGTAATCTTTTTGGGAGTTGGTGAGAATATCTATAGACAGACAGATTTTACAGATTATCTGTAGTTCATCAGGATATTCTCCCTCATTTTTTCATCTGTTAAAATGATTTTTCTATTTTTCATTCTCTGTTATTTATACATCTTTAACAGGCATGCGCACGCGCGCACACACACACACACACACGACATGAGACTTAAGGCCTGACACATATAGAAGGAGTTCTAGAACATTCTAAATACACTGTGATTCATAATACAGGTTTGCTTTTAAAACAGGGTACCTGTGCTGAATAACTAGCCTCATAAACATCTTTTCCTCTCTCCGTTTTTCTTTTCTGGAGGGACCAGGATATGTCTTCAGAATAAAGGGAGGGGTCTAATTTTTATGTCATAAGTAGCATCAAAGAAGGAAGTACTTTGAGAGTTAAGAGCTTTCATTCTTACTAGCTCATGAGTTAAGTCAGAAAGCTGAAATAAAGGATTCTATATCAGCTACCTTCTTATAGCAAATTTTGGGATGCAGATCAAAACATGCAGGTGATTATAAGAGCACAAGTAGTATTAGAACCAAGGCAGAATTAACCAAGGTTGTTCTTATGGATACCTTTCAGGAATGGTAAAAGAAGAGGGAAGAGGCAGGAATACAAGGTAAAAACTACCAGTGTACACCTTGAATTTGATTTGTACGTTCCTGAAAATGAAGTTGAAAAAAACAAACAACCCTGATGTTGGGTATTGTCTGAATTTATTCCTCCATCTGCATTATATGCATAGGATTTGTAAGTTTCAAAAACATTTTTTTATGTTCTTTTTGTATAGACATAACTAATATAAACTCTGTGGATGCTAGCATGACAAGTAGTCCACATTCTGCATGTCTGTTCCTGTATCCTCATTCACTCCTAAATTCATGACAGTGTTATTTAAACCTACATTATTTTTCTAGATTTTTTGTAGATTTTTCATAGATACGCTCTATCAGTCTAAGGGATTTCCCTTATCTCTTAGTTTGTTGAGAGTGTCTTAAATAGACGTTTGAATTTTAGTTGAGTGCTTTTACTGCATCTGTTGTTATGATCATGTGGTTTTCTTATTAGTCTGATAGTGTGAATTACATTCATTGTTTTTTTTTTAGTGTTCAGTTAGGTTTGGATTGCTGGGGCTAATATTTTGCTAGAGGTTTTTATGTATATGTTCGCTTGGTATATTGATCTGTAGTTTTTTGGTAATGTCTTTGTCTTGGTTTAGTATTAGAGTAATGTTGACCTCATGAAATATAATGTTCCCTCCTCTCTTCTGCAAGAGATTGTGTAGAATTAACCAGTAAAACCATCTGAGTCTGGAGTTTCCCTTTTTTGAGGAGCTACCACTTCAGATTCACTTTGTTTAGATACAATTATTCAGGTATCTGTTTCTCCTTGTATAGTTTTTGTAGTTTGTGTGTCAGCTTTGAAGGAATTGGTTCATTTCATCTAGGCTGTCAGACTTACGGTCCTAGAGGGGTTCCTTGTATTTATTATCCTTTTAATAGCTGTTGTTTCAGTGTTAATGTCCTCTCTCTTTCATCCCATTAGTGGTAATTTGTCTTTCTTATTTCTAGGTTAGCCTGGCCAGAAGTAGAAGTTCATCAGTTTTATTGATCTTTTCAAAGAACCAGCTTTTGCTTTCATTGATTTTAATCCATTGTGTTTCTGTTCTCAATTTCATTGATTTCTGCTCTGGTTTTTTTGGTAAGATGTTATTTTTAAGTAATCCCTACACCAGGCATGGGGCTTGAACTCATAACCCTGAGATCAAGAGTTGCGTGCTCTGCTGACTGAGCCACCAGGTGCCCCTATTTTTGCTCTAATTTTTATTATTTTTTTCCTTCTGTTTGACTTAGATTTAATTTGCTCTTCAAAGTTTCTTAAGGTAGATGCTTAGGTTAGTGATTTTAGGTCTTTTCTAATATATGCAATTAAAACTATAAATTTTTCTATGAGCATGTTTTAGCTGCATAAGTTTTGCTGTTTCATTTTCACTTACTTGAAATACTTTAAAATTTTTTTCTGGGATGCCTGGGTGGCTCTGTTGGTTAAGCCTCTGACTCTTGATTTCAGCTCAGGTCATGATCTCAGGGTCATGAGATTGAACCCTGCGTTGGGCTCCATACTGGGTGTGGAGGCTATTTAAGATTTCTCTTCCCTTTACTCCTCCCCAGCGTGCTTGCTTGTGCACTGTCTAAAAAAGTTTTTTTTCCTAGACTACTTTTACCCATGGGTTATTTAAAGTATATTGTTTAATACCCAGATATTTGGGGAAATTTTCCCAGATCTTTTGCTATTGATTTCAATATAATTTCATTGTGGTCTGAGAATGTACTTTTATCATTATAAAAAACGATTTTTTTTTAAGATTTTTTTTTTTTTAAATTTATTTGATAGAGATCACAAGTAGGCAGAGAAGCAGGCAGAGAGAGAAGAGAGCGGAGAGCCCGATGCAGGGCTTGATCCCAGGACCCTGGGATCATGACCTGAGCCAAAGGCAGAGGCTTTAACCCACTGAGCCACCCAGGTGCCCCCCAAAAAATGATTTTTTAAAAAAAGATTTTATTTGTTTATTTGACAGAGACACAGCGACAGAGGGAACAGAAGCAGTGGGAGAGGGAGAAGCAGGCTTCCTTCTGAGCAGGGAGCCTGATGCAGGACTCGATCCCAGGACACGGGAATCATGACCTGAGCTGAAGGCAGACACTTAACGATTGAGCCACCCAGGCGCCCCTAAAAAATGATTTTTAAGGGGCATCTGGGAGGCGCAGTCAGTTAAGCATCTGCCTTCGGCTTTGGGTCCTCCCTCTTCCTCTGTCATCCCCCACCCTGTGTTCTCTCTTGCTTACTCTCTCTTTGTCAAATAAATAAAATCTTAAAAAAAAAAAAAAAAAGATTTTTAAGATTTGTTTTATGGCCCAGAATATAGAATATCTTTGTGAATGTTCCAAGTACACTTGAAAAGAATATATACTCAATGTATGTTCAGCAGTTGCTGGGTGAAGTATTCTGTAAATGTCACTTAAGTTAGGTGGTAATACTATAGAGGACTCCTTCCTGATTTTTTGTCTGCCTGTTTTAACAGTTATTGAGTTGAAAGTCTTTAACTATAATTATGGATTTGTCTGTTTCTCCTGTTAGATCCATTAGTTTTTGCCTTTTATTTCAAAGCTCTTTTTTTTAGGTGCATATGTATTTATGATGATTATACCTTCTTGGAGAATTGACCCCTTTATCATTTTGTAGCAGCCCTCTTATCCTTGACAGTCTTTCTGATTCTGAAGTCTGCTTTAAAATTGATTTGGTTCTACTAACCTTTTGATGAGTATATGGTATCTTTTTCTGTTGCTTTATCTTTTCCTACCTAAATCTTTATATTTAGTGGGCTTTTTGTAGATGGCATTTAACTTGATCATGCTTTTTCATCCAGTCTGACAATTTGCCTAACTGGTGTTTTTAGACCATTCACATTTAAAGTAATTATTAATATAGTTAGATTAAAACTTACCATCTTGTGAGTGAGCTATTTTCCATTTGTTGCATTTTTTTCTTTAAAAAAAAAAAAAAAGATTGTATTTATTTATTTTAGAGACACAGAGAAATATCATGAGTAGGGGGAGGGGCAGAGTGGGTGAGGGTGGAGCAGACTTCCTCCTGAGTAGTGAGCCCCATGTGGGGCTTGATCCCAGGTCTTTGGGATCATGACTGATCCAGAGGTAGACACTTAACTGACTGAGCCACCCAGGTGCCCCTATTTGTTGTATTTCTTTGTTTTTTCTTCTTTTGCCTTGTGTATTGTGAATTGAGCTTTTTGTTAGTATTCTTATATCCTCCCTCCTGACTTATTTTTGCTTACTTAAAATGGTTTTTAGGGGTGCCGGGGTGCCTCAGTCAGTTAAGCATCCGACTTTTGATTTTGGCTCAGGTCATGATCTCAGGGTCATGGGATCCAGCCCCATGTTGGGCTCTGTGCTCAGTGGGGAGTCTGCTTGAGGATTCTCTCCCTCTGCCCCTGCTTGCACTCTCTCTCTCTCTCTTAAATAAATAAATACATCTTAAAAAAATGGCTTTTAGTGGTTGCCTTTGGTTTTACAGTATTCATTTAAAAATAACCTGAGTAACACAGGAAAAAATGTTCATCATCACTAGCCATCAGGGAGATTCAAATTAAACATTGAGATACCACCTTACACCAGTTAGAATGGCCAAAATTAGCAAGACAGGAAACAACATGTGTTGGAGAGGATGTGGAGAAAGGGGAACCCTCTTCCACTGTTGGTGGGAATGCAAGTTGGTGCAGCCACTTTGGAAAACAGTGTGGAGATTCCTCAAGAAATTAAAAATAGAGCTTCCCTGTGACCCTGCAATTGCACTACTGGGTATTTACCCCAAAGATACAGATGTAGTGAAAAGAAGGGCCATCTGTACCCCAATGTTTATGGCAGCAATGGCCACGGTCACCAAACTGTGGAAAGAACCAAGATGCCCTTCAATGGACGAATGGATAAGGAAGATACGGTCCATATACACTGTGGAGTATTATGCCTCTATCAGAAAGGATCAATCCCCAACAACATGGATGGGACTGGAAGAGATTATACTGAGTGAAATAATTCAAGCAGAGAGAGTCAATTATCATATGGTTTCACTTATTTGTGGAGCCTAACAAATAACATGGAGGACATGGGGAGATGGAGAGGAGAAGGGAGTTGAGGGAAATTGGAAGGGGAGGTGAACCCATGAGAGACTATGGACTCTGAAAAGCAACCCGAGGGTCTTGAAGGGGCGGGGGGTGGGAGGTTGGGGGAACAAGGTGGTGGGTATTAGGGAGGGCACGTATTGTATGGAGCACTGGGTGTGGTGCAAAAACAATACTGTTACGCTGAAAAGAAATAAAAAAAAAATTTAAGAAACAAAACAGAGGATCATAGGAGAGGGGAGGGAAAATAAAATAAGATGAAAACTGAGAAAGAGGCAAACCATAAGAGACTCTTAACTATAGGAAACAAACTGCGGGTTACTGGAGGGAGGTGGGGGGGGATGGGGTAACTGAGTGATGGGCATTAAGGAGGGCACTTGACATAGTATGCATGAGGTGTTTTATGCAACTGATAAATCACTGAACTCTACCTCTGAAACTAATAATACACTATATGGCCCTTCTTTTCACTACATTTCTGTCTTTGGGGTAAATACCCAGTAGTGGAATTAGGTGATCCTGGTGGTGGTTATTAAGGAGGGCACATATTGCATGGAGCACTGGGTGTGGTGCATAAACAATGAATCTTGGAACAGTGAAAAAATAAAATTAAAATTAAATTAATAAAAAAAATAACCTGAGTAACTTTCAAATGATACCACTTCACATGTAGTGAATATATCTCAATAGTGTATGTTCCTAAATCTTCCTTTCACTGTTGTTACATATTTCGCTATGTATGCTATAAATACTCAGTACATTGTTCAGTACTTTAAACAGTTGTATTTGGGAGCAATTAAAAATATGAAAAAGAAGGTATTTTATTTTACCTTTTTATTCATTTTTTTGTATAGATCCAAGCTTCTCACCTTTATCATATTCCTTCTGCCCAAAGAGCTACCTTTAATATTTCTTACAGGGTGAATCTGCTGGCAATTTGAATTTTCTGTTTTTGTTCGTCTGGGAGAGTATTTCTTCTTCATTTATGAAGGATGTTTTCACTTGATGTAGAATACTGTTTGGGCAGTTTTTTTCTTTCAGCATTTCAAGTCGTCACTTAACTGTCTTCTGAACTTGAAAAACTTCTGACTGAAAGTTTATTGTAATCTTATTTTTATTCCTTTGTGTGTAATATGTTTTCCTTGGCTACCTTTCAGCAGTTTAATGCCTTCCAGCATTTAAATATGATATGCCCTGGTGCAAGTATTTGTGGGGGGAAGACATATTTATCTTCTTTGTTTTTGGAGTTTCTTAAATCTGTAATTAGGTATCTTATCACTAATTTTGGTAAGTTCTTGGGCATTCTAATATTTTTTCTCCATTCTCTCTTTCTCCTGACATTCTAACTATCTGTATGTTACACTGTTTGATAATTTCCCACATTTCTTATATATTCTCTCCTATTTTATTTTCCTACTATATTTTCTTCTTTACATTTCAGTTTGGGTGTTTCTCTTAGCGTCTTTTCAAGTTCATTGATTCTTTTTTCAGCTGTTTGAAGTCTAGTAATAATCTTCTATTGTGTGTTTTTATTTCTAAATTACCGTTTGATTCTTATGATTTCCATGTCCCTGCGAATTTACCTATCTGATCTTGCATGTTGACTATCTTTTCCATTACAGTCTTAAACATATTAAGCATGTTTTAAACTACCTGATAGTTCCAAAATCTGTGTCATATCTGAGTCTAGTTGTGATGATTGCTTTGTTTCTTCAAGCTGTGTTTTTGGCATACTTTATAATTCTTTTTTGAATGCTGGACCATGTATAGGACAGGAAATACTGAAGTAAATATTTTATATGCTTAGAGAAGACTGCAGATTTCCTTCTGCTAGTCCTTTAAGGTGGAATTTGTGTTAACTTGTTAGGGTTTGGGCTGTGTTTGAAATTTATTATTGCTGTGGTTACCAGAGTTAATACGTATTTCGCCGTGGGAGCCCAGAGACTTCACATTTTCTTACTGTCCCTGGTCTCCTGAGTGTCTTTTATCTCCTTGCTTGGCTTTGGATTTTACTTTGGTGTTGTTTCTCAGAGTCTGTCTCTTGCAGCTATATTCCACTGTTATTGTTAGAGCTTGATAGCATGGTGATGGAGGGTAAGAGGAGTTCTGTGATGGTCTGTTAAGCTTCAGATTTAGCCAGGTACTGGAACCTGGGTCTCAGAGGCTTGGCCTTCGTAAAACTTTACATGCCACTTCCTTGGGTAGAGCTTCCCCTTGTTCTTTTTACCCAACTGCAATATCTAGGTTAATTTTTTTAGCCCTTATTTTGGCCAAGTTTTTTTTTTATTTTTTAATTTTTTAAAGATTTTTTTTATCTGTTTATTTGAGAGAAAGAGAGAAAGAGCACGAGCAAGGGGGAGGAGCAGAGGGAGATAAAGAAGCAGACTCCTGTTGAGCAGGAAGCCTGATGCACTGTTTGATTCCAGGACCCTGAGATCATGACCTGAGCCACCCAGTTTCCCTCAAGGTTTTTTTTTATTTTTAAAAAGATTTTTTAAAATTTTGTTTTTATTTATTTTTTAAATCTTTAAAAATAATTAATATATAATGTATTGTTTGTTCCAAGGGTACAGGAAGGTGATTCATCAGTCTTACACAATACACAGTGCTCACCATAGCACATACCCTTCCCAATGTCCATCATCCAGCCACCCCATCCCTCCCATCCCCCTCCACTCCAGCAACCCTCAGTTTATTTCCTGAGATCAAGAGTCTCTTATGATTTGTCTCCCTCTCTGGTTTTGTTCTGTTTCATTTTTTCCCCCTCTCTTCCCCTATGATCCTCTGCCTTGTTTCTCAAATTCCACCTGTCAGTGATCATATGATAATTGTCTTTCTCTGATTGAGGAGCAGAGGGAGAGAGAGAAGCAGACTCCTACTGAGCAGGAAGCCCAATATGGGACTTGATCCCAGGACCCTCAGCTCATGACCTGAGCCACCCAGGTGCCCCTAAGGTTTTTTTTGTTTGTTTGTTTGTTTTGTAAAGGTTTGAAAAAAAAAACTCATTAATTTATCAAGAGAGAGAAGGGCAAGGGTGGGAGGAGACGAGGTAGGGAAAGAGAGAGAGAGACTCTGAGGCAGACTCTACACTGGGCATGGAGCCCAGTTCGGGGCTAGATCTCACGACTGGCAAGATCATGTCCTGAGCTGAAACAGAGTCGAAGCCACCCAGGTTCCCCTAGCCAAGGTTTTTAGAGCTCTCTCACTAAAGATTGCATTAAGGTCATTGTTAATTTAGAGAGATTGTGAAGATTGAGTGCCAGTATTCTTCATCTCTTTTTTCCCCCCAGTTATAGTGTAATTCACCCAGTGTTCTCAGGGTTACAGGCCTTGATGAATTTTTCTTTGCAGACTAACCCTTTTGTTCCAGAGGGAGATTGAGGGAACTAGGTCTGGGCTGATGGGCATTGCCTGTTCTACTCTTCTAGCTCCATAGGGCTGAGTGAGGGCAAGGTTGAGGAGCTTTTTCCGCATTTTCTCAGATCCCCCCTGCATTAAAGATTCTTTTCAGGTTCTTGGAGAAAAAGCCTCAGGTGGGAACTCTCTTACCATTGTAGTCACCAGGGGCTTTACACTCTCATGTTAGCCCACATTCAGTCTTAAGCCGTTTGTCAAAATTTGTGGTTTAAGTCCTCCTAACTCCATGCTCTTGGGACAGTATTTCCTTTAGTCAGAAAGAAAGCTTTCCCTCCAAGGTTTTAGCTTGTGCAGCCTCTACGTTGCTCCCTGTTGTATTTTTAAAGTGTATGTATGTAAGTATGTATATTTTTTTGAGTGTAGTTGACGTACAGTGTTACATTATTTTTAGGCATACAGCTTAGTGATTTGACAAGTTTATGTATTATGCTACATTGACCACAAGTGTAACTACCATCTGTCCCATTACATTGCTATTACAGTGTCATTGACTGTATCCTTATACTGTGCCTTTTATTTACATGCCTTATTCCCGAACTGGAAGCTTGTATTTCCCTCTCCCCCTCACCCATTTTGTCCAGCCTCCTATCCCTGCTGTATTGCCTGAAGGTTGGATCAGGAGAAAATGGAGGGTGGAAGGGGGGGGTGTGGATCTTTCCTTTCGCTGAACATTAGGAATCCACATTGTGGTCAGACAATAACTTGTAAGACTAACCTTAGGGCTCAGTATATGATCAGTTTTGATAAATGATCTCTCAGTACTCGATATTTATTCTGCATTTACTTAGTAGTGTAGGTCTGGTTAATCATGCTATTCAAATCTCTATTTTTATCTTTTTCTTCCCTCTTTCTGGGTCATTTGTTCTGTCAACTACTGGTATTAAAAGTTTCCTTATGATTATATTGATATTTTTTACTACTTGTAATTCTGCCAACTTTCACTTTATATATTTGAAGGCTATGTTACTACATGCATACAAATTTTAATTAGTTATATCTTACTGATAAATTATACATTGAATCCTACAAATGCTTTTTTGTATTAGAGTCTACTTTAAATACTATTAATATGGCTAGAGAGGCTTTCCTTTTTTGTATGACCTTTCCGTACTTCTTATTTTTAACTGTTTTCTATCTTTGTATCCTAGGTGTGATTCTTGTGAACACCATAATAGTTGAATTTTGTTCTTTATTAGTGTAATTATTTTTATCTTTTGTTCTGATTGCATTAGTGTAATTACTGGAATATTTGGGTTTAGATTTGACCCCTTACATTTTGCTTTTTATATGTTCTACTTGTTCTGTGATTTTTCTTTTGCTCTTTTTTGCATTCATTTGGGCATTTTAATTCTATATATTTTTTTCTATTTAACATAGTAGTTAAATACTGTTTTACTGTTTTTTAAATGTTTACCCTAGAGATTGAAATATGTATTTTCTTTTTAAAAAATGTTTATATTTCAATACATAATAATAGTCAGAAGACACAGAATTCAAAAGGTACAAAAGATTATATGATAGAAAGTCCTTCCTCATGTTTACCCACCAGCCACCCCATTCTTCAGCTGCCTCAGGAAATGTGTATCCACCAGTACAGTCATCTAGCCTCCTTTTTTTTTTTTTAAGATTTATTTATTTATTTTAGAGAGAGAGTTCACACGTGTGTGCGCACAAGGGAGAGGAAGAAGCAGGCTCCCTGAGAAGCAGGGAGCCCAATGGGGGGCTTGATCCCAGGACCCTGTGATCATGACTTGAGCCAAAGGCAGACAGACACTCAACTTACTGAAGCCACCCAGGTGTCCCCGTCTACCACTTTACTGGCTCCCAAACATACTGTGTTTACTGGTCTTCCAGCTGGGAGTCTTGGTCCATAATTTTCCTGCTTATTCATCTCAATCTTGAAAGCTCAGTTTAAGCCCCTTTCTCTTAATGAAGATTTCCCAAACAAATATAATCTTAACTGATCTTCTAATGGTAATTGCAGTTTTCCTTACACCTTTTAGCTTTAATGATATTCTTTTGTGCTATTTTCCTTAAGTTTCAAGTATGTAAATCTTACTTTCTGTCCCAGATTGTGAGTTCCTTGAGGGCAGAATGATATGCTTTCATTTGTGTAATGCTAAGCATATAGCAAATGCTCCCCAAATACTTTTCTAATTAAATTGCCTCTCTGGTAGTGGCTGTGTCAGATCATTTTCCACAAAAATTTGAATTCTCATGCCTCCTGATTCTCAGTTGTTCATGGTAGTTACAGTTTTTAGAGTTCGTTTTGAATGCAAAATTGCAGATATAGAATTGCAAAGTACTTGAAAAAATATTTGCATATAAAATTGTCTTGTTTATGTACTTGTTTTGCATTTCATGTTACTTGAGATTAGAATTAATAGCCATTCCTAATTCAGTATCATAGTGTAAATCTATTCATTGCTACTTAATGACGTGTACTTCTTAAGTACTAACAAGTTAACACTCTTTTTTCTAAAATATCTTCTATGTTGTTTATAGTTTTTCTTGATTATATTTTCAAAAAATTAGAAAATAGTGAAAAATACTAGAAAAAATTACCCTACACCTACCAGTGAGAGATAAATGTTAACATTTATTATACATAAACTCATTTTTTTCTATGTAAATATAATAACTTCTCCCCACTCAGTTTTTCAATTTATAATTCTTAATGTTTGCTTTTCAGCTTGTCCTAAAAGGATTCCTGTACACCTTAGAAGTGCTTGAGGAAGAGTGATAAAGGCAAGTATATAAAACTCTTAATGGTTAGTAAAATAACTTGGTTCATAGCCATACCAAAAAGCTTTGATCACCTTATCAAAAGAAAAAAAAAAAAGATAATTTGTATCTGATTTGAATGGTTTTCCAGAGCACCCTCCTAAACATTTGCCAGACTTTTAAAACAATTTTTAAACTTACCTCTGATACTCATTCAGAGTAGCTTTTTTCTTGACTGTGAAGTAATGGTGTAATATGTCTTCAGTGAAACTGTTGTAGAAAAATTATTAAAAATTCTGAGAATTTAACAAGTTCTCTGAAATGCCTGCTCTGTAAGTAGCTAGCTACCTTTTCTTTTTCCTACTTTGTATTCCTTCCCCTTGTCCCCTTTTTTCCCCATACCCTTTTGCTCCCTTTTCTCTGTGTATTTTTTCTAGTTTACTTATAAGAACTTTAAGAACTTTACTTTTCAGAGAAACTGAGTGAATAAAAGACAAGCCAACATTTCTTTCTTACGGAAGTACACTTAACTTTGCAGTTGATTTTGTTTGTATTAAACCAGGTATCTCAATATATTATTTGGAGAGTTGTATAAACTGAGCAACTGGTTACTCATTTGAATTTGCTTTCTTAAAGAAGAAAATAGGAGTCCTCTTTTTTTTTCAAAATAGGTATTTATTATTTAAAAAATTATAAAAACTGATTTTTTATTACTCAAATTATGAAAATTTTAAAATAATTTGTTTCAAGCCTCCAAAAAAGTGTGCTCTGTCTTTAGTCTTCAGTGGCAATACATTTTGATGGTATAGAAAATAACTCAAAAGCATTCCACAGGATTTTGTTAGAATGTACAAAGATATGACAGAAGCCAGAAGCCCTAAAGGGATTAAAAAAATATTTCAAGTAAGTATTCCTGAAGTTAATATAAATGGGTTACAGAATAGTTAACATCCGTGTGTAATTTTGCAAAGCAAAAATGGTTAGTTTTCTGTGTCTGCACTTTGTTTCAGCCTTTCCAAAACACTTTTAAATGCAAAAACTGAAAAATTTCCAGTTACCTGAAACTTCAAAAATCTATTGTACTTTGAAAAAAGTGTGAAAAGCAGCATCATTTAAATAGTGGTTAACTCACAGATGTATATGCAGCTGACAACAAGCACCGTCCCTGTGACTCAGGCAGGTCAGAGCCCCAGTTTACGATCCACAGCAGAACCAGAGGCAGCCTCTCTGACAGTTAAGACAAAAAGGTCATGAGAAGTGGGTATGCAGCTCAAGGCATCCACGTGCTTGCTTATGGAAGAAAAGGGTCAAAATTAAAGGGGCTTTCCTTAGGAGACCTAAAAAATTTTGGCTTTACTGAATTCATTCAGTGCTTGCATTCTTACTATCAGCAATTATTACATCATCACTGGTATTTTGAGCACAGTATTTCATGTTCCTTAATATTTGGCGTATTGTTGAAAGGTAACCTTAAAGCTTTTCTGTTGGCCTACAGACAATTATAGCAAGCTTCAAAATTTTGACCGTATTTTTTGTTTGTATTGATATCATAGCAATAATGCAGATGATAGCTACAAGTGGAAGTACTAGTACATTGTAGAGGCAATGCAACAGGTTGTTTGTTTTTCAAAATTCTTATCTTACAACTTGATATTTAAAGCTCAATTTAGGTTTATTTATGGTTCCATGCTAAGTAAGCCTCTGCTGGTTAGTATAATTAAGGAATATCTTGGCTTTACAAATCCCAGAATTCATTACTTTTCTAATATATAACCTTTGCAGCTCTATAGATGGCCTGTGTAAGCTTTGACTTGACACCCTATTTCTAGGTTTTCTTAGGAATGCTGGCATTTTTCGTTTGTAATCAATCATCACTTTCAGTTACTTGAAAATAAAAATGATGTACAAATGCTAGTGAAATCTCAAATGAAGTTATTGATAATTAAAATATACCATGTTTTCCTTTTTTAAAATAAGAAGCAGATGCCCGCTTGATTCGTTTATAACACTGCCTAAAGGAACAAGTTTACTGATAAAAACTTTATATACAAGATAAGTAGGTCATTTGGTTTTCCAAATGGTAACCTTGATACCATTCCTTTAATCATGGTATCTTTTAATCTCATGGAGGAACTTATTTTATACTTTTTGTTTCGAAAAACAACAAAGTCGGTTGTATTGTTTAGCTAATACAATACAAATAAGGAAAATACTAAATTACTTCCTTATTATCAGTCTGCTGCTTTCACATCCTTCCATCTTCTTAGGGTCTAAATTGCCCAGCGCAAGAGATTAGTTACTGGATTATCTTGGTTACATGGCTCTTATTCTCTGAGGAACTCAATGCTTTGCAGAGTGGAAGTAATTCAATAAATATTAGTCTGCTCTATGAACTCATGAGGGAAGGTGAGTATAATTAAATACATATACTTTTGGCAACACTTTTGCCCTCAAGGAGCCCCAGAAAATTCCAATAAAGACCAAGACAGTCATTAACCTAATAAGGATTAAGGGATTCTTTCTTGGCTTCCCCAAGGGGAAGAGGAAAAAACAAGAGCAATGTGCAATCAGGACAAGGGTAAGAAGTCCCAGTGGTATGGCAGGATTTCCGCGTGGCCACAAATAATTTTTGAGCAAAAGGCAGTGAAATTTCCCATTCTCTCAACTGCTACTCATTTGCTTGTTTGGAAGCAAAGAATTTTGTGATATTTAAAAAGCAGGAAGGTACTGGTGAGTGACAAATGTCTTTAAGTCTGTCACAATGTTTAATGTTCCTGAATCACGAAGAAGTCAAGAGGTGGGGAAATAGTTGAAAAAATACAGACAGCCGAGCCACAGTGACAGTACCATATACATGGTTAAGAGGGTCCTCTTAGAGTAGTTACCATGAGGAAGATTCTAGCAGGTTTGCGTGCCCATCCCTCTCAACTTCAGCAGCCTTGGTGTTCATAATGAACTCTTTCTCTCTCTCTCTCTCTCTCTCTCTCTTTTTTTTTTTTTTTAAGATTTTATTTATCTATTTGACAGAGAGAAAGCACAAGTAGGCAGAGCAGCAGGGAGAGGGAGAAGCAAGCTCTCCGTTGAGCAGGGAGCCTGATATAGGGCTCCATTTCAGGACCCTGGGATCATGACCTGAGCTGAAGGCAGCCATTAAGCCAACTGAGCCACCCAGGGCCCCTCACAGTGAACTCTTATATCTAGCTAATTTATGCCTTTTAGATGGCTACTTGGTGGCAGGGAGTTGCCATATCCCCAGAACATGACCACCAGAGGGCCTCATTTGTAGTGACTTAAGCTGTTCAAAGTACTTAGTAGTGAAGGGAGTTTTAAAGCTTGTTGAACAAAGGGTTAAGGGAAGATAGGGAAATAACTTCCTACACCATATTTTGCCCTCTCTAACAGGTTCTGTGCATTAATACAAATTTATATATTTGCAAAAACTCAATACAAAAATACTACCTATTTCTTTCCATTAAGAAAAACCTCATCCCTACCATATTCCCCTCCTCTTTTTTTTGCATGTGATTTCCATAACCATGGCAGTTATGTCGACTTTACATCTCTTAGTTTCAGCTTCCTTTTAATTTCCTGCATTTAATATTGGTGTGTGGTTGCATTTTACCCTTTCTTTTTTTCTACTCTTCCATCACACCCAGTTACTGTGTTATTTCTTTGCTTTTGAATTTGTGTGGATATGTGGGAAACTTCTGTCAGAGATGATACTATTCAGAGAAAGGGATATCTTTGAATCTCTTCTTTTTTTGTAGGGTAGGGTGGGGGCGGGGACCAACTCCAGCTGTCCAACACTTGTCTGTTTGAGATGTAAACTATCTTGCCTCTTGTTCCCCACCTCTGGAGTGAGTCTGAAATCTCTTTTCTGATAGCTGGTACTGAGCAAAAGCTCTAGTCTCTCTGAAGACAGATTCTATCTGGATCATTTGCTCAGATGGTGCCAGACTGTTGTTTGTGCTTCAGCAGAGAATTCAGCTTACAAGATTTTTATTTCCATTTTCTTCTCCAAAGAGCAAACGTGTCACACTTATTTACCAGTGAACTTGATAAATACGAATGATGCTAAGAAATTCCTCTTTTCCAGTAAAATCCATATGCAGTAGATTAGGATATCTGCTTCTCCCTATTATTCTTTGAATTTACTTTGCTGAGTTTCAACATATGGATAATTAACTGTGGTTATGAGTGAGAGGAATTAAATTGTCTCAGCTATACTGTGCCTATTGAATGGTCTGTTCCCTCTTGATTTCCCAAGTAATGGCTGTTCTGTCAACTGTTACTGTGGTTTCCATTCCAGGATGACTCCTCTAGTATCCGATTCTTCATATATTGAAATTTGTAGGGATTTTTTTTTTAAACATTGCTGTTTTCATATGCTGTGTACTTGTTTCTGAGCTTTTTCTCCTATTCTAGAAAATAATCATTACCCACCATCTAGAACACTGTCTTTTAATCTTCTGGTTAAAGATTGCTTAATGATAGTGCCTATGTGTTTGGCTAGTGGCATGTTTTTCTTTAACATTGGAGATTTTGCATGGATTTATAATAAGAGGCTCTTTTCTTTTCTTTCTTTCTTTCTTTCTTTTTTTTTTTTTTTTTAACATTAGATAGGCATGAAGCCTCCGTCTCACAGCTGCATGTGTAGTTACTGTTGAAGCAAATGCCTACCTAATTTGACAGTCTTGGTGTGTTATAAAGTTTTTGAGTTTGCAAATAAGCGTATTAAATCTACTGATGGAGCCTTCAGGCAGTGAACAGTTATATGAGGACCCTGATCCTGGAGGCAAATCCCAAGATGCAGAGGCCAGAAAGCAGACAGAATCAGAACAAAAGTTGTCTAAAATGACCCACAATGCTTTGGAGAACATTAATGTGATTGGCCAAGGCTTGAAGCATCTCTTCCAGCACCAGCGCAGGAGGTCATCAGTGTCTCCACACGATGTGCAACAAATTCAGGCAGATCCAGAACCTGAAATGGATCTGGAAAGCCAGAACGCATGTGCTGAGATTGATGGTGTCCCCACCCACCCCACAGCTCTGAATCGTGTCCTGCAGCAGATCCGAGTGCCACCCAAGATGAAGAGGGGGACGAGCTTACATAGTAGGCGGGGCAAACCAGAGGCCCCAAAGGGAAGTCCCCAAATCAACAGGAAATCTGGCCAGGAGATGGCAACTGTTATGCAGTCAGGCCGACCCAGGTCTTCATCCACAACTGATGCTCCAACCAGTTCTGCTATGATGGAAATAGCTTGTGCTGCTGCTGCTGCTGCATGTCTGCCAGGGGATGAGGCAACTGCAGAGCGGGTAAGTCTGCTAGATTTCCTTTTTCTCCAACCTACAGTTCTTCGAGCTAGGATTCTTCGCACTTATCTTTGGTAACTAAAAAGAGATATCTCAGCAAGTACCTCAAAGTTGTGGTAAAAAATAGTTTTATTTATTTTTTTCATTAAATAAATGAGGTGATAATATTCTGGCTGGGGTGCCTGGGTAGCTCAGTGGGTTAAGCCTTTACTTTCAGCTCAGGTCATGATCTCAAGGTCCTGGGATCAAGCCCCACATTGGGCTCTCTGATCAGCAGGGAGCCTGTTTCCCCCTTTCTCTCTGCTTGCTGCTCTGCCTGCTTGTGATCTCTCTGTCTCTGTCAAATAAATAAAAATCTTTAAAAAAATATTTATTCTGTCTAATGACTGGATGCTTACAACTATATTCCTGTTTGCTTCCTACATATTGGTATATCTTATTTTACTGTTTTGATAAAATCTTCAGTATCTTTCATGTGTTTTTTATGTTAAAAGGCTTAGTTTTATGGTAGAGGAGCAAAGTTGCTTTGTTCTTGTTTTGGTTTTGCACATGATTTGACTTTTTAACATTAATGAAGGCAAAAAAAGTTCTAGAATCTGGGTTTTTCTATGCAAAGCACAGATAGATACTAAATTGCTTGTAATTTTCATATACACTGTACCACGTCATCAGCATTCAATATATATTTACATTCTGTAGCAGAGCATATGCATTCTTATACTTTTTTAAAGATTTTTAAAGTTTTTTGAGAGACCATGAGTGCATGAATGGGGGGAGGGGTAGAGGGGCAGGGAGAGAGTCAAGCAGACTCTGTACTGAGCATGGAACCTGATGTGGGGCTTTACATGATCTTGAGATCAGTACCTGAGCTGAGACTAAGAGTCCGATGCTCAACCGACTGAGCCACCCAGGTGCCCCTATAATTTACTCTTCATAAACAGGTTTTTTAGGTCTGCCTGGATGGGACAACTAGGCTTAACAAATTTAGGGGAAACTCTTTTCATATAACTTTCACTTCATGTCTTAGTTATGGTTAGTTGAGGCATATAGAAGAAAGAGCTCTAGGGTTTGAAAACACGTACATGTAGTGGGGCAGGTAATGACAATGAGTGAACTCAGGTCACGTGACTTGGACAAACTGAAGAGTTTAAGTGCTGTCTAAAGGGGCAGTATCTTCTTAGCTTTACCCGATTGTTGTGATTCAGGACTATGAGCCCAGTCTTGCCAGGCCTTCTTACTTTTCAAGAGAAACTTGAAAGATAGCTTAGTACTCTCTTGATTTTTGACATATTATGGAAGTCAAAGAACACATTTATGGTCCAGGTCTGCCCTATAAGTTGCCATCTTGCTGTCTTTTGGCTTTACTTTTATGTATTTCTTCAGGTTTTGGTCAATTGCTTTCATTCTGTGTTTGTTTCTGGCACAGGTAAATTTTATTTTACTGGACATTTTGCCTGGAAATCCAAATATTGAATCACGTACCTTTAAATCTCTCCTATTTAAATGTGACACTAAAAACAAGCAAACAAGTAATGGACAGTAAATCACTTTAAGAAGTTAAGCCTATCCAGATAACATATCTACCAGAATAACAGAATCAGGAGAATAAAGATTCAGATCATTAAAATTAAAGGTATAAATGCAGAAAAGTAATACATAATTTATGTGCATCATAGTTATCTTTGAAATAAAAAAGATATTTGGTCTTTGACAGAAGACAAAAATGTTGACAGTAAAAACAGTGCAACTATATAATTCGGATTAATCTGTACCAGAGAACATGAAGACATTTTTTTCCCAAGATTTATTTATTTTAGAGAGAGAGAGTGAGCGAGCAAATGAGCAAGCATGCTCATGCATGCTCAAGCATGGGGCAGGGGTGAGGTGCAGAAGGGGAGAGAGTCAGTCTCAGACAGACTCCCTGCTGAGCACGGAGCTTGATGCTGAGTTCCATCTCACAACCTTGAGATCATGACCTGAGCTGAAACCAAGAGTTGGATGCTCAACTGACTGCACCACCCAGGCGCCCTTAAGAATTTTTTTTTACTAGTGATTCTGGGATTATAGACTTTTATGTTAAAAAGAAAATTATAAGTAAAGCATATTGTATGCATTTATATTGTTTTGAAAAACTTCATAGAGGGGTGCCTATGTGGCTTAGTGGGTTAAGCGTCTGCCTTCCGCTAAGGTCATGATCCCAGGGTCCTGGGACTGAACCCTGAGTTGGGGTCACTGCTTAGTAGGGAGTCTGCTTATCCCTCCCTCTCCCTCTCTACCTGTGTCCCCCTGTCCCCATGATTTCTTTCTTCACTCTCAAATAAAATCTTAAAACAACAACAACAACAATAACTTCATAGAGAGTCAAGGGAGAACATTTTAAAAAATTGTTTCTTTAATACATGTATTTACAGTAAAACCCACCAATTTGATTTTTTAAAATTTTAATTCCAGTGTAGTTAATATACAGTGTTACATTAATTTCAGGTGTACAATCTAGTGATTTAACAATTCCATATATTACTCAGTGCTAATCAAGATAAATGTATTCTTAATCACCTTCCCCTGTTTCACCTGTATCTCCCCACCCCCTCTGGCAACCAACTGTTCTTTATTGTTAAGAGTTTGGTTTTTCCCCCCTTTGTTCTTTTGCTTCTTAAATTCCATGTATAAGTGAAATAATTTGCTGTTTGTCTTTCTCTGACTGCCTTATTTTGCTAAGCATTATCCTGTCTAGATAGTCCATGTTGTTGCAGGTGGCAAGATTTCATTCTTTTTTTTTTTTTAATGACTGAATAATATTCCATCGTGTGTGTATGCCATATCTTCTATATCCATTTATCTGTCAGTGGTCACTTGGGCTGCTTCCATTACTTGGCTATTGTAAATAATGCTGCAATAAACATAGGGGTGCCTATATGTTTTCAAATTAGTATTTTTGTATTCTTTGAAGAAATACCTAGGAGTGCAGTTACTGGATCCAATGGTAGTTCTATTTTTTTTTTTTTTTTTAATTTTGGTTGGTTTATTGGGAATACATCTTTTGCATGAAATGGCTTTAAAAATATGTGCAATTATTAAAGTTTGATATTCATTTAAGTGATTTCATTACCATCATTTTTTCATGGTTTATTAAAAGAATGACTTAGCATAAAGTATACACATACCATATTCATAATTCACATGTAAATATGCACATTCATATACAAATATATATTTGTATATATTCTCAAGGTCATACTTATTGGCTCTAATTTCTGCGTCATTTTTTTTTAAATTTTATTTTTTATAAACATATATTTTTATCCCCAGGGGTACAGGTCTGTGAATCGCCAGGTTTACACACTTCACAGCACTCACCATAGCACATACCCTCCCCAATGTCCATAACCCCACCCCCCCTCCAAACCCCCCTCCCCCCATCAACCCTCAGTTTGTTTTGTGAGATTGAGAATCACTTATGGTTTGTCTCCCTCCCAATCCCATCTTGTTTCATTTACTCTTCTCCTACTCCCTTAACCCCCCATGTTGCATCTCCTCTCCCTCACATCAGGGCGATCATATGATAGTTGTCTTTCTCCGATTGACTTATTTCGCTAAGCATGATACCCTCTAGTTCCATCCACGTCGTCGCAAATGGCAAGATTTCATTTCTTTTGATGGCTGCATAGTATTCCATTGTGTATATATACCACATCTTCTTTATCCATTCGTCTGTTGATGGACATCTAGATTCTTTCCATAGTTTGGCTATTGTAGACATTGCTGCTATAAACATTCGGGTGCACGTGCCCCTTCGGATCACTACGTTTGTATCTTTAGGGTAAATACCCAGCAGTGCAATTGCTGGGTCATAGGGTAGTTCTATTTTCAACATTTTGAGGAGCCTCCATGCTGTTTTCCAGAGTGGTTGCACCAGCTTGCATTCCCACCAACAGTGTAGGAGGGGTCCCCTTTCTCCGCATCCTCGCCAGCATCTGTCATTTCCTGACTTGTTAATTTTAGCCATTCAGACTGGTGTGAGGTGGTATCTCATTGTGGTTTTGATTTGTATTTCCCTGATGCTGAGTGATATGGAGCACTTTTTCATGTGTCTGTTGGCCATCTGGAAGTCTTCTTTGCAGAAATGTCTGTTCATGTCCTCTGCCCATTTCATGATTGGATTATTTGTTCTTTGGGTGTTGAGTTTGCTAAGTTCTTTATAGATTTTGGACACTAGCCCTTTATCTGATATGTCATTTGCAAATATCTTCTCCCATTCTGTCGGTTGTCTTTTGGTTTTGTTAACTGTTTCCTTTGCTGTGCAAAAGCTTTTGATCTTGATAAAATCCCAATAGTTCATTTTTGCCCTTGCTTCCCTTGCCTTTGGCGATGTTCCTAGGAAGATGTTGCTGCGGCTGAGGTTGAAGAGGTTGCTGCCTGTGTTCTCCTCAAGGATTTTGATGGATTCCTTTCTCACATTGAGGTCCTTCATCCATTTTGAGTCTATTTTCGTATGTGGTGTAAGGAAATGATCCAATTTCATTTTTCTGAATGTGGCTGTCCAATTTTCCCAACACCATTTATTGAAGAGGCTGTCTTTTTTCCATTGGACATTCTTTCCTGCTTTGTCGAAGATTAGTTGACCATAGAGTTGAGGGTCTATTTCTGGGCTCTCTATTCTGTTCCATTGATCTATGTGTCTGTTTTTGTGCCAGTACCATGCTGTCTTGATGATGACAGCTTTGTAATAGAGCTTGGAGTCCGGAATTGTGATGCCACCAACTTTGGCTTTCTTTTTCAATATTGCTTTGGCTATTCGAGGTCTTTTCTGGTTCCATATAAATTTTAGGATTATTTGTTCCATTTCTTTGGAAAAAATGGATGGTACTTTGATAGGAATTGCATTATATGTGTAGATTGCTTTAGGTAGCATAGACATTTTCACAATATTTATTCTTCCAATCCAGGAGCATGGAACATTTTTCCATTTCTTTGTGTCTTCCTCAATTTCTTTCATGAGTACTTTATAGTTTTCTGTGTATAGATTCTTAGTCTCTTTGGTTAGATTTATTCCTAGGTATCTTATAGTTTTGGGTGCAATTGTAAATGGGATGGACTCCTTAATTTCTCTTTCTTCTGTCTTGTTGTTGGTGTAGAGAAATGCAACTGATTTCTGTGCATTGATTTTATATCCTGACACTTTACTGAATTCCTGTACAAGTTCTAGCAGTTTTGGAGTGGAGTCTTTTGGGTTTTCCACATATAGTATCATATCATCTGCGAAGAGTGATAGTTTGACTTCTTCTTTGCCAATTTGGATGCCTTTAATTTCCTTTTGTTGTCTGATTGCTGAGGCTAGGACTTCTAGTACTATGTTGAATAGCAGTGGTGATAACGGACATCCCTGCCGTGTTCCTGACCTTAGCGGAAAAGCTGTCAGTTTTTCTCCATTGAGAATGATATTTGCGGTGGGTTTTTCATAGATGGCTTTGATAGTATTGAGGTATGTGCCCTCTATCCCTACACTTTGAAGAGTTTTGATCAGGAAGGGAGGCTGTACTTTGTCAAATGCTTTTTCAGCATCTATGGAGAGTATCATATGGTTCTTGTTCTTTCTTTTATTAATGTGTTGTATCACATTGATTGATTTGCGGATGTTGAACCAACCTTGCAGCCCTGGAATAAATCCCACTTGGTCGTGGTGAATAATCCTTTTAATGTACTGTTGAATCCTATTGGCTAGTATTTTGGCGAGAATTTTTGCATCTGTGTTCATCAAGGATATTGGTCTGTAGTTCTCTTTTTTGATGGGATCCTTGTCTGGTTTTGGGATCAAGGTGATGCTGGCCTCATAAAATGAGTTTGGAAGTTTTCCTTCCATTTCTATTTTTTGGAACAGTTTCAGGAGAATAGGAATTAGTTCTTCTTTAAATGTTTGGTAGAATTCCCCCGGGAAGCCGTCTGGCCCTGGGCTTTTGTTTGTTTGGAGATTTTTGACGACTGTTTCAATCTCCTTACTGGTTATGGGTCTGTTCAGACTTTCTATTTCTTCCTGGTTCAGTTGTGGTAGTTTATATGTCTCTAGGAATGCATCCATTTCTTCCAGATTGTCAAATTTGTTGGCGTAGATTTGCTCATAGTATGTTCTTATAATTGTCTGTATTTCTTTGGTGTTAGTTGTGATCTCTCCTCTTTCATTCATGATTTTATTTATTTGGGTCCTTTCTCTTTTCTTTTTGATAAGTCTGGCCAGGGGTTTATCGATCTTATTAATTCTTTCAAAGAACCAGCTCCTAGTTTCATTGATTTGTTCTATTGTTTTTTTGGTTTCTATTTCATTGATTTCTGCTCTGATCTTTATGATTTCTCTTCTCCTGCTGGGTTGAGGCTATCTTTCTTGTTCTTTCTCCAGCTCTTTTAGGTGTAGGGTTAGGTTGTGTACCTGAGACCTTTCTTGTTTCTTGAGAAAGGCTTGTACCGCTATGTATTTTCCTCTCAGGACTGCCTTTGTTGTGTCCCACAGATTTTGAACCGTTGTGTTTTCATTATCATTTGTTTCCATGAATTTTTTCAATTCTTCTTTAATTTCCTGGTTGACCCATTCATTCTTTAGAAGGATGCTGTTTAGTCTCCATGTATTTGGGTTCTTTCCAAATTTCCTCTTGTGATTGAGTTCTAGCTTCAGAGCATTGTGGTCTGAAAATATGCAGGGAATGATCCCAATCTTTTGATACCGGTTGAGACCTGATGTAGGACCGAGGATGTGATCTATTCTGGAGAATGTTCCATGTGCACTAGAGAAGAATGTGTATTCTGTTGCTTTGGGATGAAATGTTCTGAATATATCTGTGATGTCCATCTGGTCCAGTGTGTCATTTAAGGCCTTTATTTCCTTGTTGATCTTTTGCTTGGATGATCTGTCCATTTCAGTGAGGGGAGTGTTAAAGTCCCCTACTATTATTGTATTATTGTTGATGTGTTTCTTTGATTTTGTTATTAATTGGTTTATATAGTTGGCTGCTCCCACGTTAGGGGCATGGATATTTAAAATTGTTAGATCTTCTTGTTGGACAGATCCTTTGAGGATGATATAGTGTCCTTCCTCATCTCTTATTATAGTCTTTGGCTTAAAATCTAATTGATCTGATATAAGGATTGCCACTCCTGCTTTCTTCTGATGTCCATTAGCATGGTAAATTCTTTTCCACCCCTCACTTTAAATCTGGAAGTGTCTTCGGGTTTAAAATGAGTTTCTTGTAGGCAACATATAGATGGGTTTTGTTTTTTTATCCATTCTGATACCGTGTGTCTTTTGATTGGGGCATTTAGCCCATTAACATTCAGGGTAAGTATCGAGAGATATGAATTTAGTGCCATTGTATTGCCTGTAAGGTGACTGTTATTGTATATTGTCTCTGTTTCTTTCTGATCTACTACTTTTAGGGCCTCTCTTTGCTTAGAGGACCCCTTTCAATATTTCCTGTAGAGCTGGTTTGGTATTTGCGAATTCTTTCAGTTTTTGTTTGTCCTGGAAGCTTTTAATCTCTCCTTCTATTTTCAATGATAGCCTAGCTGGATATAGTATTCTTGGCTGCATGTTTTTCTCGTTTAGTACTCTGAATATATCATGCCAGCTCTTTCTGGCCTGCCAGGTCTCTGTGGATAAGTCTGCTGCCAATCTAATATTTTTACCATTGTATGTTACAGACTTCTTTTCCCGGGCTGCTTTCAGGATCTTCTCTTTGTCACTAAGACTTGTAAATTTTACTCTTAGGTGACGGGGTGTGAACCTATTCTTATTGATTTTGAGGGGGGTTCTCTGAACCTCCTGGATTTTGATGCTTGTTCCCTTTGCCATATTGGGGAAATTCTCTCCTATAATTCTCTCCAATATACCTTCTGCTCCCCTCTCTGTTTCCTCTTCTTCTGGAATCCCAATTATTCTAATGTTGTTTCATCTTATGGTGTCACTTATCTCTCGAATTCTCCCCTCGTGGTCCAGTAGCTGTTTGTCCCTCTTTTGCTCAGCTTCTTTATTCTCTGTCATTTGGTCTTCTATATCGCTAATTCTTTCTTCTGCCTCATTTATCCTAGCAGTGAGAGCCTCCATTTTTGATTGCACCTCATTAATAGCTTTTTTGATTTCAACTTGGTTAGATTTTAGTTCTTTTATTTCTCCAGAAAGGGCTTTTATCTCTCCCGAGAGGGTTTCTCTAATATCTTCCATGCCTTTTTCAAGCCCGGCTAGAACCTTGAGAATCGTCATTCTGAACTCTAGATCTGACATATTACCAATGTCTGTATTGATTAGGTCCCTAGCCTTTGGTACTGCCTCTTGTTCTTTTTTTTGTGGTGAATTTTTCCGCCTTGTCATTTTGTCCAGATAAGAGTATATGAAGGAGCAAGTAAAATACTAAAAGGGTGGCAACAACCCCAGGAAAATATGCTTTAGCCAAATCAGAAGAGATCCCAAATCGTGAGGGGGGAGAAAGGGGATAAAAAGAGGTTCAGAAAGAAAAAAGAAAAAAGAAAAAAGAAAAAAAAAAAGAAGAAACAATTAAAAAAAGAAAATAAAGAAAAAATATAAAAAGGAAAAAAAATATATATATTAGATAAGCTAGTTAGAAAACGTTAAAAAAGAAAAGGGTAAAAGTTAAAAAAAATTAGCAGAAGAAGAGAAAAAAGAATTGAAAAAGAAATAAAAAATTAAATTAACTGCAAGGCTAAAGAATCATGGAGAGAAAGCCATGAGTTCCGTGCTTTGCTTTCTCCTCCTCTTGAATTCTGCTGCTCTCCTTGGTATTGAAACTGCACTCCTTGGTAGGTGAACTTGGTCCTGGTTGGTTTCTTGTTGATCTTCTGGGGGAGGGGCCTGTTGTAGTGATTCTCAAGTGTCTTTGCCCCAGGCGGAGTTGCACCGCCCTTACCCGGGCTGGTCTGAGTAATCCGCTCGGGTTTGCTTTCGGGAGCTTTTGTTCCCTGAGCGCTTTCCGTAGAGTTCCGGAGGGCGGGAATGAAGATGGCGGCCTCCCGGTCTCCGGCCTGCAGGAGCCGAGAGCCCGGGGCCGCACTCCTCAGTGCGCCCTCAGAGAACAGCGCCCAATTACTCCCGTCACCCTGCCTCCTGCCACTATCCGAGCTGACCGAGCCTGCGACCAGTTCAAGGTAACCCCGAGCTTAGAGCTTATTCCTCGGCTCTGTCTCTGTAGCCAGCTTCCCCGTTCTAATACCTGTAAGCTCTGCGACACTCAGACGCCCCCGATCCTTCTGTGACCCTGCGGGACCCGAGGCCACGCTGACCCCGCGTGGGCTTCACCCCGGTTAAGCCTCTGGAGCGATGTCCCTCAGTGGAACAGACTTTTAAAGTCCTGATTTTGTGCTACGTTGCTCCGCCGCTTGCCGGGAGCCGGCCCCTCCCCCTGCGGTCTATCTTCCCGTCGCTTTGGATTCACTTCTCCGCCAGTCCTACCTTTCAGAAAGTGGTTGATATTCTGTTTCTAGAATTGCTGTTCTTCTTCTCTTCCATCTCCCATTGGATTTGTAGGTGTTTGCAATCTTTAGATAAGCCAACTAGCTGATCTCCCGCTACCTGAATGAGTCTCAGCCTCCTACTTCTTTGCCATCTTGACTCCTCCTCGGTAGTTCTATTTTTAATTACTTTAACTTAAAAACAATGCCTTAACTTTTTAAAATACAAACCTACTGATTAGGCTTCTATACCTTTCTTGTGCTCATTACATGGACTATAATTTCCATTTTAAAAATTTTTGTAAAGTGGAGTGATAACCTGGTTAACACTTGGGAAGCAGCATGAGACAGACTCTTAGATTTTTTTTCCCCCACACCCTTAGATTTTAATAATCTCTTGAAAGCCTTGCCCACTTTAACTTCATTTTTAAAAAATGTTCTGTTCTTGAGTCTTTCCAAAGCACCTTAGTTTTCATGAAACAAGAGCCCTTTTTATACTCTTATCTTATTGATTTATATAGTATTTAATGAAACTGTTTAATTATAGTGAATATAACAAAATGATGTGGGAGCATGATGTATATGAAAGTGTACCAGCCCTGAACAGTAATTATCCTGTGAATATAAAGTCTGCATATCTTTCAGAGAAAATGGAAAGTTTAAGAGTGATACAGCAAGTTGATTAAGTGGAGATTAGTCTGGAGACCTACTCTGTTGTATGTTAGAGAGAGAGATTGTTTCAAATTCTAAATATTGGCTTCTGTATTTTTTTTTTTTAAGATTTTATTTATTTGACAGATCACAAGTAGGCAGAGAGGCAGGCAGAGAGAAAGGAGGAGAGTGGGCTCCCCACTAAGCAGAGAGCCCGACGCAGGGCTCAATCCCAGGACCCTGGGATCATGACCTGATCCAAAGGCAGAGGTTTATTTATGTCTTTTTTTTTTTTTTTTTTAAACTCAAATGTCTGAGGATGAAATGTTTTAATACTGGTGATAATTGTTTAAGTATGCTGATCTTTCTTTCTTTTTTTTTTTTTTAAGATATATTTATTTGAGAGAGAATGAGAGAGGCAGAGAGAGAGAGAGCATGGGGGGGAGGGTCAGCGGGAGAAGTGGACTTCCCACTGAGATGACGCGGGACTCATCCAAGGAGTCCAGGATCATGACCTGAGCCGAAGGCAGTCGCTTAACCAACTGAGCCACCCAGGCGTCCCAGTACACTGCTATTTCTGTCCATATATGTTAACATTCTTATAGATGTGCATGTACGTGTACCTGTGTACAAACGTAACCCTAAGACAAATGAATTGATTTTCCAGTATATCCATTGTGTTTGAAAGCCACCTGCGTCTGCCTTAGCCATCTGCCACATAACCAGTCTAGTTTTCAAAGTAGTGTCTTGGCCTTTAAGCTAGATTCTTTTTAAATTCAGATTTGGGGGTACCTGGGTGGCTCAGTGGGTTAAAGCCTCTGCCTTCGGCTCAGGTCATGATCCCAGGGTCCTGGGATCGAGCCCTGCATCAGGCTCTTGCTCAATGGGGAGCCTGCTTCCTCTCACCCCTTTCTCTGCCTGCCTCTCTGCCTACTTTTGATCTCTCTCTTTGTCAAATAAATAAAATCTTTAAAAAAATTCAGATTTGGCAAATATTATTTGTGCCTAATATGTAAAAAGCCTGGTTTTGACCTCATGATAGAAATGAGACCTGGGTAGAAAAATCATGACATGTTGAACACAAAGGTTCTTATTCCCTTCCTTTTTGGATTTTCCAGTGAATGTGTTTTTCCATAGAAAAATCTTATTACACATCGAGTCTGCTGCAATATTTGAAATGTGTTCTTCCCTAAAAAGTAAATATATGGGCACTTAATAAATAAATATATGCCATATATAGTTGGTCAAATTGTATCACTTGAAGGATCATCTTCAAATTCACAAAGGTAGTTTTTTCTGTAAGTCCTTTGTGATTTGAAAATTGAATGTTTTGAATTGAAAAAAAAAAAAAAACATGTTTAATGTAGAAAACATTGAAAATAAGAAAATAAAAGAAGGAAAAACCAAAAATAAGTATTGCCAATATTTGGCATGTTTTCTTAATATACTACTTACTTAAATATGAAAAAATATATAGGAGAAAATTTAAATTTAGTTCCGTTAAGATTAGGTTTTTAAAATAAAACCAGATGGGCTGCCTGAGTGGCTCAGTGGGTTAAGCCTCTGCCTTTGGCTCACGTCATGATCTCAGGGTCCTGGGATTGAGCCCCGCATTGGTTTCTCTGCTCAGCAGGGAGCCTGCTTCCCCCCTCTCTCTGCCTGCCTCTCTGCCTACTTGTGATCTCTGTCTGTCAAATAAATAAATAAAATCTTTAAAAAATAAAATAATATAAAACCAGAATCGTAATACTAAATGCATAATTTTATGTCTTTTTTTATTCACATTCTATCTTGAACATTTTAGATATCCATAAATATTCTTTTTTTTTTTTAAACATTTATTTATTTTAGAAAGAGTGAGAGCTGGGTGGAGGGAGGGAGAGGGAGAGAGAAACTTAAGCAGATTCTTTGTGAGGACAGAGCCCAGCATGGCCCTGAGATCATGACCGGAGCCAAAACCAAGAGTTGGATGCTTAACTGACTGAGCCACCCAGGTGCCCCGCAAATATTCTTTTATAGATTTTTACTGATTACATAATACTATAACATATTTTGTTGTAATACCATAGTTTATGGTAACTACTTTTATATGCTGAGTAGGAGATAAATGAAAATATTTAAATTTCCAGTGTGATTTCCTTTATGTAGAATAATATATGGAATACTTATTAATCAAGAGATATTTAGGAGTGGTAATAATGATAACAATAGTTATGTTCATTGTGTGCTTATTATGTGGCAGGCAAAATATTAAACACATTATGCAGTTTAATTCTAAATTCTTAATTCTATTTTATTTTATTTTATTATTATTATTTTTTAAGATTTTATTTATTTATTTGACAGAGAGAGATCACAAGTAGACGGAGAGGCAGGCAGAGAGAGAGAGAGAGGGAAGCAGGCTCCCTGCCGAGCAGAGAGCCCGATGCGGGACTCGATCCCAGGACCCTAAGATCATGACCCGAGCCAAAGGCAGCGGCTCAACCCACTGAGCCACCCAGGCGCCCCTAAATTCTTAATTCTAAAGCAGCTCTATTTTTTTTCTTGATGCAGTAGCAGAGAGAGTAGCAGATTTGTGTCTCTTATTTTACATATAGATGGACTTCGAAAATACCCTTTTCCTAAATAGAATCATTTTAGATATATAACAGATGTTTGATTTTAAAAATTAATCTTGGGGCACCTGGGTGGCTCAGTTGGTTAAGCATCTGATTCTTGATTTTGGCTCAAGTCGTGATCTTAGGGTTGTGAGACTGGGCCTCGCATTGGGCTCCACACTGGGTATGGAGTCTGCTTAAGATTCTTTCTCTCTCTCTCCCTCTGCCTCTCCCCCACCTCAAAAAAAAATTTATCTTATGACAAGTCTCTTTGTAAAAAGACTTAGCAAGGATTTATTGGTTTATATAGTATAAGAATATTCACACTTCCAGCCAAAGATCAAGTCAAATATTTATCAAGAACTGAAAAACACATAGTAACATCCGACTGGGATGAGGAACCCTGACTCAGATTTCAAAGTTGTAATAATGAGGAAGTGAAGAATTTAGAAACTTTGGGTTACAAAATGAGTCCCTTGCAACAATGATTTTCAGCTAGTAGGTCCTGGCTGTTGCCAAGTGATTAGCAAAGACTCAGACTGCTAAGCTTTAGGGACAGTCTTAACCAAACTTCTCGTTTTACAGGCCCAAGGATGTTAAAACCTGTTTGAGGTTATACAGCTGGATATGAATGATACCAGTTCCAGATCCCTGGGTCCCCTCTAATTCTGTGTTTATTAGCATTCTTGCCTTTTTATCTTTTTGATTGTGTCAGAGAATTGTCTTTTTGATTGTGTCAGAGAATTGAAGAATACCAGTTCTGTCAAGCAGGAGACAAGAAGAGGAGAAAATAAAGTTGTTTGTTTTTTTGTTTTGTTTTGTTTTGTTTTGTTTTGTTTTGTTTTCCTTTTTCAGCTAGTAGTAACTGGATCAGCTTGTTTGAATGAGGGCAGAAATCTAAGAATAGTGACAAAGACTGATTTCATTCTACCTGTTTGGTTTCTTATGCTATTACTTTTAAATAATTCTTGTCTTCTTTTTCAGATGAGTAATAATGGAAATAAAGTCCTGCAATGATTCCTTAGAGTTATTTTAATACTGTTCATCATTAAAATATGAGCAGTGACTTTCTGGATTCTCACATACCTAAACAGTAAGAAAATGGAGTAATTATTTACAGGGCCTAAGATAAGGCTTCTTCTGTTTACTGAGATAACCAGTTAAATATACAGTCTCTGTGAAGTTCTTTCTGCATTGGGAAGTTGAGGGTGGGGTGGAAGAGAGCTCACTGTAGTCTCACACTAACCACAAAATAATGTTGGAGAATTACAGTTAAGTAAGGGGGATGAAGGTGAGAACCATCCCTCTTATCATCTTTCTTACTACCCTAAGATACCAAGAAACCTCCCCTGAGAATATTGAATTTTAGTGACTCATTCAATAATTGAGACTCTTTTCCATGTAGTTGGTAGTGATCTTTGCAGGGATTTTGTGTGTGTGTGTGTGTGTGTGTGTGTGTGTGTGTGTGTGGAGGTGAATTTGTTTTAATGTATTATGTGGGATCCCACTCAGCTTATTGAGTCCTAATGTATGCAAGATCTTGTTTATGTATATGATGTAATTTACATTGCATGTCAGCTTTTTGATCTCCCTTTTTAAAAATTTTTTATTTTTTTACAAATGAAGTAAGTAGGGCTTAGGGAAAATTTTAAACTTGCTTAAGACTAGAGAGCTAGTACATGGCTAAATCTAATTTTTTGTGCTCATTCTATAGCACAGATGCCTCAATATTGTACATTTTTATCATGTACTTAGTGTGAGGGGTGTGTGTAATAGAAAGGCAGAAGGTGTAGAAGATCTTAGAAAGATCTAGAATGCAAAAAATCAGTAACCTGTCAACTGGATGCCCGCATCTAAGGAAACTAATTTTCCTGAAACACCTAAAGAAAAAAAATTAAACAATTGTCTTAACAATTAAAGTAAGATTTGAAGTCCAATAAATAGCTCTTATAGTAGAAATGAATAAAGTAGAGATTTAGATAAAGGAGTGGAAGTTTTCCATTGCTTTCCACATCCACTGTCAAAATACTACAGTGAAATTGCGGGAAGTCCAGAAGCCACCAGTCTTAACCTCAAAACAGGGTTTTAAAGTAGGAAGTACAAGGTTATTTATCTTCCCTTCAGGTAATCTGACTGGTAGGTAACCCAGTGGTAGCAATGATTCTTATTTTTTAAATTTATTATGATTATTATTATTTAAGAACCCCAGTACAGGACTCAAACTCTCGACCCTGAGATCAAGACCTGAATTGAGATCAAGAGTTGGATGCTTAACTAACTGAGCCACCTGGCTACCTTAGCAATGGTTCTTTTTAATTCTCTGCTTTTAGGGTTTTCCCCCTGCCAAGTTGCTGCAGCTGTCTGACAGGTAAGACAAGAATTCTGGTGCATTGTCCTAAAGGAAGTTCCACTTACCTTTTTGACCTTTCATTAACACAATGTTTTAGGTTGGAAGGGACTTCTACAGTTATTTTATTCGCTCTCTGTAACATTCTCCCCTTTCAGAATCTCCCAAAGAAGCCCATTCTACTATGGATTCCTCTGTTAGACAAATCTAATATATTAAACTGAAATCTATATTAAATTGTATTTTTCCAGTTAGTATATATTTCCTCTGCAGAGGGGGATTTCTTCCCCTCCTCTGCTCTCCCCTCCCCTCTCCTCCCATTCTTTCTTAAAGATTTTGTTTATTTGACAGAGAGAGCGAGCAAGAGAGACACAGAGAGCAAGCACAAGCAGGAGGAAGGGCAGGCAGGGGAGAAGCAGGCTCCCCGCTGAGCAAGGAACCTGATGTGGGGCTCAATCCGAGGATCCTGGGATCATGACCTAAGCTGCAGGCAACTGCTTAACCCACTGAGCCACCCAGGTGCCCCAGGGTTTCTTTCAGAAAGTGTTTCTGAAGAATCCCTTTTCTAGGTAAATAATCCCTAATCCTTGCGGCTTCCTCCCTCCTCCTCTACCCTCCCTTGCCCTGCCCTGTCTTCCTCTCCCCTGCCCTGCCCTCCCCTCCCCTCCCCTACCTCCTCTTCTCACCTCCCCTCCCCTCCCCTCCCCTCTCCTCCCTCCCTTCCCTCCCTTCCTACTTACCTACCTATCTTCCTTGATTTTATTTATTTATTTGACAGAGAGAGAGAGAGTACACACACCAGCAGGGGGAGCAGCAGGCAGAGAGGGAGAGGGAGAAGCAGGGAGCTATCCCAGGACCCTGGGATCATGACCTGAGCTGAAGGCAGATGCGTAACTGACTGAGCCACCCAGGTGCCCTGGATATTCTTATTTATTTATTTATTTATTTATTTATTTATTTTAAAAAGATTTTATTTATTTATTTGAGAGAGAGACAGTGAGAGAGAGCATGAGCGAGAAGGTCAGAGGGAGAAGCAGACTCCCCATGGAGCTGGGAGCCTGATGCGGGACTCGATCCCAGGACTCCGGGATCATGACCTGAGCCAAAGGCAGTCGTCCAACCAACTCAGCCACCCAGGCGTCCCTCTTTTTTATTTTTTAATTCAGCAAATATTTAGTGCTCCAAGCATTCTAAGTGCTAGAATGCAATAGCGAATCCTTAGTATAAATGCTGTACTGTGAAATACTATTATCTCTATTTTTATAAGTGAGGAAAACAGAAGATTGAGGTTGAAATGACTTACCAAATTCACACAATTGGTTAGAAGTTTACTGGGTATCGGAAGCATGCCTTTCTAGCTCCAGAAGTTATGCTTTTGACCCCTACTGTTGTGGATTTTGCTAAGAATAACCTCATAGCCATCCATAATAGTCTAGAATAGATAGGTCAAGGAGAAAGTTGGCCTAAAGAATGGCTTAAAAATATTTAGAAAGTCAGAGGATTCTTGGGATGCTGAATGAACTGGGAGCCTCCTGGGCTCCACTGGGAAACTACACAGTAGGTAGATTCTTGACAGTCATAGATCTAAATTTGTGGTTTCAGCAATTCACTAAGGACTCCAGAAGTCCATGACGAATATGGAATGCTTCAGAAATTTGAATATCATCCTTGTGCTTGGGCCATGTTAATCAATTGTATTGTTCATTTTTGTATATATGTTGCTGAAGCAAGCACTGGGGCATTCTTCCATATCATGGTTTTGAATACTTAGTCATACCGGTCTATCAACTCTTGGTTATTCTAGTTCTTTAGTAATCCTCTTAAATTAGTCTCTAGAACAACATAATGCCCAGAAATGGATATGGCAGGAAGTAGAACTGAGCTGTTTATTACTTTCCTAATTCTAAGGTACTGTTTGGTTCTTCTAATGTACACAGCTCCATTTTGAAATTTTTTTCCCGTTTTGCAGTCTGACTTATTTTTCATATCTTTAACTTTCATTTGGTGAAATTCATAGAATTTATTTCAGCGCAATTAAAATTAAGCATTGCAGGTGCTTAGTAACTTTGGGAATGTTAGAAAAGACTTTTCTGAAGAACTTCTAAAATATTTGCTTTTAAGAGTGAGATGCTTTCAAATTATATCTCTTAATGTAGTGTTAAAGGTGGGGAATGTCACTTAATATTTCCTACACTTGCAACCTAATTTTTCTTACTTTATATTTGCAGTGTTATTTAATGTATGGACATGATCAAATGAGAATAATCAAGAGTTTTGTGGGATGTTTAAGAATCTAGTCATTTTTATACTTAGATCTTCAGGAATTTCTGTTTTTAAGTCATTGCTCAATTCTTTTTATTTTTGTTTTGTTTTTTCAAAGTAGGCTCCATGCCCAGCATGGACCCCAAAATGGGGCTTGAACTCACGACCCTGAAATCAAGACCTGAGCTGAGATCAAGAGTTGGATACTTAACCAACTGAGCCACCCCAGGCACCCTAACATTGTCTTCTTTAATGTCTGTTTGGTGATACTTGAAATCCAAAGAGGTTTTGTCTTAAAAACAAAACAAAACAAAACAGTAGTTCCCAGCTCAGAATAATAGAAATTTCAGCCTACTGCAATAGAAGTCGTCTCTGGGATTGCACTAAAGTATCTCTCAGGAAATCAGATGTGATGACAGGGGAATGGTCTAGGTCTGTAGGGGACAAAGAGAAAGAAATTCTTGTTAGCCATTTAGTTTCTCTTAGGGGAGGGTAAGATAATAAATGTTGCTTACCTGTCATTTGTGATGTCATGATCTTATACTTTACAGAGATTTTTTTTTTTTTAATTTATTTGACAGATCACAAGTAGGCAGAGAGGCAGGCAGAGAGAGACAGGAGGAGGAGGCAGGCTCCCTGCTGAGCAGAGAGCCCGATGCGGGACTCGATCCCAGGACCCTGAGATCATGACCTGAGCCGAAGGCAGAGGCTTTAACCACTGAGCCACCCAGGCACCCTTTACAGAGATTTTTTTAAAATAGTATTGGCACTTTCATGGAGGCTGTTAGAAAAATTTGATCTTACAGTGCAAGTTGTAATCTGGAAAGCAGTATTTGACATTTGAATATTGCTTTCCTGGTTTGGATGTGAAATTTTTTAGTTGGAGAGTAATTCTCGTATTTGATTTTTTTTTCTTAAGATTATTTTTTAAAATTTATTTGACAGACAGATCACAAGTAGGCAGAGAGGCAGGCAGAGAGAGAGAGGAGGAGGAGGCAGGCTCCCTGCTGAGCAGAGAGCCGATGCGGGGCTCGATCCCAGGACCCTGAGATCATGACCTGAGCCGAAGGTAGAGGCTTTAACCACTGAGCCACCCAGGCGCCCCTCATATTTGATTTCTGAGCTAGAATCTTAATCAGATGTTGGCAGTTAATTTGAACATAAATCATTTTAGCAAATATCAGTAGCAGGGAATTTATTCATTTCCTGGTTTACTTGGGAAGGATGTTAGTAGGAAGATTTAGTACCATGATTTCTAGAGGCCCTCTGCTGATACCTTCTGGTATTGCTGAGAGTAACGTTTGATGAAATAAAACACTAATTCTTCTGTATTATACTAGTGATTCTTACTGCCTGCAGTATATTTTAAACATAATTTTCTTGGTTAATACTAATGTAATCCCAAAGTCTTATTTTTAATTACCAACCAGGTTATGGAACTAGTTTTTTTGTTTTTATTGAAGTATAATTGACATACAAAATCCTATTAGTTTCAGATGCACATTATAGTGATTTGATATTTTCTTATATTATGAAATGATCCCTATGATAAGTCTAGTTACCATCTGTCATCATACAGAGTCATTACAATATTTTTGGCTATATTCCCTATGCTGTACATTATGTCCCCATGACTTATTTATAACTGTAAGTTTGTACCTTTTTTTAAAGAAGATTTTATTTATTTATCTATTTGACACAGAGAGAGAGAGAGCGAGAACAGGACCACAGGCAAGGGGAGTGGGAGAGGGAGAAGCAGGCCTCCCACCGAGCAGGGAGCCCGATGCGTGCTCAATACCAGGACCCTGGGATCATGACTCGAGCCGAAGGCAGACGCTTAAGGACTGAGCCACCTAGGCTCAGTCCTTAAAGTTCGTACTTCTTAATCCCCTTCATCTATTTTACCTGCCCCCCTTACCCTTCCCCCTGTGGTAACCAGCAGTTTGTTTCCTGTATCAGTGAGTCAGTTTTCTGTTTTGTGTATTTTGTTTTTTAGATTCCATATATAAGTGAAATCATATGGTATTTGTCTTTCTCTGTCCGACTTATTTCATTTAGCATAATACCCACTGGTTCTATTCAGGTTGGTGCAAATGGTAAGATTCCATTCTATTTTGTGGCAGATAATTCTGTTTTGTATGTGGTGTATACCACATCTTCTTTATCCATTCATCTATCCATGAACACAGGTTGCTTATGAATCTTGCCTATTGTAGATAATGCTTCAGTGAACATAGGGATGTATATACCTCTTCATACAATCCCAAAGTCTTATTTTTAATTACCAGCCAGGTTATGAAACTAACTCTTCATGAATGTTGGCCTAAATTCTGAACTTTGCAAACTCTTATGTTTAGTAAATAATGGGATTTTTACTTTGTTTAGGAAGGTTCCTTTGGTTTTAAATAAGAGGTACCTTGAAAACCTAATTTAATGTAAATGTGCTTGCCTTTTAAAGGACCCTAGATACAGCAGCTTTCCAGAGTCAGTCTTCATTCCCTTGCCTTGCTTTTAAAGTTTACTTGTAACATGAACATTTTCTTTTATAACTTAAAGCATTTCCTATATCTGACTCTATTGAAGCATTTTGGTAGTATGCTCTAAATAGCATTATAACTGAAAAGCTAATTTCAAGGACAACAATATAAATTAAACAATTAAAATGGACCTCAGTATCTTCTTGGAATCACTTCTAATATTAGTATTCTGAGGAATCCTGTTTAGGCCTTTAAATGTAGGTAAATTTCGGGGCACCTGGGTGGCTCAGTGGGTTAAGCCTCTGCCTTCAGCTCAGGTCATGATCTCAGGGTCCTGGGATCGAGCCCCGCATCAGGCTCTCTGCTGGGAAGGGAGCCTGCTTCTCTCTCTCTCTGCCTGCCTCTCTGCCTGCTTGTGATCTCTGTCAAATAAATAATAAATAAAATCTTAGAAAAAAATAAATGTAGGTTAATTTAGTCAAATTAGGTTTAACTTTTCAATTTAGTTTGGAAAGATAATGAAAGATATCCTTATAGGTTCATTTTTCTCTGTGTGTGTATGTGTCCACACAGTTGTCATGTGCACAGTAGACTTGTTGGAGAGCTGAATAATTCATTGCTCTGTACTCTTTTGCCAAGGAAGTCTGTTTATGGGATGCCTAGGTGGCTCAGTGGGTTAAGCCTCTGCCTTCGGCTCAGGTTGTGATCCCAGGGTCCTGGGATGGAGCCGCGCATCGGGCTCTCTACTCAGCGGGGAGCCTGCTTCCTCCTCTCTCTCTCTCTGCCTACTTGTGATCTGTCTGTCAAATAAATAAATAAGATCTTAAAAAAGAAAAAAAGAATGTTTATTATTTTGTTATTTTGAAAGCTTATTTGGGTGCCATTAATTTCTCATGCTGAATATTTCCTTATATATGGTTCATGATACAGTGTTGATGAGCATTTAATATTTACCTTGGATCCATAATCATATAGGTAGGTTCCCTATGACCTAATATTAAGAAATAATAATAATAAAAGGAAGGACATTAACTGTCTAGAGTAGTTGGCTTCCAAATTATTTTGCTTACCCACACCTTTAATGTATCTCTGATATTTTTATGTTATAAATCTTGGACGTATAATTGTTTCTATAAATTACATGCATCATATAACATAAAAAAAGGATGAGATAGTAATATAAATGGAAGTTATAATGTTTTCTTATTACAGTCTGTTGGATTATCTTGCATACATACTGCGGTGTATGTATCCTATATTTAGATCAAGATTAAAAATTAGAATAACTTTCCTCTAAAGAATTTTTGGATAATATGAAAATCATTTTATGTTTACCTTAGGAATGTGATGCTAACCACAATATAAGACCAGATCTTACAATGGAACTGTCCAATTTTGAGGTAGGCTGTCTTGGGAAGATCAGGCAAAAGCTGCAGAACCACATATCGTGCATGTTGTAGGAAGTATCCGTGATTCCAGTTTAGAGCCCAGCTGGACTAAACAGCCTTTGATACTCCTAAATTCTGTGACTGTAGATAGGAATTCATAGGTGGAGCTTTTAAATTTAAAACACTGTAGGAAAGTTAGCCTGTGAATGAAGATCTGAAACAGGATTACATTAGGAAATTGTTCAACTTCTACATCCAGACTTCTGCTCAGAACTTCTCCTGCTGTCTTCTTTAGAAATTTGATGATTTCTGATTCTCAAGCCGTCTCCACATAGGAAAAAGTTTTAAGGCCTCTTGTAAGCCTATAGCTTGACTATATGGGAGAATAAATATGTAAGTAAGGCATTCCAGCAATAAACTTTATCAACAAACTTTTACTCTGTTTCTTTATACCAGATAAAAGAGAAGTAGGGAGAAAGAGAACATGAAGGCAAGTTTAGAGTGAACAATTATTTTAAAGTGTATATTATCTTAGATGACTTAGTAAATAAATTCCCTCTAAAAGATGTAAGTACTGTTTCATTAAAAATAATTTGTTCTGGGGCGCCTGGGTGGCTCGGTGGGTTGAGCCTTCGCCTTTGGCTTGGCTCGTGATCTCAGGGTCCTGGGATCGAGCCCCACTGGCTCTCTGCTCCGCGGGGATCCTGCTTCCCCCACCCCTCGCTTGCCTCTCTGCCTACTTGTGATATTTCTCTCTCTCTCTCTCTCTCTGTCAAATAAATAAATAAATCTTCAAAAAAATATCATTTGTTCTGCAGTACAATTGAATAGCTTCACCTTTTTAAGCTCAAAATTGTTTCACCATAAAAACAAAAACTTTAGTATCCATATCACCCCTCACTTTTTCTTTTTTCTTTTTGATGAGGGGATAGTTTTGTGAAATCCAGTACCCCTCTTCCTTTTTCTTTTTTCTTTTTGGTGAGGGAATGGTTTTGTGAAATCCAGGTAGCAGATATAAGCCAGCAGTAAACTTAATAACTTTTTCATTATGCATGATTTGAGTATTGTGCTATAGAGTACCTACTTAGGTTTCTCTGTTGTGGTGGTGGTTTTCTTCTTTCCTGGTTTATGAAATACCCTGTTCTCTCTGATTGTTCACAAAGAGGCAGAAGTCCTTCTGCTCCAATGAGTCTAAGAATGTCAGATGTTGGAATCACCAGAACTTGAGATTTTTTTTTAAATGGCTAATCCTGCATTTGTTGAGATTTCCCTCTCAGTAGCACTTTTGTTTTTAAAATATAAAAATCACAGAATGAATGGCCATAAAAGTAAGAGTGTCCTAATTCTGATCTGTTTATTTCTGAGCATTTCTCTATAGGAATCTTAATAATGGAGTAGTACATCACAGGAACTGAAGATCCATATAACCTACTCTATATGGATGTTCTGTGGGAAGTGTTTTCTAGAACATTAGTGAAATAGAAGGTTATAGAACATTGTAACAGTTCTAGGGAGCATATGCTTGGCTTATTAATAAAAGTCTCATATGTTAAGCAGCTATGCAGATACACATCTAAATAATCACCCCGTCATAGTGTAGGAGTAGAATATCATTATAGAAAACATTGTTTTCTGTCTTCAGCTCACCAGAGGCTTTCCAACAACACTGAGCTCGTTTTCAATGATTGTAGATTGTTTAGGATACAACTATACATTCTTCAGGGTTAAAGAACAGTGTCCCTGTTTTCTTTTGCTTAACTGTTGTCTGGTACAAAGATGCAAAACCAGCTGAAGAAAACAATCTACCCATTTTGTTATTGAAACTGATGTTTATGATTGGAAACACTTCTCTGATAAGCTTCTTTCCATTTTCCAAATACCTTGGGTGTCACACAGTGCCTTTACAAAATTTGTGATGAGTTGCACCAAACATAGAATCAAATTAAGTTTAAGCAGATAAATACTTGTGAGGTTAATTTATTCTTCTTAGAAATGTTCCCCCAGAGGGCTTTGAAGTATAAGGTGATCTTGCTTAAGTTTCTTGGCAAAAAGATGGAATTCAGGCTGTTTTCTGTTGTCAGAAATTGAACTTTGTGAGAATGGAAAAAAAGATTTTATGATCTGATTACAGCTCAGGAGACTTAGGCCACAGTATAAATTAACTGCCTTGGGTCTACATACTGGTTTGGGATGTATATCCCTTGTTTTTTGCTCCTAGTTCTATGTCCTTATCTTTTGTTGCATTCGGGTACAGAGATTTGTGGATTGGCACAGAAATCCAAGACAAGCTTGACTTTTGTATCTTGTTTTCATTGTTACAAGGATTTGTAGCTCTAGTGTTTTTACTAAATAAAATCAATTAAATAAAAAATTTTCTTATTTATAGTGGTTACCCTTTGTCACATATAGACTATGTTTACTGAGTAGTTATTTTTTTCCTCTTTTAGTGAGATTAACCTAAACACTAGGTAAAAAAGGATGAGCTGCCGTTGAAACTGGCAAAAAAACAAATCTTTGCAAGAGGAATTGATGTTTATATACGGAAAAAACATTCCTCTATGTCCCTCCTTTACTACAGCACACACTGCGCTTTACTTCTGCTTACCAGATGTGTGGTCCCCCCCACCCCCACCCCAACACCAAGCACTTCTTTGCAGTACCAGCTGTGTGTCCCACAATTTGATGCGATTCTGACCTTATCTGAGGATAGCTTCAGATCCCACAGATTAAGGGCACAGACTTGCAAGACGGCCTCCCCTCCCCTTTCAACTGCCATTGACAAATCCAGATTTTCGCCTGTGTTTTTGACCAGCTGGCTATAGATCAGATGATCCTACCACTTACTCCTTGGGCTCTATTAATTGCTAGAGTGGCCTATAGAACTCAGGAAAACATTTTACTTACTAGATTACAGGTTTATTATAAAAGGATATAACTCCAGAAGGGCCAAGAGAGACAAAGGGCAAGGTCTGTGGGAAGAGGGGCAGAGTTTCCATGCCTTCTAAGTGTGTCTCCTTCCCAGAATCTCCATGTATTCACCATCCTGGAAGTTCTCAGAACCACATAGTGAAGGGATTTTTGTGGGAACTTCATTGCATAGACATGATTGATTATATCATTGGCCCGTGGTGATTGATCACAATCTTCAGTCCCTCTCTACTCCTTGGAGGTGAGGGGGTGTAGGACTGAAAGTTCCAACTCTAATTATATGGTTGGTTCCCTTGGCAACCATCTCCCATCCTATGGTTAACTAGGGGCTTTCCACAAGTCACCTCATAAACAAAATCAGGTGTGCTTGAATGGGAGCTTGTTTTGAATAATATGTCCCTGTTATGCTTCGAAGCTATTTCGGGATCTAAGGACAAAAGACCAAATACTGTAACAAAAGATGCTCCCTTTGCTCTTAATGCTTAGAAATTCCAAGAGTTTGGGGAGCTATGAGCCAATAACTGTAGATAGAAGACTAAAAATATTTATTGCAAATTGTATATTTATTGCATATCATGTGCTCAAGGTGAAAATGTCAAAGTCATTCTTTTTTGTATGTGATTGAATGTTTTAAATCTGTATTTTTCTATAGAGACTTTCTCTCTTCAAGGACCCTTGGATTTTTTTTCTTCCTTTTAGCATTTATTTCTTATCATTTGTTGTTTGTAGCTTCACAATTCTATATTGTTCTAGTACTGTTTTTTTTAAATCACAGCTGGAAACTCTGAAAAGCATTTTGACAAAGGAAGACTGAATTGTGATCTTAGACCAACAATAAGCTATAGGAACAAATTAAGTTAAGAAATTAATATTATTTCAGATATATAAGTTTGTTTTTAGTCTTTCAGAGATTTGTTGAAACCAAGAATTTAAAAATCATCTCTTTGCTTTTAACACAATTAGAAGTATAAAACAAAACTACTTGCTTATGAATTTGCTTAAATTTTTTGTGGAGTTTCCGTAAGACTCATATACTACCATTTTTCAGATTCTTAGAGCTCTTCCAAATTTTTTTTCACTATATCTAACCCAAGGAAAATTTTTTTTAAGCTTTATATTTTTCATTAAAACATTAAAAAAGAAGAAGAAGAAGAAGAAGCCACTACAGAGTTCTAACAATCAGAACTCTATATTCTATTTCCTTTATCAGGCAGCCATTTTTAAACTTTTAACTTTTTATATTGGAATTTATTTACATGTTTTCTAAATAACATGCTTGTGCTATTTGTTTCTGTTGTAGATAGTATCTTTGATTTTCTATCATGAAGATGGTGATTAAGTTCTCTTATCTCTCCTGCCCACATCTTATTAAAATTTTAGTTAAATTTTGATAAACTTTTACATATGCCAGTGTAAATATTTTTACGTTGTTGGGGAATGGAAAATTTTCCTCTGTCCTTTGAGTTTTCTTTTGGCTGGTCTAAGAATTAAATTGACATAAGACAGATTAACAGGAGAAAATCATACTTGATTATTTAAGTAAGGTGGCTCCATAAGAATATGAGGCCCATAGGAAGGCAAGCAGTTGAGGCTTACATACCATCCAGAACTAAGGAGAAGTGGGTAGTGGTCTGGGACTTCAAAGGAAAGGAAGACAATTCATAGGAAGATGAAAAAGAGTAATTGCTAAACAAACGTATGCTGGATCATACAGATCCAGTGGGGCATAGAGAGGAAGTGTAACAAACAGACTTTGCTAAGTCCCTCCCTGTCTACCACACCAAGTTCAGTACTGTAGTTACTTGTGGTGATAGCTCCCTTCCTGGAGCAGGTTCTCTATCTCAGTTCTTTTAGGCATTTTGGGGGAAAGGCCAAAGTTTCTTTGTGACCTCTGATTCTTAAAAATAATCAGCCTAGAATCATCCACATGCCAAAGAGACACATTGTGGATGTCAAATTTTGCTGTGTTCCAACAGCTTGAACCTTTTATGTACAATATGATTACATTTTCCTTTTTATATAGTTTTTTGTTGTCTTTGGAGTTAATTGCTTCAATTTTGATTATTCTTACTAGCTATAATTGGGTCATTTCCAAGTTCTGAAAGAGCTACAGATATTCTGAATACTTTGAAAAACATTGTGTATTCTCAGTTTCATCTTCTTGATGCCCTCACTTCTCCAGTTTGAATGGATTACTTTAAAAGACTTTTGCACACTTTTTGTCCTGGGAGTCCTTTCATCTGTTAATAAATAACGGATTCCCTGTTTCTTTGATTTAATGTTGTCTTCTTTATTGCTTTATTCCTTTCTTTTCATGAAGCACATTCTCCCAGAGCCTTTAAAAAAAGGACGCATAGAAGATCATTTTTTAGAAATTATGCCCATTTTGGGGCTCCTGGGTGGCTCAGTCAGTTAAGTGTCTGACTTGACTTTGGCTCAGGTCATGGTCTTAGGGTCATGAGATCAAGCCCCATGTTGGGGTCTGTACTGAGTATGGAGCCTGCTTAAAATTCTCTGTCTTCCCCTCTCTCCTCTCCCACTTGCACACACTCATGCACACCCTCTCTCGCTCTACAAAAAAAAAAAAAAAAAAAAAAGAAAAAGAAAAATTATGCCCGATTTCAAAATTCCTTTATTTTACTCTAGTACTTCATTTACTGTAATACTTCATTGACTTGGTGTGGAATTTTATGTTGGATATAATTTCCCCATAAAATTTTTAAAACATTGTGACTTTATTTTCTGGTTGCTAGTATTGCTATTGAAAAATCTGATGCCATACTAATTCTTGATCCTTTGGATAGCATCTGTGTTTTTGTTTTTTTTTTTTTTTCTCTAGAATTTTCAAAAGTTTTCTCTTTATTGTCCCGAAGTTTTACAAAGATGTTCTTGGTGTGAGTCTTGTTGGTATTTGTTGGGCTGGATACTTGTGGGTCCTTTTAATCTGGAAAACTTGCAGATTGGATCTTGAAACATTTGTTTTAGAGAACTATTTTTTATTAATTTTTATTCCATCAAAACCAAAAATTTATTTTGCCCACACCTCTCACTAACCGGCCAAGCACTTATCTGACAGGTGAAAAGCTGTTTTTGTTTAAAAATTTTATTATGTAATATTGTATTCATATTTTAAAAACTTTATGTAAGCTGTGATACACAGTAATAAACAAATGACTTTTGAACTGACCACACAACTTAAGCATGGGAACATTACCATTGTCATGCTCTTGGAACCATATGTGGTTCTCCTATTGTCCAAAATTTTGTATTTCATTCACTTTACTTTTAAAAAGGTAGTTAATTATATATGTGTGTGACACTAAACAGTTCTTAGTTGTACTTGTTTGGGGACTTTATAAAATGGTATTATGGTTTATGTAGTCTTGTATGACTTACTTTTTATGAAAAAATAACATGCCAGAGTTTGATCTATGTTATTGCATCTAGCCATATTTCACTTACATTATTTAATCTTTTTCTGTACTTAGTTTGTGCTTTTTGTTAGTCAAAGATTGAATCTCCTGATGTACTCTTTAGTTTTTCTTTCTTTTATTCTAATTTCTGGGAAATTTCCTTAAAACTTATTTCCCAGTCCTTCTATTAAATATTTTTTCTTTTTAATTTTTAAATATTTTTTCCTCTTTCCTCTTAAAAAATAATTTTTAAGTATTTTTTCCTCTTCTATGAATACTTTCTTTTTTCATTATATCTTGTTCTTGTTTTATAGATTTTGTTTTCTTTTGTCTCTGAAAATATCTTTTGCTTCCTATATTGTTTCTTTCTCTTTGGAGTTTCTTTTTTTCTGGGTTTTTTTTTTTAAGTCTCTGTCTTCTTTGTTAGAGGCTTTTCTCAAAAGTCTAGTCATCCATGGCTTTCTCTTCTTGAGAGAGGCATTAAAATGCTCTGGGAAGCTGTCCTTTGTGAAGACTTTTGTAGGTTCATGGTTTTTACCATAGAGTAATTAGTCAAAGATTACTTTTATTAGAGGCCCCTCCAATTGTCAGTGTGTATAGGTCTTTTCTTTAGTCAGTTTTTCTAGAGGAATTGTTAAAACTCTTGCCTTTGAGGGTGGGTGGATGATGGCAGTGCTAATAAGCCTGGCTGCATGTGTTCTAGAAGCCTGGGAAGAGGACTGAAATTCTCATCTGTCAGTTTAATCCTTCTGTCCTCAGAATGGTACCTCACCCCAGTCCCCAGCCCTCAGCTGCCTGTAGAGTTTCTCAGTCTCAAATCTTTCTGGTCCCTTGTTTCAGTTTCATCAGAAAGTGCACCTCTGGACTGATCACCCATGTATTAGAAGAATGATCTGCTGATCCGACTGTTTATTATAAATAATTTTAACCAGTTCTTCTATTTTCAGGCCTAACTCTATGGCCTTGCTTTTAAAGGAGCCCCTAATACTTGTCTAAGTCCTGACATTTCTGTACTTTTAGCATAAGTTGGCTTGTTCTTACTGATTTTCTCACATCACCTACTACCCTGCCAAACACTTACCTGACCTGAGAAAAGCTGAAAACTAAGTCATTTATTACTGAACCATCTGTTTTTCACCTTCCAAAGTTTTATTGACATCTCTTATCTGCTGCTGTGTCCTCTGTAGTTTTCTCTGCCTTTGTGGATGTATGCACTTTATTATTTAATTTTAGTAGAAAACCAGGGTAAGTGTGTTCAGTCTTTCATGTTTGCTCCATTAATTACCCTTTAAAGAGGCTTTTATTAGAATAGAAACTTGAGAGACTTTGATATAGATATGCCCTCTAAAGTCTTCTTTGTTTCCAAAGTAGAAATCATAAAAAACATTCATTTCTGAAATTAACAAAAGCCAAGATAGGGAAAGACCTTTTTTTTTTTTTTTTGGACAGACAGAGATCACAAGTAGGCAGAGAAGCAGGCAGAGAGAGAGAGGAGGAAGCAGGCTCTCTGCTGAGCAGAGAGCCTGTTGCGGGGCTTGATCCCAGGACCCTGGTATCATGACCTGAGCAGAAGGCAGAGGCTTTAACCCACTGAGCCACCCAGGTGCCCCGATAGGGAAACACTTTAACTGTCCATCAGTGACTGAATGGATAAAGAAAATGTGATGTGTTTGTGTATTTCACATATATGATACATAGAATATTAGCCATAAAAAATAATGAAATCTTGTCATATGTACCAACATGGATGGACCTTGAGGGCATTATACCAAGTGAAATAAATCAGAGAAAGGCAAATACTGTTACAGAGCCTGATATGGGACTTGATCTCATGACCCTGAGATCATGACCTGGGCTAAGATCAGGAGTTGGAGGCTTAACTGACTGTGCCACCCTGGTGTCTCTGGACAGCATTTCTATAGCAAAATCACCTTTGTAGTTATCTTCTGTCTCAAATTCTCTTTATTGAATAGCTAAACATGAACTTCATTGGCATAGAGTGTCAACAGAACAATCTTTTTAAAATTTGATTTTAGGGGGACCTGGGTGACTCAGTCAGTTAAGCGTCTGTCTTTGGCTGAGGTGGTAATTTCAGGGTCCTGGGATCAAGCCTCACATTGGGCTTCCTGCTCAGCGGAGAGTCTGCTTCCCCCTCTCCTTCTGTCCCTCCTCTCACTTGTGCTCATTCTCTCTCTCTCGAATAAAATATGATTTTAGAAATTAAACTACAAATCTTGATACGGGTGAAGGAAATCTTGATTAAGTTTAAATGAACCCTGTGACCATGTGACATTGACAAAATTTGAGCAGTTTGAACTTAAGAAATGGTAATTTTGTGTAATTCAGCATAACAGAGTTAAAGAACAGTTTATCAGTTAAATCAGCAGTTTAGTTAACAGACCCTTCCGATTAGTGTAGAAATTTTTTTTTTAAGATTTGTTTGTTTATTTTAAGATTTTATTTATTTGTCAGAGAGAGAGAGCACAAGCAAGGGAAGCTGGAGGCAGAACCTACAGAGGGAGAAGCAGGCTCCCCGCTGAGCAAGGAGCCCAATGCAGGACTTGATCCCAGGATTCTGGGATCATGACCTGAGCCAAAGCCAGCTGCTTAACCAACTGAGCTACCCAGGCATCCCTTGTATTTATTTGAGAGAGAGAGAGAGAGAGAGAGCGCGCGCGCGAGCGAGAGCGAGCGTGCGCGCGCATGAGCAGTGGGAGGGGCAGAGAGGATCAGACTCCCTGCTGAGCAGGGAGCCTGATTCAATTCAGGGCTCCATCCCAGGACCTGGGAATCATTACCTGAGCTGAAGGCAGACGGTTGAGACTGAGCCACCTAGGTTCCCCTAGAAAATTGTTCTGTAGCATTCTTGGAAACATTCCAGTGGGAGGAAAGGATGAATAAAATGGCAGCCTAATGCTATATAAGAGGGAGAGTTGAGGTCCTCATTTAGTGTAACTTCTAGGTTCTAGAGCTGCATCGGAGTCTCTTATGTTCTAGAAATTCCACACTACTGAAACAAGAGGCTATAAATTCTGTGGAGTGCCATTTTGGTACACAAGGCCTGTGGATATGAACACTAACACACACTACCTGAAGACCTGGCTGCCATGCTGTATTATCTGTAGAGGATTTCAGTAAATTCAATAGCTGGAATAGTATTGGTTAATTTTGTTGACTTTGTATATAATTTGCATATATTTCTTTAATAGTTGAACTTTAAAATTATAATATGACTGTTGAGAGGTTTAAAACATTGTAGAAATAAAATAACTATAGCAAAAATGATGGAGAATTAATGGAGTCATATTGTTGTTAAGGTCTTGTATTGTTTGGAATGTGGTTAAGGTAGACTATAACAAGTTAGGAATGTGTACTATTATTTTCTGGGTAACCATTAAAAGACCAATACAAAAATATATAACAAATAGAAGAAATAAAATGGAATATTAAAACTAGTTGATTAATAGGAAAGAAGCAGGAATAAAAGACTAAGGAACTCATGAGATAAATTTAAAATAAATAGCAAGACGGAACTAAAGACAGGAAAAGATAATACCATGCAAATACTAGCCAAAAGAAAGATGATTAAGCTATGTTAATATCAGATAACTTAGATATTAAGGCAAGGAGTATTTATACTAAAGATAAAGAATGACATTGCATAATGCTAAAGTGGTTCTCTCAATAGAAAGAATAATCCTAAACAACCTTCTTTTGTTGCTTAGTTTGCCAGTCATTCATATGGGTGGTCTTTGGGTCTTTTCTATGGACCAGTGTTCTCAGTTTTTACTGCTAGAGATGTTTCTTTAGTCTGTGAGGGAAGAGTTGTTCCTTTGTCTCTCTGACTGTGGTACTGTCATATTCAACGTGCTCTGGGCATTGTAAATAATTGCGTGGGGTACCACTTGAGAGAACAAAACCTCAGAATTATAATTATTTCATTTAGTGTTGCAGTTATTTTTAATGTAATTGTTCTTTTAAAAAATGCCAGCTATGAGCAGTAAAATGTAAATGAAGACTAAAGAAACTGATTCCTTTTTGAAGAATTTTTTTTAACATCATGTGATAATAAGTAATAAGGTATTATAAAGAACAAACCAGAAGGGAGTAGTTGTCTGTTCATTTATAAGGATTCTTGACAATAACCTTTTTTTGTTGTTGTTGGTACTGGCTATTTAAAGCTCTGCAGTGATGTGTTATTGTCAAAACTCTTCATTTCTATCTGGAGAGAATGTCTTCTTATTTAGAGAAGAACCCATTTTCCTGGAAAAAGACACCTGTTGGTTGATTTACATCCCTAAATGCAAGAAAAGGAGAGAAGAGTTTAAGAAAATAAAAATGCTGAATCAAGGCGCATACTTAGAAATAGAAATATAATTAGTATCCCTTTTTTAAAAAAATTGTGGCAAACCAGACATAACAGAAAATTTACAATTTAACTTTCTTTAAGTGTACAATTTAGACATATTAAGTATATTCACATTGTTGGCAAACAGATCTCTAGAACTTTTTCACCTTGCAGATTTGAAACTCTGTATCCATTATAAAACTCTCCCTTCACTGCCTCTCTCCAGCCCCTGGTAACCACTATTTTACTTGCTGTTTCTTTGAATTTGATTAGATAGCTCATAAAAGTAGAATCATGCATTTTTAGTGTTTTTATTTACTGGCTTATATTGCTGAGCATGAAGTCTTCAAGGTTCCTCTTTTTTGTAGCATGTGACAGGATATCTTTATAAAGGCTGAATAATATTCCTTTGATTTATAACCACAGTTTTAATTTTTCATTCATCTTTTCATGGATATTTGGTTTGCTTCCACCTCTTAGCTATTGTAAATTGTGCCACTATAAACACAGGTGTGCAAATACCTCTTTAAGACCCTGCTTTCAATTCTTCTGGGTATATACTCAGAAGTAGGATTGCTGAATTATATGGTATTTCTATTTTTAATATTTTGAGTAGCTGCCATACCATATTCTATTATTTTACTGATAGTGTAGTTCTACTATTTTATGATCCAGTCAACAATGCACAAAGGTTCCAATTTCTCCACATACTTAGTAACACTTACTTCTGTTGTTTTGATAGTAACCCTTCTCATGGGTATGAGGTGATAACCTCATTGTGGTTTTGATTTGAATTTCTCTGATGATAAGTGATTTTGAGGATCTTTTCATAGTTTACTGACCACTGACCATTATATATTATCTTTGGAGAAATATTTAAATCCTTTGCCCACTTTTTAAAGAGTTGCTTTTTGTTCTTGAGTTGTAAGAGTTCTTAAATATGCTGGATATTAACTCCTTATTAAATACATGATTCATAAACATTTCCTCCCATTATGGAGATTTCCTTTTTGCTCTGGTGTTTGCTTTACACAAAAGTTTTTAAGTTTAATAAAGTTATATTAGTCTCTTTCTGCTTCTTGTTTCCTTTGAGTTAAATTTTTTATATGGTATAAGATGAAGTTCCAATTTCATTCTTTTGCATGTGACCGTCTAGTTTTCCCAGCACCATTTGTTGAAGAGACTGTTCCTTATTCCAATGAGTGGGTTTAGCACCTGTGTTAAAAAATCATTTGAACATATATGTGAAGGTTTATTTCTGTATTCTCTATTCTGTCTTATTGGTCTTTGTTTTTTTGGTGTTTTTTTAGATTATTTATTTATTTGTCAGAGAGGGAGAGCGAGCGTGTGTGCACACACAAGCAGGGGGAGCAGCAGGTGGAGAGAGAAGCAGGCTTCCCACTGAGCAGGGAACCTGGTGGGGGACTCCATCCCAGGACTCTGGTATCATGAACTGAGCCAAAGACAGACACTTAACCAACTGAGGAACCCAGGCATCCCTGATCTTTTTCTTTATTCCAGTCCAATGCTGTTCTGATAACTGCAGCTTTGTAAAGTGTTTTGGTTTTTTGTTTTGTTTTGTTTTTAGATTTTATTTTTAAGTAATCTCTCTATCCAGTGTGAGGCTTGAACTCATAACCCTGAGATCAAGAGTCACATGCTATTCTGACTGAGCCAGCCAGGCACCCCTGTAAAATGCTTTGAAATCAGGAAATATGAGTCCTCTATGTTCTTTTTCAAAATTGTTTTGTCTATTCCGAAGCCTCTGAGATTCCATATGAATTTTAGGGTAGATTTTTCTGTTCCTGCAAACAAAAACAAAAACAAAAACAAAACAAAACAAAAAATCCACACCACAGAGATACTGGTAGGGACTTTGTTGAGTCTGTAATTTGATTAGAGTAGTATGGACACCTTGACAATATTAAGTCTTCCAATCCTTAACTATAAGATATCTTTCCTTTTACCTGTGTCTTTTTAAATTTCCTTCTCCAGTGTTTTGTAATTTCCAGTGTACAGGTCTTTCTTTTTGGTTAGGCTTATTCTTAAATATTTTATTCTTTTTAAAAAAGATTTTATGTATTTATTTGAGAGAGACACAGCTAGAGAGGGAACACAAGCAGGGGCAGTGGGAGAGGGAGAAGCAGGTTCGACTGGGGGCTCGATCCCAGGACCCAGGGATCTTGACCTAAGACTGAGCCACCCAGGTGCCCCCTTAAATATTTTATTTATTTTTTTTTTAAGATTTTATTTATTTATTTGTCAGAGCGAGAGTGAGCACAGGCAGATAGAGTGGCAGGCAGAGGCAGAGGGAGAAGCAGGCTCCCTGCTGAGCAAGGAGCCCGACGCGGGACTCGATCCCAGGACTCTGGGATCATGACCTGAGCCAAAGGCAGCCACTTAACCAACTGAGCCACCCAGGCGTCCCTATTTTATTCTTTATGATGCTATTTTAAATGGAATTATTTTCTTAATTTCTTCAGATTATTAATTATTAGTTGTTGAAACACAACTGATTTTTTCTGTGTGGATATTGTGTCCTCCAACTTTGCTGAATTCATTTATCAGTGTTAACATCTTTTTGTGTGAAATCGATAGGGTTTTCTCTATATAAATTCATGTCATCTGTGAACAAATCTAATTTTTTTCCCCTTTCCAATTTGGGTGCCTTTTATTCATTTTTATTTATTTTTCTTGCTTAATTGCTCCAGCTAGGACTTCTAGTACTATGTTGAATAGAGATGGCAAGAGCAGACATCCTTGCCCTATTTCTGGTCTTAGAAAGTTTTCAGTCTTTCACCATTGAGTATGATGTCAGCTTTGGGCTTTCCATTAATGGCTTTTTTTTTCTGTTGAGGTAATTTCCTTCTAATCCTTTGTATGTTTTTTTGTGTTATTATCACGAAAATGTCTTGAATCTTGCCAAATGCTTTTTCTGCATCAATTTTAGAGGATTATATAATTTTTTCCCTTCTGTCTGTTACTGTGGCATATTACATTAATCACACTTCATATGTTGAAATATCTTTGCATTCCTAGAATAAGTCCCACTTGGTTGTAGTGTATAATCCTTTTAATGTACTGTTGAATTCACTTTGCTGTTATTTTGCTGAGGAGTTTTACATTGATATTCATTAGGGATATTGGTAATGTAGTTTTTCTGTAGTGTCTTTGTCTGGCTTGAGGAAACAGATTATTCTGACCGTATAGAATGAACTTGGAAGTGTTCTCTCCTTTTAAGCTTTTTTGAAGAGTTTTAGGAGGATTTATGGTAATTTTTTTTTTAAGGTTTGGTGGAATGCTCTCCATTGATGCCATCTGGTTGATCCTGAGCTTTTCTTTCTTGAGACCTTTGGATTAATGATTCATTTTCTTTTCCTGTTACTGATCTGTTGATATTTTCTATTTCTTTTTCTTTTTTTAAGATTTTACTTATTTATTTGAGAGACCGAAAGCAAGAGACAGAGCATGAGCAGAGGGGGAGGGGCAGAGGGAGAGGGAGAGGGAGAAGTAGACTCTCCACTGAGCAGGGACCCCCCCAATGCAGGGCTCCTTCCCAGGAACCTGGGATAGTGACCTGAGCTGAAAGCAGATGCTGAACCGACTGAGCCACCCAGATGCCTCAAGATTTTCTATTTCTTTACAATTCAGTCTTGGTTATATTGTGTATTTCTAGGAATTTGTGCATTTTTTTTTTCTTAGTTAGCCATTTTGTTGGCTTACCAGTTCTTCATGGTATTCTCTTATAATTCTTTTTATCATGTGGATTTGGTTGTAATGTCCCTGCTTACATTTCTGATTTTAGTTATCTCCTGCTCACACACCCACATGCTGGCTCTCATGCTCTCTCATAGTCTAGCTAAATAAAGCTTTGTTAACTTTGTTGGCAACTCTTGGTTTCATTGATCTTTTTCTTTTGTTCTGTTCTCTGTTACTGCTCTAATCTTTATTATTTCTTTCCATCTTTGGATTTAGTTTTTCTAGTTTCTTTAGGTGCACAGTTAGGTTAAGATCTTTCTTTTTTAATATACTCATTTACTGCTGCAGTGTTTCCTCTTAGCACTGCTTTTGCTATACTTAGTAAGTTTTGATATGTTGTATTTTCATTTCCATTTGTCTCTCGGTATTTCTAATTTACCTTGTGACTTCTTCTTTGACCCATTGGTTGGCCAAGAGTGTGTTCTTTAATTTCCGTACAACTGTAGATTTTCCGGTTTTCCTTCTATTTCATTCCATTGTGAGCATAACTTTGTATGATTTCAAAATTTTTCAGTTTAAGACTTGTCCTAACCTGTGATCTGTCTTGTAGAATGTTTCATGTGCACTTGAGAAGAATGTATATTCTGCTGTTGTTGGGTGGAAGTGTTCTATGTCTTTTCATTCTAATTAGTTTATAATGTTATTAAAGTCATCTGTTATCGATCTTCTGTCTCATTGTTCTATCCATTTTTCGAAGAGGAGTATGAAATCTCTTGTGTTGCTGGCAATTTTCCTTTCAGTTCTTTCAGTTTGCTTTATATATTTAGGAGCTATGAGGTTTGGTGCATAAATATTTATAATTGTTAGATTTCTTTGGTGATCTGACCTATTTGTCATTATATCCTCCTCTGTCTCTTGTTACAGGTTTTGATTGGAAGTCTGTTTTATCTGGTATTCATATAACCATTTCTACTCTCTTTTGGTTACACTTTTTATGGACTTTTTCCATCCTTCCACTTGCAGCCTATGTATGTTCTTAACTCTAAAGTGAGTTGCTTGTAGACAGCATATAGTTAGATCCTGTGGTTTTAGTCCATTTAGATTTTTTGAGATTTATTCATTTTTATTTATTTTTAAAGATTTTATTAATTTAATTGACAGAGAGAAGGAGGGAGAGAGAGCGCGCACAAGCAGGGGGAGCTGCAGAGGGAGAGGGGGGGGATGCAGGCACCCCACTGAGCAGGGAGTCATGACCTGAGCCAAAGGCAGACGCTTAACTGTCTGAGCCACCCAGGTGCCCTAAGAGGTTTCTTTTTTTTTTTAGAGCAGTTTCAGGTTTATAGCAAATTTCAGAGAGTTCCCATACTCCCACACATGCATAGCGTCCTCCATTATTAACATCCCCCACTACATCTGTAACAATTGATGAACTTACGTTGACACATCAAAATCACCCAAAGCCCATTTTTTGCATTAGGGTTCATTCTTGGTGTTGTACACATTGTGAGTTTGGACAAATGTATAATGACATGTATCCACTATTAAAGTATCAGTATTTTCACTGCCCTAAAAATCGTGTGTTCTGCCTGTCTATCCCTTCCCTCACCTCCACCTCCACTGGGCACCACTGGTTTTTTTTTTTTACTGTCTTCATAGTTTTGCCTTTTCCAGAATGTCCTATAGTTGGAATTGTACAATTTGTAATTTTTCAGATTGTCCTCTTTTCTTAGTAATATGGATTTAAGGTTTCTCTGTGTGTCTTCGTGGCTTGGTAGCTCATTTCTTTTCATCACTGAATAATATTCCATTGTTTGAATATAGCACAGTTTATCCATTCACCTAATGAAGGACATCTGAGTTGCCTCTAAGTTTGGCCAGTTATGAATAAAGCATCTGTATATGTCCATATTTAGGTTTTGTGTAGATGCATTTACATGTAAAGTAATTACTAATAGGGAAGGACTAAACTATTGTTAATTGTTTTCTATATATCTTATTGCCTTTTTTTTTTTTGTCTCTCCTCTTCTTTTTCACTGCTTTCCTTTGTGTTTTATTTTTTGTATATTAGTACTCCCTTATCTGTGGAGGATATATTCCAAGACCCCTGGTGGATGCCTGACACTGTGCATAGTACTGAACTCAAAATATGCTGTTTTCTCCTATACATTCATACTTATGATAAACATTATTTTGTAAATTAGGCACAGTAAGAGATTAACAATGACGATAATAGAACAATTATAGCAATGTATGATAATAAAATTTAGGTGACTCGTCTCTTTCTCAAAGTGTCTTACTGTATTGTACTCATCCTTGTTTTGGGGCTGATGTGCGATAATAAAATGCAATGAGATGAAGTGAGGTGAATGACAAAGGCATTGTAATGTAGCATTTAGCTACTATTGATCTTCTGAGGATACATCAGAAGGAGGATCATCTTCCAGATTGCACTTGACCACAGGTAATTGAAACCATGAAAAATTGAAACTTATAAAGAGGGACTAGTGTAGTGATGTGCTTTGATATCCTCCTTATTTCCTTTAGTATATATTCTGTAGATACTTTATTTCTAGTTATCACTGAAATTACATAAAACATGTTAAAGTTATAGCATTTTTTAAACCATTAATTTAAATCACATAAGCTCTACTGCTTTACAGCTCCACCCTCCTTTTTATGTTATTAATGTCACAAATTACATATATATTTTTTAAGATTTTATTTACTTGAGAGAGAACAAGCACAATCAAGGAGAGTGGCAGGTAGGGGAAGAAGTAGACTCCCTGCTGAGCAAGGAGCCCAATGCAGGGCTCAATCCCAGGACCCTGGGATCATGACCTGAGCTGAAGGCAGACACTTAATTGAACGAGCCTCCCAGGAACCCCACAAATTACATATTTATATATTGTATACCCATTAACATAGACTTATACTTTTTTTTGTTTTTGTTATTAAAATTCTATGCACCAGATTTATAGTAGTACAGGTTACTATATTTTCCATGTATTCATCTTTACTAGAGACCATTTTTATATATATATAATACTTTTTTTTCCAACTTGATAGTTTCCCTCCCATTAGTCCCTTAGCCCTATTTACTTTTCTTCATTCTTTTTGCTCCTCTGACTCTGATTTCAAATGAGCTGCTTCAGGTTCACTGGTTCTTCTGCCTGTTGAGCTCTGATCTTGAGCCCTTCCAGTGAAATTTTCCATTCAGTTATTGTACTTTTTGGCTCTAGAATTTTTCTTTGTATAGTTTCTGTCTCTCTTTGTTGGTACTCTCATTACGTTTGTGCATCATTTTCCTGTTTTAGTTGTGTTCTCTTTTAGCTGATTGAACATTTTTATGACTTATTTTAAATTTTTTTGTCTGGCACCTTATAGGTCTATGTTTCTATAGATAGGTCTTTAAGGCCTGTTTCTAGAGTTTTTGTTCCTTTAATTGGACCAAATTTCCCTGTTTGTTTGCTTGCTTTTTCTCTTTTTGTTTTTTGGGGGGTGGGGATGCTGGGATTTGGACATTTGAAAAAATAACCAGTCTTTGCATACTGAATTTCTGCATGGGGATATCTTCACTAATCAGCCTAGCTCGAGGTTCTAGAACTTCTCGAACCATTTCTGATCTTAGCTCCCCCTGGCATTTGCCTACAGATATGCAGCTCTAAGGTGCTACTTACCTATTACTTGCAGCACCTTCCAACTCTTGTTCTTGTCATTTCCGTGCTTGAGTCAACCAAGACAGAAACCAGTCCCTCAGGCAGCCCTCAGACAAAGCAGAATATAGGACATTTAGTTTGTTCTGTTTGTGTTTCTGAGGGAAAAACATTGGGATGGGGTGTTTCTTTCAGGTTGTTCCATATTATGCCCTGCAGGAAAAGTAGCATGAATGTGTGCACCAGACACCACAAGTTTCACTGTTACTGTGTCTTGTTCATCATGTTATGTGTGGGCGCAATAGCTTCTCATCTATTCTCTAGAGTTTTTGTAGCGGTATTTTGGTCCATATATTGTTAACTTAGTGCCTCTATGGGAGAAGGAAGGCCTATATCTAGTCTGCCAATTTGTTGATGTAATTCTCCCTAGTATCAATTTTTTTGAAGTATAAATTCTGCCAGATAATGTTTCTCTTCATGAGACATGAAATTAAAAGGGAGTTAGAATATTTTGGACTTGAAGGCGCCTGGGTGGCTCAGTGGGTTAAGCCGCTGCCTTCGGCTCAGGTCATGATCTCAGGGTCCTGGGATCGAGTCCCGCATCGGACTCTCTGCTCAGCAGGGAGCCTGCCTCCCTCTCTCTCTCTCTCTGCCTGCCTCTCTGTCTACTTGTGATCTCTGTCAAATAAATAAATAAAATCTTTAAAAAAAAAAAAGAATATTTTGGACTTGAGTAAGGCGTTTGGTTTTCTCCTTTGTGAGGTCTACAAATGGAGAAAATGAAATCTAAAGCAGTAATAGTTCAATGTTAGAGTTTGTATAATCTTTTATATTGGAATAAAGAAATAAGATAATAGGACAGTTACATCCTATCAGACAAGATTAATGTTTCTTTTAAGATTTTCAGGGCTTCCACAAATACTTATTAAGTGTCTGCTCTGTTTAAGATACTATACAATCAGCATACAGAAAATACAAGATAGAATCCTGTGCTTAATGCTTTAAAAACTAAATAACAGTACAGGACCTGAATAGCAAATACGAAAGTGTAAGAACTATCACTATGAGTTATACAGAAGCAGAAATGACAGTGATAGGGTTGTCTTCTGAAGAAAATGAGTTTGGGCTGGACCTTGAATGGGTAGGGTCATGTCTTAGTATGTATCCTGGAGAAAGAAATATCATGTGTCCAAAAGTAGGTATGTACATGGCACTGTTGTTTCTACTAGCAGAAATGAGAAATAATTTAAATTGTCATCAAGAAAAATAAACTAAATAGGGGCGCCTGGGTGGCTCAGTGGGTTAAAGCCTCTGCCTTCAGCTCAGGTCATGATCTCGGGGTCCTGGGATCGAGCCCCGCATCGGGCTCTCTGCTCCGCAGGGAGCCTGCTTCCTCCCCTCTCTCTCTGCCTGCCTCTATGCCTACTTGTGATCTCTCTCTCTCTCTCTCTCTCTGTCAAATAAATAAAATCTTAAAAAAAAAAAGAAAAAGAAACTAAATAAAATAAACTAAACTAAATAAACTGTTCTGTCTGTACTATGGAATATTATGTAGCAACAGTAGAGATCCGTATATCCCGACAAATTTTTCTGAGTAAATTCTTGAATTTTTAAAAGCCAGTATCTTAGTTTGTTTAGGCCACTATGACAAAATACCAGACTGGATAGTTTATAAACAATAGAATTTTATTTTTCACAGTTCTGGAGGCTGGAAGTCTGAGATCAGGGTGCCAGCATAGCATGAGGGCCCTCTCCCAGTTTGTAGACATTTTGTTGTGTCCTCACATGTTGGAAGGGGCTAGGGAGCTCTGTGGGATCTCATTTACAAGAGCAGTAATCCAACCTGATGAGTGTAGTACCTCCCAGAGTTCCCACCTCTTAATATCACATTGGGCTTTAGCATTTCAACATATGACTTTTGGGAGAACACAAACATTCAGACCATAGCGAAGGAAGTTCTAATTAATATGTAATTATGATATTAGTTGGGTTAAGAAACAAACCAAGCTAACTGAAGATAATACTGCATACTTTTATAGGTAAATAGTAGAAGTTCATTGTAAAAGAAGGATAAACTGATAATAGTGGCTACAACAATTAAGCATTCATACATTACTTACATAATTAAAGAATGAGAAGAATCCCAGATGAAAATCCATTAAAACATGGTAGTAGTTACTTCTGTATGTGATAATTTTGAACAAAGTTTCTTACTCTTTATATTTTACTGTATTTTCTGAATTTTCATAGGAAATTTTTTATTGGAAAATACTAAATCACAAAAAGTATTCCATAAATGGGAAATAATTGACAAATGGTTAATAAAATAAATCCTTACAAGAATGGAATAGAAGAGTAAGTAAAACTTAATTGGGCAGAAAGATCAGAGAGTTTGGGGGTATGGGAGATGGTTGAGGGGAGAGAGAAGGAATTCCAGAATGTCTTAGAAACTTTTGAATTTGTATAGGGCCATTGAACACTGCCTTATATTTTGAAACCATTTATTCAATACATATTTAAGGACTTAGTAGGTATCAGAATACCCCTATGAGCATATTAGGGTCCCTGCCCCTAAGAAACTTATGTTTTGATGAAGGGGATGAAGAGGAACAGATTACAGTACAACAGTCCCCCTTAACCATGGTTTTGCTTTTTACTGCAGCCCATAAGGAGATAATCCTCTTGATGTATAGTCAGAAGGTCAGTAGTAGCTTTTTTTTTTTTTTAAGATTTACTTATTTTAGAGAAAGAGGGAGCATGCACAATTGGGGGGAGGGACAGAGGGAGAGAGACCCTCAAGCAGACTCCTTGCTGAGCAGGAAGCCTGATGTGCGGCTTGCTGTCATGACCCTGAGATCATGACCTGAGCCGAAATCAAGAGTCTGACTCTTAACCAACTGAGCTGCCCAGGTGCCCCAAGGTCAGTAGTAGCTTAACGATATGTCACAATGCCTACATCATTCACCTTACTTCATCTCATGTAGGCATTTTATCATCTCAGATCTTTACAAGAAGAAGGGTGAATACAGTACAAGAAGATATTTTGAAAGAGATCACATTGACATAACTTTTAATTACAGTATATGGTTATAATATATTTTATTACTGGTTATTATTAATTTCTAACTGCCTAATTTATAAATTTTATCATAAGTATGTCTAGGAAAACACATTGCATATATAGGGTTCAATACTATCCACAGTTTTAGTCATCCCCTGGAGGTCTTGAAAGAATCCTCCACAGATGAGGGGGAGACTACTGTACAGTGTTGTAAGGAAGAATCAACTGGTAAGGTGGAGAAAGGGTTTGGTGAGGGCTGATATAGAAAAGGCTTTCCAAAAGGTACAGACCTTTAAGCTGAAATTTGGAATTAAGTTTAAAGTAGAATGAGATGTCTAGAGAGGGAAAGCAGGGACCAGCACCTGGAACACCTTGTAAACTGTTTTAAGGACTTGTTTTTGTGGTGTTTAATTATTCTATATTTATAATCTTACTGAGTGTTCTTTGCAACATAGTAAATAATAGTCTTGTTAGTTTTTTGCCACTTGGTAATCACATAATAAACTTTTTTCCTCTCCCTTCTCTATCTTTTCTTCTTTTGCTCTTTTATGTATGCATTTGCTGCAGGTGATGCATGGCATGAGTTTTTTGGGGGAAATAAATGCAAATCTTAAAATATTGCTGATATAGAAGGGGACAACCTTAGTTTAGCACATTTGAAAGAGCCGTGCCCACCCAGTTCACTAAAATAAAAATGCTATTTGATGTGATTGACTGTTCTTTATTTTATTTTTGACAGAGAGAGAGAGCACAAGTAGGCAGAGAGGCAGGCAGAGGGGGAGGGGGAAGCAGACTCCCCGCCGAGCAGAGAGCCCCATGCGGGGCTCCATCCCAGGACCCCGAGACCATGACCTGAGAGACCATGACCCGAGCCAAAGGCAGAGGCTCAACCCACTGAGCCACCCAGGCACCCCTTGACTGTTCTTTAAATCAGCTATCACAATGAGTTACTTATGGAATTGAATACAAGAGGTATTCAAATTTTTTGATCATCAACATCTTTTAACTTTTTACTACTTAGTAAGATGTACTACCATCAGGGTTAATTATATTGACAGTGGCTTCGACCTTTATAAATAACTACACAAATTACTTAATCTGTTCTGTGTAGGTAAAATGTGGTATCTGTATTGTTACCTGTTGTGGGATTGCCAAATGAAATTTGTTTTTGCAAGATAGAAATCTTATATCCCTTAGGACCTTAATTGCCAGAGGAGTCCAAAGCTAACAGCATTATTTACTTTAATTTTTTTGAAAGTAGATTTCCTTCTTCCTTGTTTTAAAGGGAGACAGTAACTAAAAGAGTCATAGCTTCTATAAAGTGAGAACCTATCACATTATTATTTATTAATGTTGGGCTATTCCCATTTGGGCCATTTATATAAAAGTGGCAAATAATGTGCAGTTTAGAAAGGAGGAATGACTAAATTTTGTTAGAGCCTACAGTCCCATTCCACAAACATATTTCCACAAAAAGTATTCTGAACACTATAGGCTATAAACATATTGCATTTTACTGTGAAAAACAAAGTTTTACTTACCACTAGAATCACATTTCTGTGTCCTTAACTTGTATTTTTTCTGCTGCATGGAATGCCCTTCCCCTTTTTTGTCCATTTGCAAAATACCTCTCCAACCTTAAAGACTCCGGATTTAAGACTTTATTTTTCCCATAAAAGTTCATCACTCCTTTTGTCATTACTGTTCCTGGTATTATAGCACTTGCCATATTAATGATAATTGTTTAAGTTTTCTGTTTCCTTACTAGATTGTGACTTCCTTAAAAGTAAAGGGTGTCATAAATAATTGTTTAGTGTGTGAATGAAAGGGGGCTTTCTGAAATGACGTGTTGCTTAATGAAAGCCTATTAAATTCTTAGGCTTAGTTTTATTGACTGGTAGCTAACTGGCACTATTACTTCTGGCTCCTGTTACTTCTGGGTTATTACAGGACTCTGGTTAAAATCCACAATGATGTTTAAACATGATTTATTTAATATAACTCTGTGTAAGAGTTCTTCAGTTGTGCCAAGTTTCGAGGAGACTCACTCAACTTAAAGTGTAAAGGGTCACATTTAAAAAAAAAATAGAATAATTATTCAGTTTCAGAAAAACTTTATTGAATGAATATCTTAAGTAGCGTTTGTTTTTTAGTGCATTTTAAATTGTTAAGAATAAGAGGAAACATGATATAATGGAAGCAGCAATGTAGAGAAATTTGTATTTGGGGTTCCAGTTACAACTCTAATACCAACTCTGTGATTTAGGGGCAAGTTTGAAAAAACCTTTTTGAACTTTAGTTTACTTCTCTATAAAAGTGTAGTTTGGGGGCGCCTGGGTGGCTCAGTGGATTAAAGCCTCTGCCTTCAGCTCCGGTCATGATCTCAGGGTCCTGGGATCGAGCCCCGCATCGGGCTCTCTGCTCGGCAGGGAGCTTGCTTCCTCCTCTCTCTCTCTCTGCCTACTTGTGATCTCTACCTGTCAAATAAAATAAAAAAAATCTTAAAAAAAAAAAAAAAAAAAAAAAAGTGTAGTTTGTATTGCATGATATTCAGTAATATACAACTTTAATATCAATTTATTTTAAAATGTGTTTATATAGAATTTTAAGAATGAAGTTGGTGCAAAGGGGGGAGGGACAGGTGTTTCAAATATAGAAACCAGCTAAATTGGGATGATTATTTAAGTTTTATAAATATTTACTCAAGGTATTTGTTTCTGTTGTTATTTTGGACTTTTTTTTTTTTTAATTTAGTTGGCCAGCTTACAGTACATCATTAGTTTCAGATGTAGTGTTCAGTAATTTATAGGTAGTATGTAACATCCAGTGCTCATCACATCAGGTGCCCTCCTTAATGTCCGTAACCCAATTACGCTATTTTACCCCACCACCTCCCTTCTAGCAGCCCTCATTTTTTTTAAGATTTATTTATTTTAAAGAGGTGGGGGGAGGGGCGAAGAGAGAGGGAGAGAGAATCTAAGCAGACTCCACGCTCAGTGCTGAGCCTGAGGCAGGGCTCCATCTCATGACCCTGAGATCATGACCTGAGCTGAAACCAAGAGTTGGCTACTTAATTGACTGTGCCACCTAGGCTTCCCTGTTTTGCATTTAAGTGATAAAGTAAATCAGAAAGCATTATAGTCCTAGTTAAACATACAT